>NW_016107364.1:4677204-4724034 GCF_001604975.1 Cebus imitator | reverse complement strand
TGCATAAATCTCTCTCTCTTTTTTTTTAGACATAGTCTCGCACTGTCACCCAGGCTGTAGTGCTGTGGCAAGATCTCGGTTCACTGCAGTCTCCATCTTCTGGGTTCAAGCAATTCTCCTTCCTCAGCCTCCTGAGTAACTGGGACTACAGGTGCGTGCCACCAAGTCCAGCTAATTTTTTTGAATTAGTAGTAGTGACGGAGTTTCACCATGTTAGCCAGGATGGTATCCATCTCCTGACCTTGTGATCCACCTGCCTCAGCCTCTCAAAATGCTGGGATAACAGGGGTGAGCCACCACCCCAGGCCAGAACTGGCGAGGAATTCTAAGCAGAAAGTTTCCCATATTCAAGTCCTTTAGGGAGACAGTTTGATATCTTCAACTCTGTTTCCTCCTGTAGTTTTGAAGATGATGCTTGACTGAGTTGTTACGAAATACAGCTAGTGCTCGCCTTACGACCATGATTGGTTCCGACAGACTGATCGTAACACGATTTGGTCGTAAGTTGAGTAGGCTATGTGTACAGTACTGTGAAACAATGTTATAAAAATCTTTAACTCATATTTTATCATAATTTTCTTTCATTATTGTTATATATCATAATTTTCTTTGTTAATTTTATACCATTTGTATCATCTCTACACCATTTTGTGTCTTATTTTTACATTCATCAGGTTTAAGTAAAACACTGCATTACCAGTACAACTGGTTTAATATTTGCAAAACATACAAAATTACAAAATACAAGTGCATACAAAAATACAAAATACAGGTGTAAAAAATACCATAGGAAACATTTTCCCAATTGCAAAACATATCAAAATATATAAACATGTACAAAACATTTTATTGGCCGTTGTTGCTTGGTTGCGGATCGTTGATGTGGTCATCTGAGGCAGCAGTTGGGGTTACCGGAGTTGGTTTTTTCATAAACATGGTGAGCTTTGTCTGAATTGTATGTTTCTTTTTTTCTTCGTAAATTTCACGATATGGACGAAACACGTCGTGCGCCATCGTTCAATCCTTGCAAATCTTTCAATGTTTGGGTCCACTGCTTCGAAATGTATAAGAAGTTTATTGGAAGGGGTTTGATGAAAAATATCCAAGACACAAAACATAAATTTCTGTACCAAGTCTGGGATAACAGTTGAAATGGTGCACGTGGAGATGGTAGTGCTGCCGGAAGCTGGTCCGCACTGTCGTACGCCCAGCTGGGCAACGTTTGCGCTGCCAGACGCGGAGCAGTCATGGCTAGGCGATTGTGGTCATAAAGTTGAGTGGTCATAAAGTTGAATGGTCGTAAGTTGCATAGGTCATAAGTCGATCAATACCTGTACATTTGTGTTAGACTATAAAAAGCATTATGTAAAAGTCTAAACTTAATAAATATTAGATATTACTAGCATGGCTCATTCAAAGAATTTCATTCAAGTATATATTGCATGTTTATTGCATAATAGCTAGAGAAGAAGAGAGAAAGGCATGGACCAGATTATGGATATCATAAATACTTTGTCTCATGATGAAGCATTGACAGCTTTTGTTCCAAGCCATCTTTTCAAGCATGTTTCTATAGCAAATAGCATTGGTAGAGAGAGTCTCCCTTCAATGCAAAAGGCAGATTTGTTTTTCACTAGGAAAGATAGTGTCTCCCTCCAGGACATAGGTTAGGACGGTATGCCAGCAGCCAATTTATAAAATAGGGAAAATCGTAAATTTGGGACTCATTAGCTGTGCCACAGACCAACTGTGCATGTGGTAGCCAACTTTACATTATTTCCATGGGACTTGGGAGGAGGGAGACCTCCTGCAAACATGAGGGTCATGCTGTCTGCTTGCTGTGAAGAATAAAAACCTTTCCCTGAACCACGAGTACCAGGTCTTCTGCCAGCATCCATGAAACAGTAAAATCTAACTTGGTTTAAAGTAGAGTGAAACACACTTTTCCCAGATCTTGATAGTTTTTAAATCCTTATGGTATTTAGGATCCATCACATGCATTTAATACTGCATGGTAACAGTTTTATTTTAAAATGTTAAATGCTCTAGTAATAATGATCATTGCAATGATTTAAATTTAAGACAAAAAATTAGATGGCAACATTGCTAAAATTGACAGATATAATTATATGCATTTATCACATAAAGCATGATGTTTTGAAGTATTTATACATTGTGGAATGACTAAATCTGACTAACCTGAGTAATACCTAACATAGCTATCATTTTTCTGGTGATAACACTAACATCTACTCTCCCAGCATTTTTTAGGACTACAATATGTTATTATTAACTGTAATTACCAGGAGCTGGAGCAGTTGTGGAGGGAAGCTGGGGAGATTTTTGTCCAGAGACACAGCGTTTCAGTTACACGGATGGCACCTTAAACAAAGGTGAAGGGATCCATATTTTTCAAAATTATTTTAGTGTGTACATAAACAAGATAGTTTCAAGATTTTATCTAAATGATTAAGATATTATTTAACTGTCCACAATTCACTAATTTCATCTATCAGAATCTTGTTTGCACAATTTAAACTTTGGTTGCGCTAAACTGAACACATAGAGCTTTCTTCAGCTGAATGTTTTACGTTGTCCTTATCTTGCCCTCACTCTTGAATTATAATTTGTCTGGATATTGATTTCTAGATTGACAGTTATGTTTCTTCAGCATTTTAAATATGCATTTCATCCTCTTATTGCCTGGGTCATTGCTGATGAAATGTCTACCAGGCAAAATATTGTTCTTTTGTAGGTCAGTTGCTTTTTTCTCTCAGGGTGCCTTTCAGACATTGTATTCGTTTTGTATGCTCTGAATTTTAGTAAGATGTATCTGGAGTAATTTTAGTTCTGTTCTTTCTTTCTGCTGTAAATTTAATGGGGTTTTCAATCTAATAACCTATACTTTCTTAATTCTATTAAATTATCACATATTAGTTTTTAAATAATTTCCACTCATCATAGCCCCATACTTCTCTCTGGAATGTCTATGATTAAATAATGGCACTAGTAGATAGCAAAAGTTGTGTATATATAAGCCAATTCTTAGAAAGACTACAAAATCAGCAATAAAGACAGACACTCAAAAATACTATTAATAAATTAAAACAAAATTCTGAAAACAGCTCAAGTAACTCACAGGAATTCAGGAAAAATAAAACAGAAAATGAAAAACAGAGAAAAAGAAGAAGTAAAAATGACAGGTTTAAGCATTCACATATCAATAATTATATTAAACATAAGTGATCTACAAGCACTGATTAAATGACAGAGATTAGTAGAGTACAATTTGAAAATCATGACTCAACTATATTTTGTCTACAGTAAGTCACTTTAAATATAGTGATATAAGGAGGCTGAGAATACAAAGATGGGAAACTATATTATGTAAATGTTAATTAGAAGAAAAAATAGCTATATTGATGTTAGGCACATTACATTTCAGAGCAAATTGAATTAAAAGAGAAAGAGAAACTTTTAACAATCATAAAAAATCAATCCCTCAAGAAAATGTAATAATTCTAAACATGTATGTACCAAACAACAGATCCATAAAATACATGAAACAAAACTGATAGAACAAAAAGGAAAAATTAGTAAATGTAAAGCTACTCTCTCTCAACAACTGATAGGTAACTAGACATAGTACCAGCAAGGATGTGGAAGAACTCAGCAACACCATCAATCAAGACAATTGAATCAGCATTCATAGAATACTCTATCAAAAAGCAGCAGAATACACATTCTTTTTAAGTATTTGTTAAATATATACTAAGATAGACCACATCCAGGGACATAAACATTAACACATTTAAAAGAACTGAAATTACACAGTGTGTTTTCTTTGGCCACAATGAAGTCAGTTTAAGCATCAATCACAGAAAAATATCAGAATATCTTAACACAAAGAGAAAGTAAATAACAAACTTCTAAAGAAGCCATACGTCAAAGAGAAAGTCTCAAAGGAAACAATAATAAGAATAAGAACATATTGAATGAGATGGAAAATATAGAAAAGTATAGTACATGAAAATTTGTGAGGCACAGAGTGCTAAGAAAAAATGTATAGCACTAAATGAATATATCAGCAAATAACACCATCTCAAACAATCTAAGCTTTTACCTTAAGAACCAAAAATGAGAGCAAAATAAATACAACACAAACAAAAGGAAGAATAAGGAGAAATCAATAAAATTGAAAATAGAAAAATAATAGAGAAATTCAATGAAACATATTACTGCTTCTTTGAAAAAAAAAATCAATGAGATTGACAAACCTGTTAAGATACTGAAAAAGGAGAAAAGAAAGAAGACATGATTTTCCAGTTTCAAGAATGAAACAAGGGGTATCACTCTAAACCCTGCAGAAATATAGAAAAGGAGTAGTGCCAATAATTTTATCCACATAAATTTGACAACTCAGTTAAATGAATGAATTCCTTGAGAAACATAAACTACCACAACTTATCCAGCATGAAATAATCTTAATAGTACGATCACTGCTTAGGAAATCTAATTCATAATTTTAAAACCCTCAATAAAGAAATAATCAGTTCCAGATGGTTTCGCTGGAAAATTCTGCCAACTATTTAAGTAACACTAATTCTTCACAATCTCTTCCAAAAGGTAGAAGAAAAAAATCACATGTATGCAGCTTATTTTTTCCTGATATCAAAACTAGACAAAAAGTATGAAAAATGAATATAGATTTTTAAAATCTAATAAAATATTAGCAAATAGAATGTATCACTATATGAAAAGAAGTATGAACTTTGACCAAGTGGAGTTTACTGCAAGTGTACAAGAGGTTCAATAATTTGAAAATCAGTTATTGTAGCCTACCACATTAACAGTAATAAAAAAAAACATCATATAACATGATGATATGAGTTGCTACAGAAAAAGCTTTTGGAAAAATTAAAACCCACTCATGATATAAAGGAACTACTTTAGCTTGATTTAAACACACACACACACACACACACACACACACACACAAACACTACAGCTAGCATCATATCTTATGTTGAAAGGTTTATCCCCTGTGATTGGGAAAACTGTCAAGGAATTTTGATTACTTTTATTTAAAAATGTTGGAAATATTGGAAATTCTGGCAAGTGAAATAAGGCCAGAGAAGAAAATAACAGGCATTCAAATTACAAAAGGAAAAATAAGGGCCGGGTGTAGTGGCTCATGACTGTAATCCCAGCACTTTGAAAGGCCGAGTCAGGCCAATCACTTGAAGTCAAGATTTCAAGACCAACTTGCATAACATGGGGAAACCCTGTCTCTACTGAAAAAAAAAAAAAAAAATACAAAAGTTAGCTGGCCGTGGTGGTATGTGCCTCTAATTCCAGCTGCTTAGGAGGCTGGGGCAGGAGAACTGTTTGAACCCTAGAGGTGGAGGTTGCAGTGAGCCAAGATCATACCACTGCACTCCAGCCTCGGGGACAGAGTAAGACTTCATCTCAAAATAAAATAATGTTTAAAAACCCTTTATATTTGCAGATGTCGTAATTGTCTAAATAGATTATCTCAAGGAACCTACACAATACACACTTACTAACTCATACACAAATTTGGCAAGTTTGCATGCCACAAGATGTTTATACAAAATCAATTGTGTTTACACAAACTAGTAATTAACAGATGTACACTGAAGTTAAAATTATACTCTCATTTACACTCACTCAAAAATGCAATACTTATTTGTAGATAGAACGAGATATAGATAGGATGTGTGACTATGAAAACTAATGCTGATGAATGGAATAAAATAATACCTAAAGAAATGGAGAGACATATAACATTCATTGATAGAAAAGTTTAATATAGTGGAAATGTCTTTTAAAAAATCAGCACATAGAGACATTTCCAGTCCTTCCAGACCAAAGGGTTTTCTTTCATTACTTCCATTTTTCTCAATGTCTCATTACCTCTTCCCCATTTCTATATAGTCCCATGGCTGAAGATTGAAATGATAGGTTAAGAGACTCCCAGAATCCTAAACATGGTTTAGGGCACTAGCTCCTTACCATAACATTACTTTTACTGTGTTTGATAAACATATTTATTTCCTGGCTAAATCCCAAAAAGGGAAGACTTGGGTTGAATGCTTTACACTTTGACTTTTCTGTTTCCTTCTGCCTTCCCTTCTTCACAACCCCCATGGGCTTCAGGGCAAAGACTTTGTTGAATACCCTCAGACCGGATGGTGCAGCTTTCATACTTCCTGTTTCTCTGTATGTTCATTACATCTTTATCTAATTCTAGTCACATGGTGGAAGATGAATATCTAGTGGAATGCAGGCGTAAAACAGAGAGACATATAATAAATTGATCCTAATAATACAGGCACACCTTAAAGATTCTGCAAGTGCCATTCCAGACCATCCTCAATAAAGTGAGTTACACAAATCTTTTTTTCTTTTTTTTTTTTTTTTTGAGACGGAGTTTCACTCTTGTTACCCAGGCTGGAGTGCAATGGCACGATTCTTGGCTCACTGCAACCTCCGCCTCCTGGGTTCAGGCAATTCTCCTGCCTCAACCTCCTCAGTAGCTGGGATTACAGGCACACGCCACCATGCCCAGCTAATGTTTTTTGTATTTTTAGTAGAGACGGGGTTTCACCATGTTGACCAGGAGGGTCTCGATCTCTTGACCTCGTGATCCACCCGCCTCGGCCGCCCAAAGTGCTGGGATTACAGGCTTGAGCCACCGCGTCCGGCCCCACAAATCTTTTTTTCTAAGCAGTAAATCTCAAGCATGGGCTTAAAATATTCAGTAAACCATGCTGTAAACAGATGTGCTATCATTCAAGGCTTGCTGTTTAATCATAGTATAAAGACAGGGTACATTTAGCATAATTCTTAAGAGTCCTAAGGTTCTGGGGATAGCCAATGAGCATTGGCTACAACTTAAAGTCACCAGCTACATTCACCCTAACAAGAGAGTCAGCCTGTCCTTTGGTGCTTTGAAACCAGGAACTGACTTTTCTCTAGCTATGAAAATACTAAGTGGCATCCTTTTCCAGTAGAAGGCTGTGTTGTCTGCATTAGAAATCTGTTGTTTATTGGAGCCACCTTCCTCAGTGATCTTAGCTAGATCTTCTGGCAACTTGCGGCAGCTTCTGCATCAGCACTTGCTGTGAAGATGGCTTCATTCCCAAAACCTCATTAGCCAACCTCTGCTAGCTTCAAACTTTTCTTTTGTAGCTGCTTCTCCTCTCTCAGCCTTCATGAAACTGAACAGAGTTAGGGCCTTGTTCTGCATTAGACTTTGAAGTAGGGAATTTTTTGGCTGGTTTGATCTTCTATCCACGCTGTTAAGACTTTCTCCATATCATCAATAAGACTGTTTCACCTTCTTATCATTTGTGCATTCACTGAGGTAACACTTTTAATTTCCTTCAAGAACTTTCTTATTTTCTTTTTCTTTTTTTTTTTTTTTATTGTGTGTTTGCAACTTTGCCTTTTGGTGCAAAAGGCCTGGCTTTCAACCTGTCTTGACTTTTAACATGCTTTCCTCACTAACAATAATCGTTTCTAGCTTTTAATTTAAAGTGAGAGATGTGCAACTCTTTCTTCATTTGAAATCTTAGAAAGATTTGTAAGATTCTTAATTGACCTGGTTTCAAAATCATTGTGTCTCAAGGAGGCCCAAGGTGAGGAAGAGAGATGGGGGAATGGTTGGTTGGTGAAGCACTCAGGAACCTGCATTAGCAATTAAGTTTGTCATTGTGCTGTAGGCACAGTTTGTAATGCCCTAAAACAATTATGAAAGTAACATCAAAGATCACTGATCACAAAACACCATGACAGATATAACAATAATAAGCAAGTCTAAAATACTGTGAGATTACTAAAATGTCACACGAAGACACAAACAGAGCATGTGCCATTAAAAAGATGCCATTAAAAGTCCTGCATCCAATGGACTTACTGGATGCAGGCTTGTCACAACTCTTCAATTTGTAAAAAAAAAAATTCACACAAAAATATGAAACACAATAAAATGAGACCTGGCTGTATTAATTAGTGGTATTCTCTAATGTATAGAATCTATTAACTTAAAGTAAACCATGATAGAAAAGGGAGAAATACAGAGAATTAAATAGTTGCTAAGTTTTTAATTTCTTAAATTATAATGAATATACTAAAAAGTTATTATTTAGGCCGGGCGTGGTGGCTCATGCCTTGTAATCCAAGCACTTTGGAGGCCAAGGCGGGCAGATCACCTGAGGTCAGGAGTTCAAGACCAGCCTGACCAACATGGTGAAACCCCATCTTAAAAAAAAAAAAAAAAAAAGTTATTATTTAAAATTTATTGTAAAGCATCTTAGTAGGACTCTTCAGAGAAACAGAACCAATTAATTAGATAGATAGATAGATAGATAGATAGATAGACAGATATAGATTTATTAAGAAAACTGTCAAGGAATTTTTACTACGTTCATTAAAAAATGTTGGAAATATTGGAAATTCTGGCTAGAGAAGAAGATAAAAGACTTACAGATCAGGCAACAAAAAAAAAAAAAATAAAACTTTTTATTTGTATATGCTGTGATCATCTAAATAGAAGATCCCAAGGAACCTGCAAAACACACACTTACAAAACTCATACACAATAGAAAGATTGATGTATAAATATAGATATCTATCTTTTTATCTCTCAATATATCATAGAGAGAGAAATATTTATTATTAGGGATTGACTCATGTCAAGAAACTCAAGAAGTCTAATGGTCTGTTGTTTGAAAGCTGAGGGTCAAGGAGAGCTGGTGATGTAACCCTAGTCTAAACCTGATGGCCTAAGAACCTAGAGAGCCAATGGTGTCGATTCTTATCCAAGTCTGAAGACCCCAGGACCAGAAGCACCACTGTCTCAGTCTACTGATTCAAATGCTACTCTTGCTGGAAAACGCTTTCACAAACATACCTGGAAATGTTTTGTGCATTATCTGGCCATGACTTAGTCCAGTTAAGTCGACATATAAAATTACCCATTACATTAGGTATTCCTGAAAAACATTTGTCAAGTCATAGAAAGTAGAGTAATGAATTCCTGAGCACTCCTTTCCAGCTGAAGCCTTTGGTTTACCTTCCTAAGTGACATTCACCTGCACCTAATGCCCCAGCACACCCAGAAGTAACCAGCACCCTGCAATTGGTATTCTTCATTCCAAACATAGCATGCTTTCACTGCCTATGTAGAAACCCATAAAACTATACACAACTTTGTAATTTATACTTTAGAGACATGCTTTTGGTGTTATGTGTGTTATATTCATCCTTGTTGATGCATTTAGCCCCAATACATTCTTTCTTAGTACTGCACAGTATTCTATCATATGATTCTACAAAAATATATGTATGCTCCCCTCCCTATAAATTACACTGGTTATATTCCAGTCATATATAAACAGTGCCACTGTAAACACTTCTATACAGACCTTTTGTCACACATGGACATAATAACCTAGACAAAGGTAGAAAACTCTAGGGTATACATTTAGGATGAAAATAATTTATTTTAAACATACTCTTATTATGTGCTGAGAAATACAGAAATGAAGGAGATATACCCTTCCCTCATTGAGTTTTCACACTTGCTGAGGAAAATCTGAAAACAATTTAGTGCCATAAAGTAGTAGATACACTAAAACAGGGAAGTTTTATGCAAATTCTGTTGCATTGTTCATTGTGTGGGATGCAGTAAAAATTATCCTGGAAATGACCTCCAGACTAAGTATTGAAAGATAAGTAGCTATTTTTCAGATGGATAATGTGTAAAATTTCTCCCTGGAAGAGAAAGAAGAATGATCAAAAAGAAAGGGAGGTAGATTAATAAAGTACACTATGAGAGATCATGCCAATGTTTTGATGAATTTAAAGGGACTGGTTTGGTATGATAAACATAAAATGGAATATTATTGCTTATAAATATTCTGAAAAGCAATTTGTTTTAATGCTAAAAAATGAGTAATCATGTTTAATCTTTTAAATAGTTTCAATCGTTATATAATGTAACAGTTTTCACCTCTGCAGCGGTGTTGATCGATTTCCAAGTTCTAAAAAAAATAATTTCTGGAAAAATATTCAATTATTCCTCTTCTTAGTTAATGTTTTTTTGAGCACTGTCACATCTTGACATCTCAGTAGACTTGAATTTCTCTGACAGCCTCCCGGCTCAATGGAGGCAGGAGGTGTGTCCTAGCTGTCTTTGCATCCCCAGATACAGAATGGCTTCTGGAACATTGTAGATGCTCAGTAAATTCCTGTTGAGCACACGAATGGAGCACGAGTACAGAGATGCCTAGAAAGCTGGCACAGCATGATTAAAGGTATAAGGTTTGGAGTCTATTATTTGTTGGCTGCTGCTCTTTTAGCACGTTATTTAATTTTCTTTCATAGTACACATTTATATAGTATATAATTCAAACTTCATGTAGCTCTCCATTGACCTTTCAGGAGGCACAGAGTGCTGCAAATAAGAAAATTAACAGAATGCACAAATTGATAAACACGATGCATGTCTTATTTTGATACTGTCTTCCGTTTTTGACATTATCTCTAATATACTACTTTAAATTCTCTATTCTAAAACAATAGAAAAGAGTATGAAGATTGTTCCACCAAACTGTTGTAGTTTATTAATACAACTTCTGTTCCAAGCTTGGAGTGCAAATTTTAACACTTGAACTGTAAACTGAACAAAAACATTTAGATGACATCTTATATAAATTAAAAGAACTTAAATACTAATAGTGATCATAAAACCCAAAATCCTAACTAGATATTATGCAAATAAGCAGCTGGTCCAAAAATTTTGTTTAGGAATTTAAAAAGCACCATTTTATGGCAAAAACATAAACAAAAGTTACAACTTCCAAGGAAGATGGATCAACTTGTAAATTACATGATATCATTAAGGCTTCAAAATGTGGGAAATGGTATTATGATAGTACAATTTTCTCATATAAATGAGACCATTAACATCACCCTATTTCAAAATAGCACTATGGATTTTTGTATCAAGACATAATTGTGTAGTTCATGCCAGACCAATGTTCTTGGTGACAAAAACTTGAGAACTTTGATAAATGAAATGCAAAAATTATTTCATTAGAGGCATCAGAGGATCGTCAGATAACAAGAACAGGAGTAGCTAAACATTCAGAGAAAGAGACCCCAATGGATTAAGCAAACAGCTTGCAGTTTATTTGTTCTTGTGTGTATTTGACAGTTCTGGGCATGGGTAATAGACTGTCATTACAGTCATCTTTTTAGGAAGAAAACTGCTGTTGGAAGAAAGAGAAACCTATAGAGCATTTGCAAGAATGGCCTCAAAACATGGTCAATTTTTTTTTCTAGACATTTACTGAATTCTGAGGCTGTCTGGGGTAACAGCCTAAAGAGCTTTGCTGAAAACTCCTGAAATATAATGAGAACTACTCATCAGTCTCATTGTGGGAAGGAGAAAAACACAAGAGCTTATGACTCTGCTGGGGGGGGAGACAATATTGTTCCCGACAGGCTCTGAATTGAAAACTTTGTTGGGGTACACCTTTGAGAGAGAGGTAATTTCAAGTTAGGCTAAAATTACACAAGCTGTCACTCAGCCTTGAATTGGATCAATTATGCAGTATTATACTGGGAGAAAAACAAAAAAACATACTAAACAAAAACATCCCCCTGCAGTGAGACAAGAATCAATAAAATAGACTAAGTGATGACTCAGGTCTTGGAAACACTCAGAGATTAAAAATAAATGTGAAAATATGTTAAAAACTTTAGTGAAGAATTGGACAACACGCATTAACAGATTTCAGTGGTAGAATTGATATTATGAAATGAGTGAAACTGATAATCTAGAAGTAAAAAAAGTCATGTGGTAAAAGAGATAAGGAGAGTTTTTGAAACATTTACTGGACACAGCTAATGATGTTTCTAATAACATCAGACTAGACACAGCTAAGAAAGAGATCAGTAAACCTGAATATAAACCTTAAAGAAATTACGCAAACCAGAAAACAGAATAAAGGGGGAAAAAGGCAGAGAATTAACTAATTATAAAATAATATTAAACAATCAAACATAGGTATTAATTGAAACTCTAGAAGGAGATGAGAAAGATGAATAAGAAGAAATAAAGATATTATATGTGATAATTTTTAAGTATAATAAAAAAATAGAAAACCACAGATAAGTTCAGAGAAACCCTGGTAGTGTTAATATGCACTACATTTAAAATATTGAAAACTAATGATAAAGAGAAAATTATAAAGGCAACAAAGAAAAAAGAAAAAAAATTCATAGACTTCATAAGGAACCTACGCTAACATTTAACCAATTACACATGCATAATTTAATTGCCTCATGTGGACTCATAACCATTAATTCTTGGAGTCAGATTGGATAGCAGATTTATTGGGCCATTTGTTTCTCATAGAACACTTATTTTTGCTTTTTAAACATTTTTCAACTTTTATTTTAAGTAAAGGGTGTACATATGCAGTTTTGTTACATGGCAATATTCCAGGATACTGAGGTTTTGGATATGAATTCCACCACCCAGATAGTGAGCATAGTGCCTGATTGGGAGTTTTTCACCCAACCCTGTTTCCTCCCTCCACACTCTAGTAGTCTACAGTGTCTATTGTTCCCATATTTATGTCCACATGTGCTCAATGTTCCACTCCCACTTATAAGTGAGAAAACACAGTATTTAGTTTCTGTATATGTATACATATATGTGTGTATATCTTCAATTTATATACATATATGCACATATATATTACACATATATATAAATATATACAATTATCTATGTATATGCATATATATACACATATATTACACGTATATATGTAGTGTATATATGTACGTAATGTATATATGTAGTGCATATACATAGTGTATATATATGTAGCATATATGTATATACGTGTGTGTGTGTGTGTATAGAGTTACAGGACTGTATGTATGTATATATTCCTGTAAGTCAGAAATTATACTACTAAGTATATGCCTTCCCAAATGCCCACATATGTGCTAGAAGACATGCACAGAATTCTTCACAGCAGCATTATTCATAGTGACCTATAACTAAAACAACTAAATGGTTCATAACTATTACGAGGAATTAATAAATATGGTAAATGTATTCAATGCAATATTCTAAGATAGTAAGAAACAGTGACCTCCCACTACCCATAACACTATGGGTATATCCCATCAGCTTAATTCGGAAACTATGTAATGCATGAGTATCAAAGAGTGCATACGATAATCTCATTGTCTAATGTGTTATGACCCAATGAAAAGTTGTTCTAAAACATAAAATTTGCATAAAATGTGATTTCAGTGTAATAACTACCTCTTAAGGCATGGTAAGACTTAGATAAAATAATCCATGAACTACTAACTTCTGTCATCTGTACGGTATAGTGCTTGTTAAGATGCAATGAACTTGATTTTATCTTTTTGTCTTAAATTACAAATTTTAGGATATACTCTTATTCATAAAATAAAACATAAGAACTTTAAATGTTTCACTGACCTCGTGAAATATTATAGTGCTCACATAAAGGACAGTTTGCTTGCAGGAATTTTATTAGTCATATACTTAGTATGTTTGCAGTTCATTGGATCCTATTTTTTTTTTACATACATTTTTTTTTGTTCTTGTCTTCCAGGCCGGAGTGCAATGGCTTGATGTCAGCTCACTGCAACCTCTGCTTTCCAGGTTCAAGTGATTCTCCTGTCTCAGCTTCTGGATTAGTTGAGATTAAAGGCGCCTGCCACCATGCCCGGCTAATTTTTGTATTTTTAGTAGAGACAGGTTTTTGCCATATTGGCCATCCTAATCTCAAACTCCTGACCTCAGGTGATCCACTGATCTTTGCCTCTCAAAGTGCTGTGATTATGGGCTTGAGCCACAGCATCAGTCCTGGGTCCTATTATTTTTTTGTTTTGGTTTGGTTTGGGTTGGGTTTTTGGTTTTGTATTTTTTGTTGTTGTTGTTGAAATGGAGTCTTTCTCTGCTGCCAAACTGGAGTGCAGTGGGCCATCTCAGCTCACTGCAACCTCCACCTCTTGGGTTCAAGCGATTCCCCTTCCTCAGCCTCCCGAGTAGCTGGGATCACAGGCGTGCACTACTATGCCTGGATAATTTTTTTAGTAGAGACAAGGTTTTGCTGTGGTAGCCGTGATGATCTTGATCCCCTGACCTCGTGATTTGTCACCTTGGCCTCCGAAAATGCTGGGATTACAGGTGTGAGCCACCATGCCCAGTCAGTGGGTCCTATTAGTTTTAAGGTTAGTATGTATTCTTGAAATTTTTTATGATACTTTGGTTTTTAAGCCTAAAATTCAGCTCTGCCATTAATTCTTGTTTAATAATATTGCCTTCCTACAGTGAATAGTATAATATAGTGGTTAAGAGCACAGAAACAAACAGATTGCCTTGGTTCAAACCCCAACTCTGTCAAATACTAGCTTGGGGACCTTAAAAGAATAACATGAGCATCCTCTTGTAGATAGGGAGTGTATGGAGTTCATTCTCATGCTGAGAACAATGTTAGGCATTTAGTAAATGTCAGACGCTGTTACTGATTACAATAGACTTTAATAATTCACAGAAACAGCAATCATTATGGTTACAATTCATTACTGTGACAATTTTGAAACTTTCAGACATAAATAATTTTTCTTTAGAAGTTGTGGGTGTATTTTCTGTGAGGAAGAGAGGGTTTTTTTTTTTTTTTTTTTTTTCTTTTTTTTTTGCTTAATTCATCAACCATAAGGTGCTCAACAGATGCCTAATTAGTGGTATGCATCATGAAGGACATGCTTGGTGAGATTTCTGTGAAAATACCACATTCTGCTTGGCAACTTAAACTTTTAAATTCAGTCACCTTCTGGACGATTGGCATTTATTTTTTTGATATCTCATCTGAAAGATCACTCACTTTGGTTTTTGAAAGTTGAATTTTCTATGACTATCTGGATCACTCAAACAAACAGAAATTCCCTATTTTCTTGAAAGACCGATAGTACCACCAGAAATTGTCCTTTGTTTAAATGTCATATTAACTGCTAGCTTTTTTTAAGAAAACCTCACCTATACATTTGTATTTCACAGAGTTGTATTTCATATAATATCACACACACACACACACACACACACACACACACACACACATAGATATATATAACATACATATGCATGTACTTTAACAAAAAACAAGGAGGCCTAATATATTCAAGCACTATCCAACATTCAGGGAATATAAGTAAATTTAAGACAGCATAGCTAAACTCTAAATTTCACAGTGTATGTAGGGTAATGATGCTTATGCACTAAAATAACATAAGGCAACTTATAACTGAGTATCAAATGAATAAATGACATTTCAGGAACCAGAGAATGAGGCTACTTTGAATCTGACAGTAGTAAAACTGAGCCTTGGGTTATGTGTAGAACAAGATGAAAAGAAAGGAATGACTGAATATACTAAATCAAGATAACAATTTAAGCAAAGGATAAAAAAGCGTGGTATACCTATAGATAACAGTAGAGAAACAAAAATAAAATTGTTTTGCTGAATACAATGATAGATGGAGATAACATAAAGGCAGTTCAGGACCATATTTGAAATCATCAAACATTAGATAAGGATTTGGAAATTTATTCTGTAGGTAACATAAAGCAATTGAAGGTTTATGTGTGGGGAGCTCATGGAGGCGGGAAGATTGGTTTGGTAGCATAATTTGGAGTTCATTAGAAGGTAAGCGAAATATACCACTTAAATCAAATGAAATACTGTCCTAGACAAATGTCTGAATGTAATCGTTCACTTTTATTTTCATAAATAAATGTCTTGATGGAATGGTGATATTACCCAGAGGACCCCAGCAAGATTCAAATCCTGTTCTTAGTTCTCTATCTACCTCTAAAATTCCTAAAGCAAACAATATAAGATTCGAAGATTCAGCCATACATAATCTTCTTTGCTATTATGGTCTGGACTTCAAGTAAAAATTCAGTTATCTAGGCTGGACTCTACCAAGTTCTTTAGTTTGAACCAGAGATGGTTTTAGTTCTAAACCCAACAGAGAGGAAAGGCTTGTTCATTGCACACAGCCATGGGGTGAGCATCAGCGTCACTGGAGAAAATGTCCTCTCCTCATCATTGGCCCAGACTTCCCAGCCGGAGGCAAAATTCTCATCAGCATCTGCATGCAAGGAAGCTGATTTTAAGAAAGTGAAAAAAGAGCAGAGAGCTAGAAATAACTATTCTTTCTCCCAAGTAGGAAGTCTTCTCATTTTAACCTAAAAAGTACTGTCAAATTTGCCAACCCAGAAATTTTCATTTTTCTTGGAAAACCATTGGCAATTAATGAATATACACATTAGAGACAGGAAGAACTTCAGAAGTTGTGATGTGATACAGTCTGTCTTACCACTTATGGGATGCTTTGCATTTGGAGACTAATTCCATCCACTTTGATTTGCTTTCTATGGCTCTCATGAAACACACGCAGTTTATGTGGTAAATTACTGGCAGTATTTTCCTGCTGGAAGTCCTCCTTAGGATTCAAGTGAAGAACTCGTAAGAGTGGTGGTCTTTTCTTGAGAAATATGGCCCTGCAAGCTGTTTCTTTTTGTCTTTAACATGTTTCTCAGCCTGTCTCTTGGGAAACCTGGGTCTTCTTCTTATTGGATTTTCTTTTCCTCCCATGGGAGTATATAAAATCTGTATTAAATGAAACAAATCCCTGCTTTCATGGGCTGCTTTGCAAAATCTGTACATGTGATTTTTCCTTGCTTGAAGAATTCAGTACAAATTAATGAAGAATGAAGGAATAGTAATAAAGGGCATAAATAAGAGATTGGAACCTGGAACTAAATAGCCTTAGGTTTGAATCACTTCTGCCACTGACTGTGTAACTTTGAGAAAATTAATTAGCCTTTTTAAGTCTGTTTCCTCATCTGTAAAATGTGGCCACTACATAATAACTCCCTAATGGGCTTGTGGTAAACTCCACAGGGCAGTCATTTTTGTCTCTTTTATTAACTGATTAATCCCTAGGAGCAATGTTGATGCAGACCCCAAAAAAATTAATCATAAGAAATGCTGAACATAATGCCTGTGAAATGAAAATCACATGATAATTATTATATCTATTACAGTTTATTATTATTTATGAACAATGGCAGCAAAATAACTCACTTTTTAAAATGTGACTAGAATTTTGCTAGCTTTTTAGTAGAATAATGTTGTCAGCTTGTTTCAGATTAATCAGAGATCTGATTTAACATAGAGCTCTTTCTATTTTACTAAAAAATTATTTCAATCCATAATATGCATTGCATTTCAATAAATTCTATAGAATGATCAAAATAGAGCTTTTTTCTATAAAGAAGAAAAATTTTTAATCTATTAAGATTTTAAAAAATTTTTAATATCATTACATTCTTATAATAATTCCTATGTCTTTAAGGTATCTTCTAACACATGTTTAATAAATCTTCTGATGTTATCTGTTCTTTAAAAGTTGAAATGAATTGGCCTGGTGTGGTGGCTCACACCTGTAATCCCAGCAGGCGAATCACTTGATGTCAGGAGTTCAAGACCAACCAGGCCAACATGGTGAAACCTTGTTTCTACTTAAAATACAAAATTTGCCAGGCGTGGTGGCAGGTGCCTGTCATTCCAGCTACTCAGGAGGCTAAGGCAGATAATTGCTTGAACACTTGACCCAGGGAGGCGGGGGTGGCAGTGAGTTCAGATCACGCCACTGCACTCCAGCCTAGAAGACAGAGCAAGACTCTGTCTCAAAAAAAAAAAAAAAATCAAAATAGAAAAAACCAGTGAAAGTCAAAAAAAAAAAAAAAAAGTGTTGAAAACAATTTCTCTATAGAATTATCTTTTTTCTTATCAATATCTTTTTTCTTTATTGGTAGTCATATTTGATACTGTTTCAATTTATTCTAAAGTTACTGGTCTATTTGAATTTTCCAAGTCTTCTTATTTGAATGTTTAATTCCTAGAGAAAGCAAAAATGAACAAAATAGGATTATATATGGAAAACAATTCACAATTTGTTATTATTTTAATAATCTTTTAAATTATTGCTTTTTAAATGGATTATTTTCATTGGAAAACCAATGACAATTAATTAATATAAGCATTAGTTATAGGAAGGATTTCAGTGGCTGTAATGTATGTGGTATAGTCTGTATACAGCCTGTGGGATGTTTTGCATTTGAACATTGATTTCATCCACTTTGGTTTGGTTTCTATGAATCTCACGAAGCAATCACACTTTATATGGTATATTACCTTAATTTTATACCTTATGAATATTTTTGATATTTATAGATCTAGTGAAAATAGTTTCTTCCTCAAAATTTGCTTGGCACCAAAACAAACAGTATTTTGCGGCCTGTTTTCGTCATATATATTTTGAGTGAGGTATTTATGTCAGCAAATATTGATTAATTACTAGGTACAAGGAAAACAATAAATCAGAAGACAAAAAAGTGAAATATCTCTGTTATAGATCTTACATTTTAATCAACAACGTAATTCCACAGAGGCTTTACTGCAAGGTGCAAAGTAATGTATGTTACAAAACAAATTTTCACAAAATTAATTTGTAATATTTACCAAATCATTGAAAAGGTGGAGAAAACAGAAGAGAAAATGTTTGAGGAAATCATGAGAACACGAAAGTTGAGTTCCAGTAGGACAGCAAGAGAAGAATGTTTACCATCAGTTTTTTATTTAAGGGGGCAGGTGTGAGAAAAGCAGTCTTGTAGCCTACGATCACCAAGAGAATTGTGACATATAGGATTTTAGGATTCTGTTGAGAATGACAAAAGCATTAAGGGGAATTTAGACTATAGAGGGAATCTGAGATTTCTTCATGTAAAGATAATGTGGTTTAATGTATAATTGGTTCCATGGAGGATTAATTAAGTTGGAATGCAGAGAGAGCTATTAACAGCTTCCTTGTTTTAGAATTCAGGCAAAACAACACCAGGAGCAGATTCTCTGCTTAAATGATTCAGAACTAAAGTGAGTTCAGCAATATTGACTGAATAGATTGATTAATACAGTTTAACTTCTGAATGAAACATGGTAGGGTAAGATTAACTATTTTGCAATTAATAGTGGTTGACAATTAGAGATGGGGGAGTTAACTACAACCAGTAACAACAACAAGAAAAGTTTTTCCTGACCTCTAAGTAGGATTGTATGAAAAATACCGTTACTCTGAAATGTTAGGCATTTTAAGAGAAAGAAGCATATACAGAAAAAGTTAAATGAATATCTTATCTATTATTTAAACAGAAAGCAAGCAAACTTATAAAAGAATACTTAATTCTTGGAATACAATATAAGTTTACAAGTGGGGCTCCTTATGTTCTCTCTGAAGAGCAAGCAAGAAAGAGAACCTGCAGCTGTACCCAGGAATTGACCTTTAATAAGTGATTATTTTGTTCTCACATGTAGAACCTAATGAACTACTGCACAAGCATTATGAGACACAAAATTCTGACACCCACCTTCCTTCTGCTCCATGGCCAAAGAAATATCTAAGTGTTTTTGTTTAATTGGTTAACTAAATATTCTGGAATTCTGAAAGCATTTGGAAACTTTCTTGCTTTGGTATTTTGCTATCCAATGAAAAGAAACCTTGCTTCCAAAAATAATACTAAAGTTTTAGATTAGCTTTTTAAAATCAGATGGGCCACAATAAATCTTCAAAACAACTTATATACACATATATATATGCATATATATATACCTATATATATGCGTGTGTATATATATATATATATATATATCTCACTGGAAAATTGATAAATGTAGCCAATCAGTTGTTGGATTTGTTTAGATAATGCCTTAGGAGTGTTTTATGAGACAGCTTTACTTTGGAGTGAATTGTTTAAATTGATTATCAATGTTGGTATTTTTAGCAGCAGTTATCGGAGTGGGTCCTGGGGATTCCTCAGAGGGTGCCCCTGACATACTTTCAGGAGGTTCATGAGCTGAGAGTCATTTTTATAATGACTGTTTACTTTGTTTGGGGCAATGTAACTATTTTCTTATAAAATATGTTATTTATATTCACATGTAATTTTAATACTTTTTTAAAGAAATTAATAACAATGTATTCAAATTTGCAGAGCTGATAAGGGCAGGGTCAGGATATGAATCCAGCCTGTGTTCACTTTTTATGCACAGATATCTGCTCTTCTCTAAAGAGAAAGAAAATCTAGTGCAAAGGCTTATAAATTCCTCCATTTTATTTTTCGGAAGACACTAGTTACAAATCATTCTGCACTTTACTCCTCTTGAAAACAGTGACATTAACTTAACTCAAAGGTTATTATTAGTATAAAATGACTTAATTGATATAAAATCTTACGATAGTGCTTGGCACAAATTTTCATATTGGAGTTTGCTCTTATTAATATTTTTGTGGCTGTAATTACTTTTGCCTCTCAAAGAATCAATTTATTTACCTATTTACTTATTGCTGATGTGCTTCCTTTTAGATGGGAAGTTACAATTTAATAACTCAATCATCTAATATTTTAATAAACATTAGAAAGATTAAGTTATCTAGGCATGCTATTCATGTAATAAGAAATGATATTAGTTGGAAAAATCTAAATATTGGTTGCCTATAAAAAGCAAAATAACAAACCAGTCCCTAGAAGGTGATAAAAAATTATATCACCATTTAGTAGGTGTCCAATCTATGCTTGTTTATGGAATAAACAAAATATAATCACGTTCTCAAAGGAGCTGAATATTCATGCTGGACTATGTTTACCTCCACAGTCACCTTCCCTGTGGCCATTCCTGCCACAATTACCTTTGCAGGCCCGGAGACTCTGGCCTCACCTGCACTGTGTATCTCTTGGTTCTGCCCTGGATCTCCTTGGCTCCCGCTGTGCATTGGTGAGATGTCTAGGAGAGCATCTTTAGCCCCACAGCAGGAGTGGGGAATTTCACACTACTGGGCTGATGCATAAGGCGCCTGGCAACTCGGAGCCCACTGCCTGCTGGTTCACAAAGTAGGCTACTAGGCTGGGCTGTCTCTCCTTCCAGACTCCATGTTTCCCCATCTCCTGATAACATACCTGCCTACAAGTCTTCGTCTCAGGTTTCATATTTTGGGAAGACCAAGCTTAGATGGTGTCAAATACAGAAACTATGCATGTATTAAAACATCTCCAAGAGTAAAAAACAAGGAAATTTTTTGAAGGCTAACTCCAGAAAACCAAATCAGGGTCCAAATAAGAAGAGTAGTCTTGGGTGCAAAGTCCAGTCTGCAATGATTCTCAAGCTACCTTCCATTACATATGGCAATGACCCAAAGAAAGACAGGCAGCGATGGATAAAAAAGAAGGAAAGGAAGTGGTCCAGTAGTTTTGCATCTGCCATGTGGTATCGAAGCCTCAATTATTCCTGAGGTCCTCATAAAACTGGAGGAGCTCCATTTATCACTGTTCAATGGGGCAGAGGTAGGTTTCCAGCACTTTAACTTCGTATATTTATGGAATCTATTTTTGCTGTTTTAAATTAATTAAAAATGTTTAATAATAAACTATTTTAACCTCATACAAAATATATGAAAAAGGGGAATAAAGAGCAGCCGGAAGCTTTTGTGTGAATATAAATGTTCGTTATCCTTTTTGTGGCAATTACAGAACAAATGTATTCATATTTGTCAAAGCATATCAAGCTGTATTGTTAAATAAATGCAGTTATATCAATTAACCCTTAATAATACTGTTTAGGAAAAGATTCAAATGGGACTGTCAAAATATAAAAAGATATGTGAGGTTATCAGGTATCTCCACATAATAAATATCAATATTTTCACATTTTCCGTATTTGCTTTAAACATTATTTTTAATGAATTGAAATATTGGCCTTGAAAAATGAATTTTTCAGTGAATTATAAACAGCTACACACATAGCTAAGGCTCCATGTCTCCCAATTTTTCTTTCCTCCATCTCCCACAGTGGTAAACCACTCTTAAAGCTGTGACTTATTATCCCAGCATATATATATTGTAATGTTACTACATATTAATGTATCCATAAAAATATGTGGCATTTTTTACAAATTACATGGATTATACATTTGCTTATTACTCATTCATTTATCCAACATACATGGTACTCTGCAATTCCTCTATACAGACATTATTCTAGGCAACTGGTATATATCAATAAACAAATAAAAAAATTCTACTCTTCCCAAACTTGGCTATCAAAGGAATATAATGTATTATAATGTAGGTTTGCCGATATTCCTATAACTTGTAACCTTATACAGTGAAAAGAGCCAACCATTTTATGCCCCTCACTGAAGCAGGCTGTGAAGTGGCAGCCACCGCAAGAGATGAAAGTTGGCCTACTGGCAACACTGAGATTAAGGGCGTGGCCTATTCATCTAAATCCATTGTTTCAATTACTCACTAGGAACTAGCCTGAATTTGAAAGAGGGTGATACCACAGAGCTCGGAAGCTAAATGAAAGACACCTGTGCAATTGGATCTAATATGATCTTTTATTGATTACTTGAATCATTTTTGATACTTGAAACAGACTGAAACCAGTTAGACCCACAGCTTGCTAGATTCTCGTAGCCTTCAGCACGGCCAAAACAACCCTAAACCTGGTTTGCCAATGTCCATGACTTTTTTTTTTTTTTTTTTTTTGAGACGGAGTTTAGCTGTTATTACCCAGGCTGGAGTGCAATGGCACAATCTAGGCTCACCGCAACCTCCGTCTCCTGGGTTCAAGCAATTCTCCTGCCTCAGCCTCCAGAGCAGCTGGGACTACAGGCGCGCACCACCACGCCCAGCTAATTTTTGTATTTTTAGTAGAGACGGGGTTTCACCTTGTTGACCAGGATGGTCTCTATCTCTTGACCTCATGATCCACCCGCCTCGGGCTCCCAAAGTGCTGGGATTATAAGCGTGAGCCACTGCGCCCGGCCATGACTCTTAATCCCCTAAAATAATCACCATGTCCCCAAGAGGACAAGTTTAAAGGCGATATGCTCTGAAATTCCCTTGCGTGCTGTGGCCAAGGAAAGTGATAGGCAAAGAAGTATCCCCTGGAATGGACAGCCAGAGCCACAGGCAGAAATCACAAGGGGTTTTGCTGAATGACAGTTAGGCCAAAGCACAGAGACTCCCTGCAATGCCAGCAAGGAGTCTTCCCCGTATCAGTCCAGTGAGATGTCACAGCAGCTGTGGAGAAGGGGGTGATGCTTGTTTTCCATGTTCCACCTTCTAGCAGCGCATCACATTCACATAGCCCAGCTTTTCTGCCACTGTCAGTTCGGAGATGAGTATTATTGTTTTTTTTTTTTTTTAGATTGTGGTTTGCCAGACAAAGAGAAAATGTATTTGTGCTTGAGGAATAAGATCACATATCATCCAGGGCAAAAGTTTCAGCTGAGACATAAGATACTGGAAGAGTAGGTCATGACAAGGTTTTAGGAAAAGGGAGGCCAACAACAGCACCTGCTGAATCTTTGAAGAAACATGCTTTTTGTGTGTTGGTCTAGGGGAAGAAGCATACTTTTGTGTGTTAATCTTAGAGGAAGAAGTATGCTTTTTGTATGTTTCTTTTCTTTTTTTCTTCGATTTTTAGGAATGAAAAACTATCTAGAGCACAGGGAACAAGGAGGGGAGAATGAAATTGTGACACCACAGTAGGGATCTGCATGCTCCAAGAAGCTTAGGTTCTGTTTGTGTGAAGGAAAATCACACACAAAATAATTGCAATAGAAAGTATACTTGGTGCCTTACAAGGAGTGGTTTTTACCGGCAGGAAGGAAAGCAAAGAGAGACCCTTGCAAAGGTGTCGTATGGGTCAGTGAGAAAGATTATGGTAGTTTTACCTACAGTTGATGGTATTGAATGCAGATGGAGAGAAAGGGTGTAAAATTTGTTACTCAAACGGAGATGAGAGATGTGGGAAAAAACCTAGATTCGCAGGTTTAGGAGTTGAGCCAAGTGGGGTTACTGCTCATTCAAATTCACACACACAGGTGTGTAAGGATTAGGAGGGGTGGAACCAAGAGAATTGTGTTTGGGATAGATTAAATTAAGATTCCTTTAAAAAATTACAGTGGAAATGCCAAGTTGGTATTTGGGAAATGTTTTGCACATCGCCACATACTCTTTAAAGCCACACAAGGCAACACTATTGCTTAAATAAAAATGTTTCTAGAAAAGAGGAGAAATCTGAGAATAAAATTTGGGAGATCTAAGATTCAGAGTTTGGGAAGATTGGTTTGGTAAATGTCTTCTAAGAGACTAAAAGGAGTATAAGGAAAAAATTCAAAAGGAAAGCAAGTACAGCAAAATGTAATCTTTCAGAAGGCAAGATCTTTTCAACTAAGATGCTACTGAGCTTCTGAGAAACAAGAAAACTAACAAAAGGCAGTGATATGCACAGCAGAAAGATAATTGAACTTGATGACAGGGTTTCTGTAAAATGCAAAGTTCAGCAACTGCATCAGAGATGAATGAAGAGAGAATTTTTAAAAAGAAATGGTCACAATCTGTGTGGACAAATTGTTATTTAGGGGAAAAGGGAAATAGGTTGATTGTGAAAAAAGACGGGGGTCAAGGGTACTTTTAGTGTAGTAGAAGGTGGAGCATGTTTTACATACTGATAGCAGTGCTCTGGGAGAAGAAGAATAATGGAGGAAGCAAAGTTTTTAAGAAAGTGACATCACATAGAATTGAAATATGGAAAGGTGTTGCTTAAGATGTGTGTTATAAGTGTGTTGCTTAAGATGAGGGCAGGGACCCTTCTATTGTATCTGGCAAGACACAATATCTGGCAAGAGGCTGGTAGATGGGCACTCTTCTGTCCTTGAAACACACAGATTTTAGATGGCTTTCAAGTCATTCTTTCATCCAGTTTTAAACTTTTTCTTTCTTTTGATAATAAATGCACACATTTGTTACCTAAAAAATTGTGTGTGTGCATTATTTGTTAATAAATGCTCACACACACATACACACATGCACACACACATACATTAATATTCATTGCAACAAAGCTTTTTGATTGATCTCCTTGTTTTATAATTGGCTTGGCCACAATCGATTGATTATTTTTATTACAAAGGTTTGTACAGATCTCTCCAGGGGAAGCACATCAGAAAGTCAGAAAAGTGAAAAACATCTGGACATGCTCTGGGTAATACTATGCAGTATATGCAGAGGACATTTAAAAGAAAGGTCCCTTAAGTCACCTAAAATATATTGAAACATTTTAAGTATTTTTATTTAAGGTTTACATGTTTTAATTGAAGTTAAATTAAATTAAATTAAATTAAATTAATTAACAGTCCTTTTAGGGCAGATGGATTGATGTTTTACATTTTACTCATGCAATATTATACAGTTTTTAGATGACAGATGCTAAGCAAGAGCCTGAGCATCAAAACACTTCTATTGTGATCAGCTGATGATTAGGGAAGGCCTCCTGTTTAAGACTACACAAATGGACCAAAGAACAGCAGTTAGACTTGACTCTTTCAGTTTGCAGATTCCAAAGCCCCCATACAAACTAAAAACTCCATTGACTTTTCCAGTTTGGGGTTATCTGAGTTCTTGAATAGCTGCTTAAATCTCTGGAAGCCTCATTGGCAAATCCGCACTTAATCACTGAGTCAAATAATTAGTATGAACATTAAAATCAGTGATTCTGTCTTTTAAAAAAATTAATTGAAAATGTAAATGAAGAAACCCAACTATCAGGCTCTATTCTTCCTGAATGCCTGGCACACTAGAGGATCCATTTCCTGCTGTATAATAAGATGTGTGGTAGAGAGGAAAACAGCAAGCAAGAACAATGCAAACCTTAAAACAAAAAAAAATCCAGTGCCTGATATTAATAGAAATAACAATCATTTAACAACATCAATCTGCTTACAAACCCTTTCCTGTAGTAGTTTCAAGAATCAAAACAAGTTATAAAATGTAGACTGAATAGAAGCAAATCCAAGACATGGTACTATGAATTATGTAGGTGCATCTGGGGTGCTGTACCCACCTGTCAGCTGTTGTTTCTGTGCATTTTATTTATGCGTTTTTTAAAAGATTTGCAGGAAGAGTGCAGTACGATATTATCTGCATATGTTCTCATTAAGGACAGAAGTTTGAAATTTTAGTTAGCCTAAATCATATTTACAAATCTGAATAATCAAATAAATGTGTGGCCTTGTGAAAAGTTTACAATATTAGGGTTTGATAGTAGAATAATACGTCCTTCATGTAGAAACATTAATTGTTTATGTGGAGATATTGTAAAACTAGCATCAGCATGGAGGAAAGTTGTAAAGAACATCAAATTCTCTGTAAGCACTTATGTATTTAACCACTGATGCAAGTTCTATCCAGCTGTTTGCTGGCCCTCCAAATATGTCCACATCCTAATCTCTGGAATCTGGAATAGATTAGTTTACATTGGCAATAAGGATATAGCAGAACTGATTAATTGTCTTGAGCTGAGGGATTAATATGTGTGTGAACCTGGTATAATCACAAGGGTCTTTATGAAACGGAGGCAATAAGGTGAAGAGTCAGCAATGGACATGTGATGATGATGTGCTGACTGAAAATAGAGGAAGGGGCCAGGCACAGTGGCTCACCCCTACAATCCCAGCAGTTTGGGACGGCAAGGCAGGTAGATCATCTGAGGTCAGGAGATGGAGACCAGTCTGGCTAACATGGTGAAACCCCATTTCTACTAAAAATATAAAAAATTAACCAGGCATAGTGGTAGGCACCTGCCATCCCAGCTCCTCGGGAGGCTGAAGCAGGAGAATTGCTTGAATCTGGGAGGCGGAGGTTGCAGTGAGATGAGATGGAGCCATTGCACTCCAGGTTGGGCAACAAGAGCAAAACACTGTCTCAAAAAAAAAAAAAAAAAAGGTGGGGGGGAAGAAAATAAAAGAAAACGGAGGAAGGGACCATGAGGTGAGGAACGCAGGTGGCCCCTGGAAGCCAGCAAAGTGAAGGAATCAGATGCTTCCCTAGAGTCTCCAGAATGACCCAGCCAGGCTGACTCCTTGGCTTTAACCCAGTGAGGTTGACTTTGGATTTCTGATCTCCAGAACTCTAAATTGGGTTGTTTTACACCTCTAAATTTGTGGTAATTTGTTGCAGCAGCAATCGGAAATTAATAAAGTGACCAGATGAAGTCCCCACCTCAACTTTCATAATCCAGCTTCTCAGACTTGTCCCCAAAAGGATGCTGATTATGTTTCTCTGTGATTTTCTACCATAGAAGATAAAACTGGACTCATTATGAACTTTTGCATTCAGGGATTATTAGGGATGGCTTTCAAAAACTGCGGCAGATATTATTTTTTTTTAAAAGATGAATTTTCAGTTTCTTTAATGAGACAATCATATTGCTCATATTTATAAAAACAATACCATTTTTGAACCTAAAATTCTTTACCTTTTTGATTATCACAGTGGGACGCATAAGGGTGCTGTGTGCTACCCCCAAATCCAGGCTATCTCTGGAAAAGGGGGAGGAGGAGGGACCACAGAATTCCAAGATATTATGTACATTTGAGTGTATGAAGGACAGCTGTTCCTCCTTTGTTGTGCCTTAACCTCAAGAAGTAACCAAACTCATTCTTTTATGCAAAGGAGGGACAAAACATGTCACCTCACAAACCTGTATGTGATAATTAATGTTACTATGATTGCCCACGTTCTTCAGTGCTGACAAGCATACTAATAACATTTTTAAAAAACTAATGACGTTTATTATAAAAAGTTATTTAAGATATTTCAGAGACTAGTAAATTTGATTCTAAGTAATACTCAAATCATATTTTTATAAGAATCATCAAATTATTATGTGGTATTATGAAAATGCCGGGGAGAGAAATCTTATTTTATACATCTCTTGTCTTTCCAGATTAAAAAAGGTACGAAAGATAATGACATCTGCAATAGACTCTGCATTCCCATTCCTTCCCCCTTCTAAAATAGTGTTCTTTCTGTTTTAAACACACTTCCTGTGAGAAAGATTGGTTCGTGTGCATAACACAGTTTTTTCACTGTTCATGCTCGAGAAGACTGTACAAAGAAAGACAAAGCGTCAAAATATTCTTCCTAAAAATAATGCTAGAAGGGGAACAAATTATTTCTGAGATTATATCAGGGATGTGTTTCTCCAGAATAAATATATCAAATATATAAGTATATACATTGAAAATTATATATATATATATATATATATATGCATACATATATACACACACGCACACACACACACACACACATATATAAATGGGGGAAGAATTCAAAAGTCTCATAGGCAGAACTTCTAATAAGCTTGGAAAATTAACCTGAGATAAATTTCATGTTTGCAACATTTAATACAATAAATTGTTAGTGGTTATGAGAGTCTTTGAGGATGACTTTCAATACCAAAGAATAAAGGTATGTATAAAAGTTACGTATATTTAAAATATTAATATATGATATTCAAAGGAAGAATGTCAAGGATTCAGATACATTTATAAAGTGAGGGAGGGGATATTTTGAATTACCAAGAACTCTCCCTTTCCACATAAGCTTTGCTACTCTATTTCACCCAGGGTATGGCTGACAACACTTGCAATATATTCTGCCTTGGAGAAGGGATGACGGGGGACAAATTCTTGGTCTTTAAAGGCATTATAGCAAAAAAATTTTTGCCATGAGTAATATGGATTTGAAAGGAAGTTTTATTAGTCCAAAGTCAAAGCCATGTTTTTGTTTTTGTTTTTGTTTTCAGACTGGGAAAGCTACTGTAAGTGCACAGGACACAGTGGGCATAGAACACATTGGGACCCTTGAGGGTGCTGTGTGCTACTAGTGAACCCAGACCATTTCTGGAAAAGGAGAAGGATGAGGGACCACAGAATTCCCAGATTTTATGGATATCTGAGTCTATAAAGGATAACTATTCTCCTGTATTAGGTACAGCCTGGGAAAATGTCAATGGTTTTGTTTGCCATTGAAGCAGAAGAAAAAGGCACTTGGGCAAACTGAAGTATTACAACTGGCACCAGCCCAGCCACTTAGACAGATCCAACCTGGGACTGTCAGGGTCATCTTTTCTTGTGAGTCTGCCGTGGTGTGGATGCAGCACAGTTAGCCTGGAGAGATCTCACAGATGAGAAGAGGAGATGGCAGATCTGCAGGCAAAGCCGCAGATGCCTCCACTCAGCTTTAAGAACAAACACACCTATGGTTTTATTCTAGGAGAGAGGTGAAAAAGTGATTTTCACTAAAGAACAGCCTGGCTACTTTGACTTTGTGAAGTATTTTTTTCATTGTAAAACTCTTACAATACTGCTAATCTTGCATATTTTTTAAAAGACAGCTATAATTGTTTTAAACTTACGGAATTCCTTGTGAATTACAATGGGCAGAAAATTATCTTGTAAAGAAACTCTACTGCTGAAAGGAAGATATAATTTCATCAGGCTCAGCAGACATCAGTGCTACAATTGGAAGCTTTATAGACAAAGATGGACTAAAGAAGTTGGATGAGTTCCTAGAATAAACTGAAGAAAGACTTCTCATCCCAAAATCAACCTTATGAAGGCAAAGAAAATATAGAGCTGTTGAGTCCAGATAAGGACTAGAAGTACATTTTTAAGTTATTATTTAATACCATTTCTTTTATTGTTTTTTCCCCATTTATTTATTTTATTGCATTTTAGGTTTTGGGGTACATGTGAAGAACATGCAAAATTGTTGCATATGTACACACATGGCAGTGTGATTTGCTACCTTCCTCCCCATCACCTACATCTGGCATTTCTCCCCTTGCTATCTCTCCCCAGCTCCCCACCCCCCACCGTCCCTTCCCATTTCCCCCCAACTGACCCCAGTGTGTAGTGCTCCCCTCCCTGTGTCCATGTGTTCTCATTGTTCAACACCCGCCTATGAGTGAGAACATGCGGTGTTTCATCTTCTGCTCTTCTGTCAGTTTGCTGAGAATGATGGTTTCCAGGTTCATCCATGTCCCTACAAAGGACCCAAACTCATCGTTTTTGATGGCTGCATAATATTCCATGGTGTATATGTATCACATTTTCCCTATCCAGTCTATCATCGATAGGAATTTGGGTTGGTTCCAGGTCTTTGCTATTGTAAACAGTGCTGCAATGAACATTCGTGTGCACGTGTCCTTATAGTAGAACGATTTGTAATCCTTTGGATATATACCCAGTAATGGGATTGCTGGGTCAAATGGAATTTCTGTTTCTAGGTCCTTGAGGATTCGCCACACTGTCTTCCACGATGGTTGAAATAATTTACACTCCCACCAACAGTGCAAAAATGTTCCTATTTTTCCACATCCTCTCCAGCATCTGTTGTCTCCAGATTTTTTAATGATCGCCATTCTAACTGGCGTGAGATGGTATCTCAATGTTGTTTTGATTTGCATTTCTCTGATGACCAGTGATGATGAGCATTTTTTCATATGTTTGTTGGCCTCATGTATGTCTTCTTTTGTAAAGTGTCTGTTCCTATCCTTTGCCCACTTTTGAATGGGCTTATTAGTTTTTTTCTTGTAGATCTGTTTTAGTTCTTTGTAAATTCTGGATATCAGCCCTTTGTCAGATGGGTAAACTGCAAAAATTTTTTCCCATTCTGTTGGTTGCCGATTCACTCTAATGATTGTTTCTTTTGCAGTGCAGAAGCTTTGGAGTTTGATTAGGTCCCATTTGTCTATTTTGGCTTTTGTTGTCAATGCTTTTGGTGTTTTGGTCATGAAGTCCTTGCCTACACCTACGTCCTGAATGGTTTTGCCTAGATTTTCTTCTAGGGTTTTTATGGTGTTAGGTCTTATGTTTAAGTCTTTAATCCATCTGGAGTTAATTTTAGTGTAAGGTGTCAGGAAGGGGTCCAGTTTCTGCTTTCTGCACATGGCTAGCCAGCTTTCCCAACACCATTTATTGAACAGGGAATCCTTTCCCCATTGCTTGTTTTTGTCTGGTTTGTCAAAGATCAGATGGTTGTAGATATGTTGTGTTGCCTCCGAGACCTCTGTTCTGTTCCATTGGTCTATATCTCTGTTTTGGTACCAGTACCATGCTGTTTTGATTACTGTAGCCTTGTAGTATAGTTTGAAGTCTGGTAGTGTGATGCCCCCCGCTTTGTTCTTTTTGCTTAGAATTGACTTGTCTATGTGGGCTCTCTTTTAGTTCCATATGAAGTTTAAGGTGGTTTTTTCCAGTTCTGCAAAGAAGGTCATTGGTAGCTTGATGGGGATAGCATTGAATCTGTAAATTACTTTGGGCAGTAGGGCCATTTTCATGATATTGATTCTTCAATACCATTTCTAATTTGTACATAATGATCTTAGCACTCTCGAGAATATCTGAGAGAATTAAAAAACTAGTTTAAGTTAGAGGATAAAGACTTTACCCAAAATGCATTTCATTAAACATTAGAAAGGGTTTTAAAAGTGTTTTTTGGTGGGGCGTGGTGGCTCATGGCTGTAATCCCAGCACTTTGGAAGGCTGAGACGGGTCCATCACCTGAGATTACAAGTTCGAGACCAGCCTGACCGACATGGTAAAACCCCATCTCTACTAAAAATTAAAAAATTAGCTGGGAGTCAGGGGTGCACATCTGTAATCCCAGTTACTCGGGAGGCTGAGGCAGGAAAATCACTTGATCAAGGGAAGCGGAGGTTGCAGTGAGCCAAGATTGCACCACTGCACTCCAGCCTGGGTGACAGAGTGAGATTCTGTCTTTTTTTTTTTATCAAACAAACAAACAAACAAACAAAAATAAGTATTTTTTGGAGGGCATCTTTAGAAACATTAAATTTATGCATGGGATAATTAAAAGCATATTATATATGATTGGATCAAATAGAAAGATAATATATTCCTTATTTTTACCAAACTATTTTTACACAAACCAAAATTTTCAGTGGCTGATCAATTACACAAATTAAAAATCATATATATGCATTATATATGTTTGTACAAATATCCAATATATATATATACATAGTAATATGTATATGTGTATATTTTTATATATGTGATTGTATGTATGTACATGTATAAAATACAAGACTATAACTGTTTTCAGACACTTAGAAATTGTTTTCTAAAGAAATGAACCCACACAGACACTGAAGATTTAACCAGTCTCTGTCAACATAATTATCTTATTTTGATTAAAGCCTAAGGCTTAGTTTACCCACAGAAATGATCCAGTTCCGTGATTCTCCCTCAGACCCAGCAGCCAGAAAACCAAACTTGACACTTAAAGAAAAATGAAAATGTTTGCTCTTTTTTTTTCTTTTGAGACAGTGTCTCATTCTGTTGCCCAAGCTGAATGCAGTGGTACAATCATGGCTAACTACACTCTCAAACTCCTAGGCTTAAGCAATTCTCCTTCCTCAGTCTCATGAGTAGCTTAGTACAGGTGCACACCACTAAGCTAATTTTTCTCACTATATTTCCCAGGCTGATCCTGAACTCCTGAACTCAATCAGTCTTCCCACCTCAGCCTCTCAGAAGGCTGGGATTACAGCCATAAGCCGCCATGCCCAGCCCTGACTCCAACTTTCAGAGTTTATATTTCCAAAGAGGTATCATCATGGAGCAAAGGGTTTTCTGTTTCTTGGAAAGTCTTTGGTAGCTGCCCAAAGAACTAAAACAATGTCTTCTGAGAGAGAAAAAATAAAATAATATAAGTAAACCTGAAGGCTAAACATTGGAAAGTTGTAGAAAAGCACTTGTGACCTGGCGCTGTGGCTCATGCCTGTAATCCCAGAACTTTGGGAGGCCGAGGCGAGCAGATCACAAGGTCAAGAGATCAAGACCGTCTCTACTAAAAAAATACAAAAATTAGCCAGGCAAGGTGGCAGGTGCCTGTAATCCCACTTACTCAGGAGGCAGAGGCAGGAGAATCTCTGGAACCTGAAAGGTGGAGGTTGCAGTGAGCCGAGATTGCACCACTGCACTCCAGCCTGGGCGACAGAGCAAGACTGTCACCAAAAAAAAAAGAAAAAAGAAAAAGAAAAAGAAAAAAAAAGAAAAGAAAAGAAAGGAAAGGAAAAGTACTTGTAAACAATTGAGGGCATGGGGCATAGGGATTGGCCTGTTAAGCAGATTTTAACCACGTCTTTCTTGAGATGAGTGAAGTTAGCCTGTTCTTAAATGTCATCAACATTCTGACAACTTTGAGATGTGTAATTCAGCAGCCTTGCTTCTTGGAAATCCAGGTGAGTACATCCAACTGAAAACTCAAATTCTTCACTTGGATATCAAACAGTCAATTTCAAAGTTGACATGTCGTAAACTGACTCTTCTCCTGCCATGCCTGTGACCACTACATGTTTTGCAGTAACCCTCCTATCCCCAATTTGTTGTTGTTTTCGAAATGACAACCATTATTTCTTTAAAATGTATATGGAAGTTTGCAACTTCTCACTGCCTGTACAACTATTACCTTCATTTAGGTCAGTGGTTCTCAATTTTTGGCCCTGTGATCCACTTCCCTTTATAGATTTAAACATCATAGTATTAGCAATCCTGCAGAGCTTTACATTTATTGATATTTACCAGTTCAGGAAATAAACTGAAAAACTTTTAAAATATGTGTATAAAATATGTACTTTAAATTCATTTGCATAACATTAAATTCTGTGCATGTTAATATACATAGTTTTATAAACAACTGTAAGTTATAATTTTTTAAAGTAACATTGTTTTACATTTTTGAAATCTTCTTTAATGTCTGGCTTATAAAGGACACTCGATTCTCACATTTGTTTCTGCATTACACATTTTTGCAGCGTATTATTTTGGTTGAAGTATGCAGAGAAAATCTGGCCTTACAGAAAAAGGTAGCTAAAAAAAGTATTTAACGTTCTTTTTCAGGTAAATATGGATTATTTGTATTTGCTACTATACTAACACTTGTCAAATGGCAGTTTCTCAAAGAGTAATTGCAATGTGAAATGCATAATTATGTCAAAGAACTTGTTTATCTTTATGCTAAAATCCGTTGATACATCTTATACTTTGAAAGAATCTTTTACCCATACATACAGAGCATTATAACCATATGAATAGGTCATTTTGGAAAATACTGGTCTACCGAATTACACAGATCTTTTAAGTGTTGCCAATTTTAATCACATAATATTAAATAAATGTGCTCATTAATATTGTCACAGATCTTATGTGAAAGTTCTTTAAGAAATGGAAGCTATTTATTTTACCATGGCAAATATAAGTTTTTCAAAATTGTATTTCTTTAAAGTCATATATATGTATGTATATATGATACATATATCATATGCATAGATTACAAACACTTGAGAGCCTTACTTTTTTTCCAGACATATCTGACAAACGCATAAGCCTGAAAAACTATTGTTTTTCTATGGATACTTTTCTAATTGAAAATACTATTGAGTGACAAAAGCAACTAGTTAAACTTGAAACTCAACCACAGATATGCGTTTTCTGGGGACAACCATTGGGTTTCAGGATGCAGCAGAAGAATTTATATACTCTCAGATTCATTACGCAGAATATTAAATAGATGTATACTCAGGATCCTGGATTAATAACATTAAGTATATCTTACTACTTAGAAAGTTCATAACTAAGTAAAACTGGCATTAATTTTAACTGGGAGCTTGTGGCAGTGAGGAGTTTCATGACTACTCACGTAATTTGTTTCTGCTGCCTTGATTCATGCTAAAGCTCCAGGAATATCACCCACCATCAGTTTTCCGCCATTAATGCAAAAGTCAACAACTTTGTGTCAAAATAAAAAAAAAGGAATAACAAAAAGGAACTAGGTGGGCTATAGGGGAACAGAAAATTACAGAAGGGGGATGCGTGGAGAATCTCTGAAAATGGTTTGACAATGTAGTTTGGGACAAAGTATGTTTTTGCAGTTTGGCAATATTGCATTTTCTTAAAGGAAGACTTAGCATAGGGGCTCAGGGACTTGGAGTCAGCTTTGGGACCCTTGCCAGTACAGGTGGAGGTCAGGCTAAAGTTTAGTCACAGTGTTTTTGCAAGTCTTTTGTGTCTTGTGGCAGTTCAGCATTCACAGTTGCTCCAAGATCAATCATGGAACTCAGAAAAAGGTTTTTATCATTTTCAGTATTTCCACACTAATTATGATTATCACCAAGAATTCATGACTGTTTTTGATGATGTGTTGTTGTTGATACCAGATGAATACTAGCAAAAGAAAGCTCTATCCGTATCTGTAGATCCATCCATTTGAATGTTAAATGTGTTATTTTGAAAACAAAATATTAATTTATCCTGCATGTTTACAGCTAAAGCTATAATTTGGTGAGTTATTGTATCAGTGAAAATGTCAGTTCCTTGATTTATTTTGCTGCCCTTTCTTTTTACAAGTATTCAGCAATGTCAATTGTACAAGATTTTGATGCTCACCACGCTATTGTGTGTGCTTTCACAATCAATGGAATATGACAATGTTCCCAGCAAGAAGTATCAGTGTTCTTTTTATTTGTGCATTGGAAAAATGTACCAGATAATTATTGTTTTTTAAAGAGTTGATCACATCTACAATAATTTTTCAATCAATATTTACAACTCTAAATTATTAGTTTCAAAATTATCCTACCTAACCAGTACCATGGTATTATTTTTCCTGTTGCTAAAATGATAAGTCATGAACATATATACAATCAAGGGAATGATGACATTTTGCATTATTTAATTATTTGTAGTTTTAGCCAATTGCTTTGAAAAGGATTTCCTATTCTATAGGCCAGAGAATTTTCTCATATGTTAGGTTCATTTTTTTTTCAGCATCTTAAGAAATAAATAGTGAACTAGGGTTGAAAATTGAGTCTCTTGTTTTCCATTTTTAAAATTTAAAATAGATATATTCCTTTAGTTTAAAAATATTAAATTTTAAAATAATCTGTTAGACAAAATTCAAAAATTTAGAAAAGTTAAAATGTTTAAATAAAATCACAGAGTGTACTTCTTGCTTTTCGGTATAGCAGCAAATAAATTTTGGTTATTTCTAACTAATGATTTATTGAATAATAATGTGATCACAAAGATTTTTACAGGTGTAACCAAAGATAGCTGAAAACAGCACAGTTGAAATACTTAAAAATAGGGTAAATAATCTCTGAAAACACATTTATGACAACCTACTCCGATTTAGAAAATTCTAGAAAACACCAGAATAGATGAGCAAACATTGCTTTAGCCATCAGACCAACTATCAGGTCATGTTGTATTTAGAAAATTCCACGGTACACGTATGTATAAGAGTTAGAAAGTAAAAGGCTTAGAACTGAAAGGATTCTGACCACAGACTCCTGACTGGACTCCAGAGATCTTGAGTGTCCTCCTGGGAGCACACATTGAGAACTGTGACTTTAGATTAATGCCATTTGCCATTGAGACCACCTTAATAGCTTCTTAATAATTCCCATGGTTCCACCCTTGCAACTCTAAGGTTGATCATCCACACCGAAGACTCTTTGGTGTTCCATTAGGTGGGGGAAGTCAAAAAGAAGCATGAGATGTGAAGGGGTCGAAACGTTTCCTCCCTCACTAGTGGGAAAGAAGCACACAGCAGCAGCCTCTCACATACGTGGTGGGTGGAAGAAAGCACTCCCCAGACCTCCAACGACTGGGAGCAGAGGTGATCGATAGTCCCAATTGTTGTACTCTGATTTATACCGTGATTTCTGTGGTGAGGCTGTGCTCATAACACACTGTCCCCAGCCAGTGATGGAGTGTGACCATGTTACCAGGGCGGACCCTCAACAACAGCCTGGGGAGTCAGCCATCCACTCACCGACTTGGCTAAAAGATGCCGCATGGCTGCTCTGACTTACCAGATTGGACTCCATGAGATCTTCTCACCCACCTCCTCCACATTGCTGCAGACTTACTGCAATCAGAAACCTCCCAAAGCCTTCATTTTTTTGCTATATTACATGCATGTGTAAAAGCGTGTCTCAAAAACTTCTTTGACTTCTAAATTAGGTTTGTTTTTACTGTTCTTGTTATCAGAAATATTGAAATGTTCTATTCTCCATTTCACCTACGACATGTAGCATAATGGAAAGATGAAGTAATTTAATAAAATGAAATCACTGATTATGGCAGAAAGGGATCCCAGAGTGGTTATTAGAGGGAGATACTCAAAGTCTGTTCAGAAAAGGAAAAACAGGAAGCCTGAATATCACTGAGCTGGGGACTAATTGATGATGTGAACAGTTTGGCTAATTTATAATAACTTTTCAGTGTTCATACCTGTCAGAATCAGTTCATATGTCAACAATGCTAATATGTTTGGAAACCCTGGATTATATTTCTTATATTGACTTTCACCCACTGTCAGCTCTTTCTGGGGATACCAAGAGTCAAATCGTGGCCCTCAAAGTGAAAAAGTTTTACTTACTCGCCCATTCTCTTTATTTTTTGCCCAGGTACCATTTATGTGATACAACAGTTAGTGAATGATTTGTGCTTCCATTTGTACTTCAGGATATTTGAATTTTGAAACTTAAAGGCCATTCTCATTTTTTAACATTTCTCTGAAATCTGAAAGTACTCATTGAAACATTCCATTAATCCTTTCAAAAGATACAAGATGCAATTAATTTCTTTAAATAGGGCTAAGCACTTCCCAGAAAATAACAGAAAATGTAACAACATAAGAAATGTTATCCAGAACATGTAATTTCTTTCTTTAAAGTATTTGTAAATAGTCTGTTATATTTTAAGTAGGCAATTAGCAAAGAATCAAGATATTTTTGGTGGCTGAGAATTTTTAGGTTGATTTTCTTATTGCATGCCCCAGTTCAGGATATACATATACACAGTTATTGAAAAATGATTCAATTTTTTTCAATATTATTATAGTATACTATTATAGCCATGTGTCAGTACAGAATTGTATAAAGATTTAGTTTTCCTTATTTGTGTACCGATTTCATCTCCTTCAAAGTATTGCTTCTTTACAAACATTGGCAAACATTGGTGAAATAATCATGGCCATTTTATCACTAAATAATTGAAATGTTCTTAAAAACAGATATGCTGTTTTTGCATCAGAGATTGAGATTATTTCCCCAAACTCTTAAAAGTTTTTTAAATGATAGCAAATCCTGTCTGTTAAACTAAAGCTGTTAGTGATTAACTTCTCAAAGCCATGCTATTCAGCTTATTTTGTACTTTTTTTTTTTTTTTTTTTTTTTAGATGGAGTCTTGCTCTGCTACACAGGCTGGACTGCAGTGGTGCAATCTTGGCTCACTGCAACCTCCGTCTCTCAGGTTCAAATGAATCTCCTGCCTCAGCCTCCTGAGTAGCTGGAACTACAGGCGCACACCACCATGCCCGGCTAATTTTTTGTATTTCAGTAGAGACGGGGTCTTACTGTGTTGTCCAGGCTGGTCTTGAACTCCTGAGCTCAGGCAATCTGCCTGCTTTGGACTCCCAAAGTGCTAGGATCACAGGCATGAGCCACCATACCCGGCCTATTTTGCCCATTTCTAAGCATTTAGTTTTAGAGGAAGTAACTCAATTGCAGTCTATACGACTATAGACAAAAAGAGCATGATGTTTTGATGCTGTTTGTGCCCATGTTTATATTCATGATACTGTGTCAGGATTCCCAGAACAACTTGAGTCCTCAATAAAAGCTTTATAAATGAATGAATGTATGCTGGCTCCAGAAACTTATGGGGGATCTGAACAATTAACAGTCATTGTCTTCAGAAAACTCAGAAATTCTCTAGCCTCTGCTACCACCTTGCCCCTGAGCTGACAGACCAAATTCAATGTTTTCAAAACTTAACATTACATTCCATTAAGCTCTTAACATCACTCTCAGCATTATTCACTGTCTATATTTCACATAAGCAGAGAACTTTATACAATTAGATTTGTAGTACTATAATATCAGTAGTGCAAATTAGCAGTTCTAATAAACTACTGCATATATTTAAGAGGACGAACTTAAACGAGACTTTGCTTTCCGGAAATATGTAATCTATAAAAAGCTCCAGGATTACTATCGCCAGAAAGGACTCTGCAAAGAAGAGATGACTTCTATAAACCAGAAGGTAAAGAAAAACAACTTATTCTCGTTCTTAGGGAGTCTTGTAAATATGATAAGATGAAAGTGTACATTTGCTTGGGTTATACTAAAATAATTTGTTTAATTGTGTCATTTTAATAATATGATTTTAATTTACTAGTAATAGTACAATAATTTTTATGTCATATATAATGTACATTTTATGTATGTTGTTCTGGAGTCTCTCTGAAAATTCAATGTAATACAAAAATATGTAATTGACTAATACATGGAGAAAATACATCAATAATTTTATTACGAGTTAACATTACAAATAGGCATAACATGTAACAACTGATGACCAAAGTCATTTTTGTTATAATAACCTTTATTTTGAAAGAATGTTTTCTGTAGTTAATGCTTGAAGTGTACTCTTACCCTGTTTAAATGCACGGAGTATCAGAAATTTTGTTTTGACTTCGGTTAGTGCCTTCAAGTGGAAATGATTAGGGCGTTACTTGCACATTTTTTCTTTCAAATAATTAACTTAGCTTGGTTCCAGTGTCCTGCATGAATACTTTCAGACGTCACATCTCATTCTCAGCATTCTTAATGAATCACACTGTTTGGATTGAACATAATAAATTATAGGGTATGGCTTCTGGCCAACAAAAATTGCCTTCACTTATTTTAAGACACCATCATTAGTACATCCTTCTTGATGCTATTTATCCACCACCCACTACTGAGTCCTTAGTAACAGCATTTTTCTTTCCCTGTTTTTGGAATGAGACAAAAAAAATTAGTCAAATTTGTGGTTTACAAAGAATGTTCTTCGGTCAGGAGTCACTTACCTCTTCTTCCTCTTATGCGTATTTTATTATCTCTGCACAACACAAATTGTTTTCATTTCATTCTCAGTTATTGTTTGTGAAGTTCCATTGTAGAGCTAGCTGGCTGCTCAAAACATAGGAAAGATGGCCTTTTGCCTAAGAATTTGAGTCCAAGTGTGAGGAAAGCATTTTCACATCACTTCCAGCTTTCATGTGGGAACAGGTCAAAATAACTATGCATTCTGCTTTGTTGGAGAGATGGAGGGCAGTGTACCTCCCTCCCCACCCCTGCACAGACATCTAGGCTCATCCACAGTAGACTGTATCAGTGTTTATTCTTCTTCATCCAAATGCACAATACAGGCTAGCTTGTAACACCCAAAGCTAAATTAAACAACAAAACAAAGCATCTGATTATATATTCCCTTGCATAAACTCTCACACTTGATGCTTACACAAACAAGTGCACTGTAGCCCTTAAAATGTTTCCCTTGATAAAAGAACATGTTAATTTCTAATTGGACAGAGAAGATTTCCACAGAAATATGTTACTTGGATGGTGGAAACTTGGAGCCATGTCACTTCTGCAAATGTCTGCAATTTCTTGATATAAATGGCTTTAACCGTGGCTACATTAAGCTGTTTTCCCAGTTGTCTTCATCACTTTTCCCCTTCCCCACCCCTCCACTCCGTTTCTCTCTCCCATGATTGTCTTGTGTCCGTTTGGGTATTTGACATTTTGGCCTTCCCATTAGTCCTTTACGCATTAACTCCTGCCTATCAAAGTGTTATTTATCTTGCCTTGTGGCATTATTCTGACTTCTGTGGTTAGCTTTATAGATATTGTAAAAAAAATTAAAAATGATTTTACAAAAATAATATTTTATATTTCTATAGGTGTGTTAGGTGTTTTCTCATTCTTTTAATATGTGTTATGCCACTAAATTCTCAAAGCTACCCTCTGAAGTAACTTTCTTGACCTCTTTAGTGTAGAAGATTTGTAAATGAAATAAACAATGACGTGTTTATTTTTAAAAAGCCTTGTTACCTAGTGTTCTTATTTTAAAGCAAAAGAGGTAAAGAGATTCCATGAGAAGGCTGGGTAGCAATCTTGCTACAAATTTGGCTTTTCCTGGATGCACTTTACATTGAGACATAGGATAGCCACTCTCTGCACAAAATAATCCATGGTCTTGCTGCAGGAGCTGTGATTTGAAGGTTGGGCTAGTTTTATAAATTAATAAACTGATGAGACACTAAGGATATTATATTATAGTTCCAGAAGAGGTGACATTGGGGGCTGTGGTAGCAGGAATTATCATGACAACTAAAGGAAATATTATTAAAGGAAAGATGGCAACGTGAAAAATGCATAGAAAAGCAAAAGGGAGTTCCAAATACAGTTACTGAAAACCGTGCATTGTGTATACATTGCATATGTATTAATTTTAAACATTTAAGCCTCTTTCCTCTAATTTTCCTCCTCCTACCACTTTGGGGATTCCCTCACTGACCCCATAGCAACCTCGTTCATATGAACAAGGTATGAGCAAAAGATGCAACACAAATTCATATATGCTCCTTGATATGAAATCTTGATCTGCATCTTCAGACTGCTTTTAAAAGCAGGATAAATTAGAAACTATTAATGCAATTAATTTCTAGTTATATACCCAGTGAAAACCACACAAATATGATTTCAAGACACAATTAATTATGCCTTGTAACTAATGTCAGATTTTAAGAAAATAAGAAAAACAGAATGATTTTTATTTTCAAAAATTTGGCCAAAATTGGATAGCAGAATAAAGATGAACTCTTAGATTCAACTTTTTAAATGTAGCTCTTTTCTGTGACACTAATACACTACTAGTGCTACCTGACACAAACGACTCTGGAATTTGAATAAAAACCTGAGAGAGGTCATGTCATTCTCTCTTCCTTCTCTCAGGATGTGACTCAGAAGCTTGTCGTGGGACATGGGTTTTCCTATGGTAAGTATGACAGTATTGAATCGTCAATACCCAAAGACAGCCTGTAAAGGGTAGACCCGCCATCTCTTTCATTGACTGTATATTCAAATTCACTGATATGTGCACTAGAATCTTTAGGCATGGAGAAGTTAAGAGGTCCACAAGATGGAACCAAGCGCTTCTCATTACGCTTCATTCTCTCTACCAGTTGATTGGGCAGATGTTGGCTTGTCAATATACTTTTAGAATAATAATCTGCTTTGCCCTTCATCTCTCCAAAGAAAGATAATCAACTAATAGACTTTTAGAAACATCTAAGGTTAGTTGATGTCATTTGCCGCTTGGCATTACATTGTTAACAGATGAAAACTTTTTATTGAGCATATACTATATGTCACAAACTCAAGACATGATGGTAACAAAACAAACACTTAGATCGTTCAAGAATTTTACAAAGGTGGGAGAGGAAAATGATGTTAATCAAATAACAATTTCCCAAAGGAAACGGTCTCAAACTTGAATGAAGACTATGTAGAAAATTACCAATTGCTCTGAGAACAGGTAAACTGTTCGGGTGATGAAGGTGGAGTTGGAGCCAGTTGTGGTGGGGAAGGTGGGAAAGCAGAGGGCAGGTAAAGGGTGGTGTTTATCTGAGATCTACAAAAGGAAAAGGTGTCACTTGCAAAGGCAGGCTGGGCTCAATTATTCCAAGAGACAAATGGCATGCACAAAAATTTGGGAAGGGAAAGAGCAAGGCACTTTTGAGAAACTGGAACAAACAGACAAAAAGAGACCAGAGTTTTAGAGAGGACAGGAAACTGGGAGCAGCTGGTCTGAGATGAGGGTAGGGAGCATGTAACAGGCAGGACATGCAGCCTTAACGGCCACATGAGGGGTTCCTGATCTGTTTCAAAAATTATAGGGCAATGCTCACTTGATACATCAGGAGTCAGATTTTCAGGGGGAAGCATTACTCAAATGTTTCTGTTAAAATTTTAGCTATCTAAGAAGTCTATTTGACAATCATAAAATTAAAAATGATTATTTTTAATAATAATCATTTTTATTATTATATAGCCAGGCAAGGTGGTCCACACCTGTAATACCAGCACTTCGGGAGGCTGAAACAAGCAGATCACTTGAGGTCAGAGTTTGAGACTCGCCTGGCAAACATGGTGAAACCCTGTCTCTATCAAAACACAAAAATTAGCTGGGCATAGTGGTGCATGCCTGTAGTCGTAGCTACTTGGGAGGCTGAAGCAGGAGAATTGCTTGAACCTTGGAGGCAGAGGTTGCAATCAGCTGAGATAGCGCCACTGCACTTCAACCTGGGCAACAGAGGGAGACTCCATTATGAGTTTTAAAAATAGAATTTAAGTGAGTTTTCTATTTCATAGTGATTTGAATATGAGTTTACAGAACTGAAAGTATGTTTGGAGGACAGAGTATAATTCTCACTGTACTACTCACAAACATAGCATTTGGCTCTTTAACAGATTTTCTCTCAAAATCTTCTAAGGAGCTGTTTTCATAAACTGTCAGATTGATGTGAGTTTAGTTCGATTGGGTTTGTGCATATGAAATAATATTGCTAGGTTAACAGTTGCATTTTTATAAATAATGTTGTCTTTGTTTGTAGCCTGACTTCTAAATAATTAGGAATGAATATAAGAATTTGAATAATTCCTCAATCCAATTTTATTCATACAGGTTTATTGTAAGACTGATAGTTTCAATCTTTCATTTTAACAAGAGACGTATTACTCTTATTCAATGACATAATTATCAGAGCAGTGACGCCTAAAGTCTCAGTAGGGATGAATCCCAGCCCTTGGTGTCTTCAGTCTGGAAGTGTTCTTGGCTAACACCCCTCCCACACTCATCAGCAATCTGTTGTGCAGCTGTTGAAAAGGAGCTCAAAAGATGGTGATGTGATGCTTGGCTGACACATAGATCTGTAGTTCTTGATCCTGATAATTTCAGCATTATCTTTGAGTGAGTTTCATGCTTTATGTCCAACTGTCACTCAAAATGATGTCTGTTCTTGTCCCCCATCACCTTGGGCAGAACAAAGACGGGGTTTGTGTTATTTTTAAATTGCCCTGGTAGTCACAGCAATGCCCTCCTCTACTCAACCTGCAGCTCAGTTACATTCCACCATTTTCTCTGCATTGGTCCATGGAGTCTAGTCTACCCACAGAGGTCCCAAGCCACTCCAATGCCGCTCTCAGGACATCAGGACCTCCTGATGCTTTCTGACAGCGAAGAAGAGAATTAAATAATAGCAAAAATAGTAAAAACAAAACCTTATAATTTGTAGCTGCTGTATAATAAAGTAAATTTTGCTGTGTTGTGTGCTGTTTGATATAAAAGCTAACCCCCAGCTCTGCTTAAAATTAACTAACACCCTGTAAAGCCTACCTTATCTATTCTCCCCACATACTCAGCAAAGTTCTCAGGCATCTCAAGATTCTTGTTTTTCTTGGTGACTAGCTGCAACGTCACAGGGAAAGATAACACTCAAATAATGTACAATGCATTGTAAAAAATGCTATTTTTTCAAATGTAACGTACATCACAAGACATGTTACAAATTAATTAACTATTCTTTGTTCTGACTTCTGTAAACCTGTTAGCTGCTACATCATCCTGGATATATAAAGAGTACCCCATTTTCTTTCTGCTGGGCTCAGACTTGGGATGCTAATCCGCTGAGCAGGTGGCCACCTTAATAAAATCCTCCTGTTTCACCCATTGGTCTCTCCAGTCTCCTGGATATTCTGTAACAGTAGAAGCAGTGATGTCTCTTGACTTTCACTGCTGCTGCACGATGCTGGTGTGATATGAACAGCAGTCAGCTACTTCCTCTCCAAAATCTCACCAAAGAAAACGGGAAGTTGTCAGTGCCTTCAATGACCAATTTTGTCTAGTAGGGTTACTATTCCTTCTTGGCCCATTTGGCCCAAGACACCTAGGATGTAAGTCTCACTTCAGAGGGGCAGATTACTTGGCTTCATATGTGACTATTCATCTTTTCTCTCCCTCAGCAGATCAAACAGTCTCAGCAGAGAGACTGTTTGATCTCTAATCCTGCTTGGTTAGGGAAGAGGCACCAGGTAGGGGCTGGGCCATGGCTTCCCTCCCCTGAGCCGAGCCGGAGGATTCCAAAGTCCATGTGGAAAGGGAAAAGTGTGGAGAGTAAAGCAGATGGATTGAAAAACCGATGGACACCCTCATGCATTCTTCTCCCGCCTCTGTGCCCCTCTGGCTCGTGCTGCACTAACAAGCAGGGGCAGAAGGGGGAGTCACTTACTGTGTGGACTTCAGCACAGAGGGAATATCTAGAATCCCTTGTTGCCATTGTGAAGGCTCATTCGTACAAGAGAGGGGCAAGGATTTCAGAGAACACAAGTTATACTGTTTTGAGCAGTCAGTGCATCCCTCTTTTTAAATCTTATGCTGAAACATTTCCTCAATTTATTTATGAGGTCAATTTTTCTGATTACAAAAGCAGAATAGATGCATCACACACACACACACGCACACACACACACACACACACACACACACAATCTCTTACTGGCCTATTTTAAATGAATAATCATATATTCCTTAACACAACGAAAGTTTTTCATGAACTTGGGTATCTAAATTCCAAGGACGTAAACGAAGTATTTAAATGCCTAATTTTAAGATTCATTCACTTTGTTACAGATATTTAATTAACATATTACATAAATGGCATATTAATTTAGATATATAGCATATGTCCACTCTTATGTAAAATAACTTTATTCAGCTATTCACATATATCTATGGCATCAGAGTGAGTAATCTAACACATTTTTTTCCAAGAGTACATTTTCTTCCATTCCATCTAACTTGCTTCACTTACAACATTTAGTGAATTTGTGACTGATGTTGTCAGTGGATATTTTAAAATCCAGACACAATACCCATGAGGAGAGTAGGTGTGTACACAATATAACCACTTACTGTTCTATCTTGTTAAACAATCTTTAAAATTTTTCAAAAGCTATGTCATATCAGGAATAAAAATGAATAAATCTAGATTATCTTTGATTCCTTTTTAATCCATTGTGTCAGTTCTATATGAGCATCTAATATGACCATCCATTTGTGTCATTGCGAACTATATCTTTTCCAAAATAAATGAGAAATATCACATATTATTCAAACCTGAGAAAACTTGAAAACACTTTCCAGACTTTTTGGTCCTGAGGGATAATTTGAGAAATGAGAGCCAACATCCTGTTAGTTTCCCAGAGCAACCATGACAAAGTTCAAGAGACGGAGAGACTTAAGCACCATCTTGCAGCCTAGAAGTACAAGATCAAGGTATCTTCAGGACTGGTTTCTTCTGAGGCTTCTCTTCTTGGCTGCTACATGCCCATCTTCTCCTGTGTGCTCACCTGTTGTTCCCTCTGTGTGTGTCTGTGGCCTAATCCCCACACCATATAGGAACGCCAGTCACTTTGGATTAGGGCCCACCCATGTGACCTCATTTCACGTTAACGGCCTGGAAATGTCCTATCTCCAAATATGGCCACATTCTGAGTTATTGGGTTTAAGGCTTCAACATGGGAATTTGGAGGATGCTACTCAGTCCACACTATGGGGTAATTATTATAAACTACCAAATACTAATATTATGTGAAAGAAAGAGCTTATATTTCTGTAAGAATATAAACAAATAAATAATATTAAAATAAATATGGTACCAATTTAAGGTTGCAAAAGAATGCCAACCTTAAAATGTGTTCCTATAAGATATCTCTTTTTGAATTTGGAAAAATTGGAATTTTTAATCCGCGAGCTTCTAATGAGAAAATGTGAATACCCACC
>NW_016107364.1:4646235-4677144 GCF_001604975.1 Cebus imitator | reverse complement strand
AAAAAAAAAAAAAAAAAAAAAAAAAAAAAGAGAGAAAGAGAAAAGAGAGAATAATTTACCCCAAATTTAAGAAAACTACTTTGTTTTAAGCATATGTCAACCATATTGCCAGAAATGTTTAAGTACCTACTTTGATTACTGAGTTATGTAAATATTTCAGTAAGCCATGCTTAAATAAATTCCTTTACTAAAGATCCTTGTAGAATGCATTATTTAGTTCACACAAAATATATGAGCAAAAATGTAATAGTAAAACAAAAATATAGAATGTGACTATTATTTATGTAGGAAAAAAGTTCTTTACATTAATTAACAGAATATTTCCAGAACTCAGCAATAACCCATGAAAAACAGATCCACAGACAACAAAAAATAAATTTTAAGCAAGTTTATTTGAATATATTAATAGAAATTAAGCCAAATAGGCCAGGTGCGGTGCCTCACACCTGTAACCCCAGCACTTTGGGAGGCCAAGGCTGGCAGATTGCCTGAGCTCAGGAGTTCATGACCAGTTTGGGCAACACGGTGAAACCCCGTCTCTACTAAAAAATACACAGAAAGTTAGCCGAGTGTGGAGGCATACGCCTATACTCCCAGCTACTCGAGACTGAAGCAAGAGAATTGCTTGAACCTGGGAGGGGAAGATTGCAGTTAGCTGAGATCGCGGCACTGCACTGCAGCCTGGGTGACAGAGCAAGACTTCATCTTACAAAAAAAGAAGGAAAAAAAAAAAAGAAACAAGAAATTAACCCAGTATAAAAGTGTAACTTCACACTATTTTTCTATACCTTCTCCATGATAAGCCATTACTTCTTCTACAATACAATTTAAGCAGCAGGAATAAAATCATGATAGCAAATACCATTATTCTGAATATGATGCTTAAAATTCCTATTTTTCCAATAAATTATTATGAAAAATTTATAACATAAGTAAACATTAAAACAACTTTATCGTGAATAACACTTGCTATCGTTTGAATATTTGACTCTCTAAGCCGCGTGTTGAAATGTGATTCCCAGTGTTGGCAGTGGGGCCTAAAGGACAGTGTTCGGGTCATGTGGCAGATTCCCCATGAATGACTTGGTGCCATCCTCACTGTTGCTGAGAGCTCACTCTATTCGTTCTCACCAGAGCGTTGGTTAAAAAGAGCCTGGCACCTGCTCCCCGCAGCCCACCCTCCCTGCTTTCTCTCTCACCAGGTAATCTCCGTATACATCAGCTTCCCTTCCCCCTCCACTATCAGTGGAAGCAGCCTGAAGTCCTTGGCAGAAGCACATGCTGCGGCCTTGCTGCTTGTACAGCCTGTAGAACTTGAGCCAAATAAATTTTTCTTCTTTTTTTCTTTCTTTCTTTTTTTTTTTTTTTTTTTGAGACAGGGCCTCACTCTGTTTTCCAGACTGGAGTGTATCTCTTTTTTTTCTAAGTTGCCTAGCCTCAGGTATCCCATTATAGGAACATGAACATATTAAGGTAGCCCAATGCTAACCAGTTCGATTTTACAATTAGTATTACCAAATACTAACCATTTAGATTTTACAATTATTATTTATTTAAACTTGTATCCATCCATCCATCCCTCCATTCGTGTATTAACCAATCTTATTTTCTGATATTTTAAAACATCAGAACACTCCTAAATGCTTCAGCAAGCATGTAATCTAGGGTACAATATGTATTTATTTTTTTCTTTAAAGGTAAAATTCACATACAATAAGATGTACAAAATGTAAGTTTATCTTTTGATGAGTTTTGACCATGTATACACCTGTGTAATTCGAGCCTCTAAAAATATAGAGAATATTTTTTTCACTCCCGACTTTCTATTAAATTGCCACACGACCCTCACCTCAAAGCAATCACTATTCTGATCTTTTTCTGCCATAACTTAGTTCTACTTGCTCTAGAACTTAATAGAAACAAAAGCATTTTGCATACATACCATGCTTTTTAAAATAAAGCTTCTATTACCAAAATATTTTGAGATTCATTCTTATTGTAGTTCATTTTCTTTTAATGTTCAATACTATTTCATCATATAAGTAAGTCATATTTTGTTTATTCATTCTGCTAATGATGGACTCTTGAGCTGTTTCTAGTTGGGGTTATTATGAATAAATATGCCATAAATATTGTTCTACAGGTCTTTTGTGGATATTTGTTTTTAATTTTTTAAATATACCTAGGAATGAATTGCCATTTTCTGCATTAAAAAGAGTTGTCATATGTTTAAGTATTTTTAAAACTTTTTAAAGCTTTAAGTAATTGCTAGCACATTATAAATATCATTTTGATCATTCATTTCATTTGCTTACGAGCACGACCTGTAGGTTGAAATCTAGCACCCGTCCTGTGTTGTACAATAGCCACGCTCACTGATTTCCATGTTGTCTGCAGTTGCTTGGGTGCTACAATGGCAGATATAAGTAGTTGCAACAGAGCCTTTATGACCTATGATTTCAAAAATATTTACTGGCTGGGCGCAGTGGCTCACGCCTGTAATCCCAGCACTGGGAGGCCAAGGTGGACCTATCACCAGGTCAGGAGATCAAGATCACACTGGGCAACATGATGAAACCTCGTCTCTCCCAGAAATACAAAAAAAATAACTGGACATGGTGGTGTGTGCCTGCAGTTCCAGCGACTCAGGAGGCTGTAGTAGGAGAATGGCTTGAACCCGGGAGGCAGAGGTTGCAGTAAGCTGAGATCGTGCCACTGCACTCCAGTCTGGCGATAGAGTGAGGCTCCATTAAAAAAAAAAAAATTACTATGCTCCCATTATAGAAAATAAATTGCTTGCTATATAATAATTGTTTGCATGATTATAGCAAATAGTAGTTACACATATATTCTACTAGAAGGACTTTCATATAATCTGAAGTTTTACTTCTATTCAACCACAGGAAATTTCACGCATCCTCTCCCATCTCAAAACTGGCCTTCCATTCTATTCCTAAGGGCCACTCAGGTACCTGGAAATAATAATACTAGGAAGCCACGGACAAGGCCATCTGGACTAAAGGTTTGTTGCTGACATATGGAAGTGGGCACCAAGTGTGAGGACTGTCAGAGCTCATGCTTAATACCCAGTAGCAGGTGTCCACTCATCCACTCAGGGGCAGCCACTGAACAGCTAAGCAGAAGATAGAACTCAGCCATTTGGCATTATCCATCCTTCTTCATCAGTGACTCCAGAACTTGCCAATGGAAGAGAGTGGCCACAGTGACAGAGTTGGAGGATGCGTAGCAACTCAGCTAACCACTGCAGTCCCTGAGTGCCCACCACCATCAACAGAAAATGCCCATAGGCCATATTTCTCACAGAGACCAACTAGGTTCTTGATGGAAAGCTAATTGGTTGGCCTCCTTCCACCCTGGAAGGACTGGTATCTCATCCTTGTGTTACTGGAACACCAAGGGTTAGGTCTAGTTCCTGCTGTTCACCACACAGAGAGCCAATGACTGAAACAATGATTATTGACAAGAAAGAAAGCTTTGATCAGGTGCCGCAGCGGAGAAGACAAGAGCTCAGTCTCAAATTCATCTCCCTGACTAAAACTGGGGGGCTTATATAGGTGGGAAGAAATGTAACAATGTGTAAGAAAACAGAATTAGAGAGGGGCAAGGAGGCAATCATGATGAATTGGGGGCCAGCATCTCATTGTTTGGATGTTTTGATCTGTTAAGTATTAGTTCTTTGATATTATTTTTTAGAGGACTGAAGGTTGTTTCCTGAAGAAAGAACTCAGATAAATAAAGATTTCAAGTTTTAAGACCAGAAGTATCAGTTTTTGTTTATCAAAAGAACTATCTATGGGACCATTGAGTTGGTTTCAGTTGGAAGCATAATTATCTATCTTGGCAAAGATTTGTGTTTCCTGCCTACAAAGCTTAGCTGGTACCACTAACTGGAGGCTGCCAGTGTCTGGCAGAAAGTCCCTCCAATTTGTACCTGATTAAGGATCCACTTTATAGTGAGGGATGTGAGGAAATGGGCTTGTGACCATGGGCTTTACTGATCATATCACACACCACACCACCTGGATGTCGCCTCAGTGGAAAGCATTGGAACACAGGTGGATGGCACAGCTAACATGCCACCTGGGATCTGGAACCGTCATCCCCCATGAAGCATATGCACTGACACAAGCCTCTGTATGGAAGAGTGCTGGGAGAATACCTGGGTCCCAGAGCCGAGTGATGGAAGCAGGAGTGGCCTGATTTAGCACCAATTCCCTTACTTATTATAGGCCTTTGTTCTTTCTGTTTCCACAATTCTGGGTTGTGCAGAGTAATAGAACATGGTCCCCAAAGAGGCACTCTTACCAGGAGACACAGAAAAGCTCCCCTTGATCTGCTAACTGTAGCTGCCACCTGAGCACTAGGGACTCTTTGTTTCCAAGGACAACTGGACAAGAAAAGGAGTCACCATCTTCGTAGATGACTACACCTGGTTAGTGGGAGGAGGTCACATCTACGCAATGTGGGGAGAAATACCTGTGAAGTCCAGGGGATCCACTGGGATGCCATTGGCTACTTCTTTCCCAAAGGGGTGACTATGGATGGACAAGTACAGCAGCCTCAGTTCGAGAAGGGTTTGAGCGTCAGGTCCTGGACCTCTCAGAAATGAGCATTTGGGTCATCCTCCACATCAGCTACCAGCAGCATAGGCAATGAGGGGAATTTGGAATGTGCCTAGAAGGGAGAGGAGGCACTCCAGCTGTAGCTCCTACCAGCTGCATCGAAGACTAGTGTACTTTGTTCCACTCACCCGACTCTTCTAAGAGTCCTTCGGTAACAGAGGCCAACAGGACACACGGAAGTGGAGAAGTGGATCTTTGAGGGATGGACTGTTGCAACCAGGGCAGTGTCGCTCAGAGCGTGTCCACCACAAGATTCCTGCTGAGCCTATGCTCTTGCCTTGTGGCTCCTAGATGCTGAGTGATTAGGAGCAAGGTGGAAGGGCTAGGCCAGGCTTCCCCAGTGTACTGTTACAATGTAGCGTCAATGGGCAGTCTTTGTTCCAGGGCTTCGATCAACCAGTTTCTCAGAGCCGCCTTGCGGTCTGAAGATCTTCTCAATTTACTTTGCTTCTCTCTTTCCCTTGCTAGGTATCTCCACTCAAACGTGAGTCTCTGCCCACCTATGCCTGATCTTTCCTCCCTTTTTCTGCAGCCTTACGGGAGCTCGCCCAGCTTGTGATGGTCAGCATTTTCCTGATTACTTTATATCTTTAACATTTAGATATCTCTTTTAAATTTCAGTTTTAAAAATGTAAGTTGTAAAATTTAACTATAATTTAAGTTTTTAAAATCCAATATGGAAGATCTATATTTTAGTGTGTTTAATAGCAGTATCTTTACTTATTTCTCTGATGTAATTTATTTTATATATATATATATATTTATTTTTTTAAATTTTATGCTTTTTATTCAACAAGAGTTTTGTTTTTCTTTTTTCAGTCCCTTTTTCAAGTTTTTATTTGATTATTCAAGTTTTAGTATATACTTTATCTTCTATTAATGGAAGCTATATATTTGTCGTCTTTTAGTGGAATCTTTTAAATGCAATTTGTATACTTGATTTTATGAAATTTTAAACTTAATTACTATTTTAAATGGCTTCCAAACCATATAATGACCTTGAAAGGCATTAATTGCAATGATTCTTCTGTTACTCTAAATACTTATTATCCAGTATTGAATTTCAGTCTCATTTTGAAAACTTCAGTACCACCATCATCATTATCATCATCACTTTTTTTGCCTTATGTGCAATGCACATTTACATTTACTTACATTTTATCAGTTTATTTTCCCATTGGTGTTTTGTTTCTCATCCCTTACTGATTGTCTTTTTGTTGTTTCCTCATTAAATGATGTTTTGTGAGTGTTAAACTATCTCAGCTTTTTTGATAATATATTTGCTTTGAATATACTTATTGTTGAACAATGATTTAGCTATGTATAAAGCAAAATGGTTTTATGCTACAAGAACTTTTAAGATATTAAATTGTTGTTCTCTTTTCTGTTTCCACAGTATCATAGCAACCTAATATCATTATTTTATAATCTTTATTTGAATTCTTCTGAAGATATTGGCATTTTTTGATTCCTTTTAATAATTTTATATCTGTGAAATATTCCATTTGTGTTCACTAGACTTTCTCACATAGAAGATTTAAACTTTTCATGAATTTTGGAAAATGAGCAGTCATAACATTTTCCAATGTGACCTCTGCTCTACCATACCTGAGATGTCTGCTGCAACCCAATTTAGTGTATAACTGGATTTTCTCTATTTCTTCTTTAATGTATAAAATATATCAATCATATCATCATTTTCGTGGCCTATTATATTGTATTCTGATTGATTTACTCAAATCTATCATCCAATTTACTAATTATCTCTTTAGCTGTGTCTAATAATCTGTTTCATTCACTTGGTGGGCTTTTTATTTCAAACTCAATTTTTCCATGCCTAGATATGCTACTTTTTCCTTTTGCGCCTAATTGTTCTATTCTGTTATTAACTTTTTGTTTTAATCATTTGTTTGATACATTTTGGATCTAAAAATGCCTATTATCTGAAGTTCTCTCGGTTTAATTTCACCTTTTAATATGTTTGCAACTTATACTTATTGGGCATTGCATTCAAATGTTAGTTGTAATTTGGTTTGAATTTTTATCTTCATCAGGGTTTTATTTGTAAAATACTTGGCAATCCAGATAGAGGGCATGCAGCTCCAGGTAAGCTTTGTGAAGTTGCTTTAGAAATATTATCACTCTGAGCCTTATTTTTATGTTAATTATTCAGATTAAGGTTTCTTGATCACACTGGTAGTGAACTTTTAATGTAGCAAATTTAAAAAATATTGAGACTCATTATGCAAGTAAATTGGTAGTATTTAATACTTTAAATAATTCAGGGGGCTAAAAAATTTGTTATATTCAATCGTTTTAATAGTTTAAACCCCAAATATGCACGTGCTTCATGTCTGTGGTAAAACATTCCCAGAGAATATTTCTGTTCCCTTCTCAAGTCCAAGTTATACTCTCATAGCATTTGTTTTCTACTATATATTTTACTGATGACAAATCTTTATGGTTTTATTGCAGCTCCCAACCTCATGTGGGCAAACAGTTGGTAACATAAGGTTACCAACTTTACAGTAGGGAAAGTAACCTGGTTGATCCAGGCGTGCTCAATTGAATCACTTGAACCTTTAATGGCAAAGAACTAGGATCAGAGAGATGCAGTAAAAAGGGAAATCAAGAATATTTCAAGCATGAGGACCAGATTTAATATACTTTTTGCTGTCTCTGATATGTAGGGATCCATGTGCAGAAAACAGCAAGAGGCCTCTAGAAACTAAGGGTAGTCAGTTGACAGCAAGCAATAAAATCTAGACCTCAGTCCTACACTCACAAGAAATTCGATTCTACCATCAGCCTGATGAGCTTGCTGGCAGCTTTTCCCCAGGTCCCCATAAGAATACCTTCCTGCCACACCTTGATTTTGCCTCCTGAGCCTCCCAGCAGAGGACCTGGCTAAGTACTATGGTGCTGGGACTTCTGCAACCAATATAACTGTGAAATTGTCACACCAGTAATCCCAGTACTTTGGGAGACTGAAGCAAGTGTATCACTTGAGCTCAGGAGTTCAAGGCCAGCCTGGCCAACATGGTGAAACCCCATCTCTACTAAAAGTACAAAAATCAGCTGGGGCACACGCCTGTAGTCCCAGCTACTCAGGAGGCTGAAGCACGAGAATTGCTTGAACCCGGGAGGCAGAAGTTGCAGTGAGTTGAGATTGTGCCACTGCCTTCCAGCCTGAGCAACAGAGTGATATTGTCACCAAAAAAATTTTAATTAAATTAAAAATAAATAAATAGAACTATGAGATCAAACAACATGCTACTAAATCCGTAATAATTTATGATAGCAGCCAAAATAATAATAAAAAAAAAGAAACTGATTCAGCCCTACTTGGTTATCTTGTGTACCATGGGAGAAAAAGTAACTATGTTAAAAATGCAGAAAAACCACATGTGGTCCCAGTTTATTTCCTTTCTAGTATTTCATTATTTTGACATATTGAAAATATGTCTAATTTGACATACGTCAATGAAAATGGAAGAATTTCCAAAAAAAAAAAAAGAGAGAGAGAATCAAGTTAAGCATGTCGTTTAAGGTGATTATAAGCATGTATGTTTACTAAAGACTTGCAATAATTTTTGAAATAATATACCATGGTAAAATCTGTATGCTGATAAAAGGACAAACCATGAAAGCAGTATGGGTGGAAATTTTTATTGATAGAGGAGATTATTCTCTACAGGACAATTTAGTGCATCAAACTCTCAAGAAATGATAAAGAAGTCTAAAATTTATATTTTATAAATTTAAAATATTTCATAAGTCTTATAATTCCACAGATGCAACAAGTAGTGAACACAATAGTTTTTGAGAAGAAAATTAAGTGTTATAATACATATGATTGCCAGAGGCCTTTCAGATATTTCAAAAATAGAAAAAGACATTCAGTGGCTATTTCTAGATACTCATGAAAAAGGAAAACAAGAAAAGTATTCATAAAATAAAGATAGGTCAAATAGTATAAAGAAATAAAGCAACTTAGTTTGAATGTTTATGAATATCAAAAACAATTATTTTTCTCTGATATTCTGTAGTTTAGCTTTAAAGAAATGAAATATAACATGAAAAAAATATTTTCTTAAATGAAAGAATATATGCCTGTATAATCTTGAAATAGGAAACAGGACTTTTAAACACAAGTTAAAACATAAAAATCATAAATGAAAATACAGAGTTTTGAACCAATATTAATTTAAAAACAAAACATAGGAGAGTCCGAATGAGCACACACAGTTAGAATACACAGTTAGAATACATATAGAATGCTATGTATAATAAGTAAACACATGAAAATGTGCGAAGATGAATGAGCAAGCCATTCGAAATTGAACAAGTACAAAGGGCATGCCAACGTGACTGAAACTTGAAAATATAGCTCATAAAAATTTGGTATATTTGCGCTGATTACTAACAATCAAAACTTAGCCCAGAAGGAGTGGGAAGTCAGGCAGCAGTGAAAATCATCAATTTACACTACTTATCATAATAATAAGTATATATCTAAATAATTAACCAAACCACATGCTTATAAAACAAAACATTAAATAATAATATAAATACAGTAAAAACAATAATGAAGAGAGGAGCAAAACATGGTCTGTCTTATCCATCCTAAAGCACACATTTTGGAGGTGTCTAACCTGAGCTTGTGCGTTTGAAGGCATCTGGGTCACGATACTATCTGGCTACCATTTCTTTCAGCTTGGCCATGCAAACAGACTACATGATTGTAAAGCCATATTGTCATTTCTGTCACTGGAATTAGCACAGCTTCCTGAAAGGAAATCCTAGTGGGAACACCACATTGGAATTGACTTCCTATATATTGGATCCTCTCTGTGCCTGAAATGGTTCACCCTCTCCATTGTCCCAGAGTAATGATTAACAGCACTTCTTTTCTCAAAATTGCCTTAGTTTCAATGACTAATTACATGCTTATTTATCTATATCATTGAAGTATAAATTATAAAACTGCATGCATTTGTTACAGAACCATATAGAATATTATTTTTAGGTATTTACAAATTTTGATATTCCTTTATTCTGACTCCTCACCCCTATCCCCACCAATGGTATCATTTCCACTTAAAATAAAATTTGATATCCCTGAACTGAGCAACAATCCGTAGATATCTGATTATTGGTTGCTGCTAAACTGCATCTCTCCTTTTGTCACCTCTCACAGAATGCCAGGCACACCTATTCGATGGTGTCTGGAATACTCCCTGCAAGCCACACACACTTGCCCCTTATTTCCTCTACCTAGAGAATGATTTCCCTAGACGTCTGCGTGATATTTCCCCTCACTGCATTCTGGTGTCTATTGCATTATCACCTCAAAAAGTATTTCCTAATCTAAAATAACTTGGGCCATCACTCACTATGTATTTAATAGACATTTTTATAGCATTCATCTAATTTAATATCTTAGGTATATACTATGTAAGTATGCATTAGTTGTTTTTTATTTATAACAGTCTTTGAAGCAGAATATTTACTTACTTATGTAGAACATCATGTAGAATAAGACACATATAAGTCCATAATAAATATATATATATATATTAAATCAATGGATATATAAGTCGGCATTAAACAAATTACAAGCATATTATATACGTATATATTCGGGATGATGGGAACTGGAGTGATCTTATTTTCTTTTGGTTTATTTGTATTTTAAATTTGTTTTTGCAATAATTGTTAGTCACATAAAAAGGGAAAGAAGGGGAAAGAAAAAAGCATCATTGTAAAACCAAGCTGTTAGAAATAACTACTGGTTGTAGAGTACTAGAATTTGCTAGGCAGGGTTCTAACTGCTAGATATTTAGTAACTCACGTCACCTCCACAACCCTGTGCCCATCTCACATTAAGATGTTTGTTCAGTTACTAAAGGGATAATGAGGCTTTGACCCTCAACAGGCTCTATTTAGAGCCTGTTATTACCCCATGCTTAGCTCACAACCCAGCAGAGTTTGAAAGACAGATCCCTGCCTCATGTGTGTCCACATTACCATAGAGCATTAAAATCACGCCAGCTTCTGGTCAGACTTTCTCATTATGCATGGACCTGGAGCCTTGACATTCCCTAAATTTAATAGCAGAGCTTCCGCTCATTGCTGCCAGCAGCGTGTGAATACTGTAGTCTTTTTATGGGTTCAGAACTTGTCCCAGGTGGGACTTTGAGCAGTTTCAATGGTAATTACATGAGATATGTTACTTCCAGCTGCTTCTATATTCATGGGCATGGACTGTCTTTCTAAACACAAGGGATTAAGGCCAAAGAGAATGATTCACAGGGGTGACAATGAACTTGGTTATTCATCTTCTGGTGATTCTGAAAATGCGTGGTTAATTTCAACTGTTTATTAAGAAAATGCCTCATTGTGGGAACTAAAAAGGAACAGCATTACTTTGTTCAGAGCAATGAGTTTGGCCTGACCCATCCTGTTACCTGATACCTTGTTCTTACCACAGCCAGGCAGGATTAGAATATCTTTAGCCTCAAAACCTCATAGCAATTCTTTACCACCCGTATGATTTGTGTTCCTGGGCACCAGTCAAGTAGTTTTTAATGGATTTGCTTCTTTTAGAAATGAAAAGAAATAAACTCAGCGTACACCTCCAGATTGCCTGTGCCCCCCGACTGGTTAAAATTAACGTGGCACAGTAGCACGTCCATCTTCATTTGCAGTAAACGGAATTGAATGTGCTTTTTTGGAGGTTTCTGTGCACATCCAGAGGATGAGGTTAAAGAAACGAGGTAGCATTGGTAACAAAGAGGGCTCTAATAATTTTTTAAAAGACTTGTCTAATGTCAGCTTTGAATAAAGATGTGAGACCTCTCTGTTCAGCCCTTTTAATGAACAACATGGATCGTTAGCTCGTCTCAGGAGAAAGGACTCCTTTTTCCCATTATAAAGAAGTACTTTAGTAGAACGTTTGATAATGAGATGCAAAAGCCCGTCTACAGAGTCTCTTTTATTGCATTCCTCAAATAAAAGTGGCTGCTTGCTATATTACCCTCATTTCTTCCCACTAGAAAATAAACAATTGCTTGACCATGGATCACAAATAGATTTAGGGAAATTCTGTCTGCCACACAAAACTGACGTTGGAATCCTACAGGCTCATACGCAATTGTAAGGCAGCCACTTGTCTAAATATATAGATTGGGAGGAAGGTGGAAGTTGCAACTCCAATAAAGTTTTGGAAAGAAGTAGGAAGAAAAAGGGAGAAACGATGGATTACTTCCTGCTTTCCTGGCGGTTGTCTCTCAAATGGAACATATCTATTTTTTAATATTAAAATAACAATTACAATGTATCTTCTTCTAAAGCTGTAGAGGTAGTTATCCTTGTGAAGATGGGGCTTAGAAAACTAATTCAAGACAAAACTGCTTTCCAGGTGTGATCAAGTAATTTGTTATTCATAAAAGATTTCTAAAAGATACACCTTTTAATTTGTGTGTGTGTGTGTGTGTGTGTGTGTGCATGTGTGTGCATGTCTAGTATTATTTGTCTCATTGGCTGATCCCTTTAACACATTAAGAATGTGAGACAGGCCGGGTGCGGTGGCTTACACCTAGAATCCCAGCACTTTGGGAGACTGAGACGGGTGGATCATGAGGTCAAGAGATCGAGACCATCCTGGTCAACATGGTGAAACCCTGTCTCTACTAAAAATACAAAAATTAGCTGGGCATGGTGGCACGCGCCTATAGTCCCAGCTACTCAGGAGGTTGAGGCAGGAGAATTGCTTGAACCCAGGAGGCAGAGGTTGTGGTGAGCCGAGATCACGCCATCACACTCCAGCCTGGGTAACAAGAGTGAAACTCTGTCTCAAAAAAAAAAAAAAAAAAAAAAAAAAAAAAAAAAAAAAAAATGTGAGACATACATGGAAGGACTGGCTTGGCTTGGGGACATCAGTTTAGAGAATTAAATCATTTTATTTTCTGCCCTGTAGAAAGGCTCATTCTCATTAAGATGTTTCATTTAAAACCACGAAGTTATCATCCATCAGTGTCATTCTCATTCTGACACATGATTCACTGACTTTCTGTGTACTTACGAGTCTGAGAAAAGAAAAGATCTTTTCTGTGGTGTTTACACAAATGGAATATAAGCTCCCAAATTTAAGAAAATATTTTCCTTAGTCTTCTGAAAATGACTTTATGAATTGGAAATTCATGAAAGCCAAAACGTGACTTTTGGGCCAAGCAGAGATAAAATTTCGACATCAGTTTTCTTATACCAGTCAAGGGTCTTTTTTTGTCAAAGACAAATTACACTGGATCAGTTAACCAGGCTAGAAAGAGTTTATTCAAGGTTATTGCAGCAGGAGAAAGAGATCAAGCTCAACCAACCTGAAAGGAAAGCCATGAGGGTGAAAGTGCTGGGGTGAGTGGAGGGAGGAGTTTGTCCTGGAAGACCTGAGGATGGAAGTTGGTCAATGGGATCAGGTCATCTCCGCTTGCTAGTTGATGTGTATTAGAGTTAGGCTCTGACCCTCAGGCAGAGAATGGAAGGCAGGTCATCTTCCTTGATGATTACACTTTACAAGAATGGCTACCAGATCCTTGAAAAAGACATTCCTGGATTGTAAAACTGGAGAAAGTTTGGGTGAAGATTTACATTGTAAAGGAGCCGAGAAAGATTTTATAATTGTAGCTTCCTTAAGGCTCTAAGAAAAGAGATGAGGCGCTAGAGTTAGGAAGAAACCTCTCTGAAGTTTACCTAAGCAAAGGTAACAGCAACACTGTCATGACCACATTACATGCAGTGTCATCCCCTCAGCTTCTGAGTTGTATTTTTTTTTAGGGTGAAGTATTTGAAATCCTTACTGACTAAATAGCAAATATTTAGTGGTAATATAAACATATTTTTCATTGCATTCTATCATTCAAAATAGATAAATCAATTAGGATAGTGAAAAAGCAACAAATAACTGGTAACATCTTCAATAAAGTAGGAGATAAATAATCCCATAATCTTCAAATTATAGGTGTCACCAAAACACAGACAGCAATATGACATGTGAGTGATAAGCAGATATATAGTCCCAGTTGCAAAGAAAATGAGGAGAAAGGAAACCAGATTGCAAAATGAAATTCATTCCTAAAAGAAGAACATCTCTGGCTGAGTAAAGTCTAGGTTAACAAATCTCAAAATAATCAGCAAGGCCGGGAGAACATTTTATGGGTTTCGGGCTTTCAGAAAGCAAAGTGGGACCATAAGGAACCACGGCTGGGAACATGTAACAAAATGCAAATAACACAACGTGTTCTGAGCCCTCAAAAATTTAGGAAATATTCAACAAGTCCTTTTAGAAGGACAGAACTCCACCAGGAAGTAATTTTTAAAATTTGCTTGAAATGGAATCTAAATTGAGTAAGGCAGAAATGTTGAAGAATTTCAGGCAGAAGAAACGTCAGATGCCAAGCAGAGAAGAGGCACAGATGCAGGAGATCTAAAATATTCTGTAACAGGAAAGTACAATATTTCAAGGTGAAAGTTCTGCCTTAAAAGACAATGTTGGTAGAGTTCTGGAGTTACAGAGCTAGAGACCAGAAAGGTGTCTGAATCAGGCTTGATTGTGCAAATGAGAGAAATAGGCACACAAAAAGGCCATGGGGTTTAATATGTTACATTGGCAGAGAAGATAAACTTTCCGACTTGTAGCTGGGAAGGCTGTGCCTGCTCACCCCATCCTTTACACTAGGACACTTTCTAATCTCCCTTGCATGCCCCTTTTACAGATGAACAACAAGAAGAAAAATGATTGAAATCACATAAATATATACAAGAAAACAGAAAACCAAACACTTATAAGTGAGAGCTGAACAATGAGAATACATGGACACAGGGAGGGGAACCACACACATTGGAGCCTGTGGGGAAGGAGGGATGTGGGGAAGGAGAGCATCAGGACAAATAGGTAATGCATGCTGGGCTTAATATTTAGGTGATGGGTTGACAGTTGCAGCAAACTACAATGGCACACATTTACCTATGTAATAAACCTGTACATCCTACACATGTATCCTAAAACTTGAATTTAAATTGTTACATTTTTTAAAAAGACTAATAATCCAACAGGTCACACAAAGACTGAATAAAATGTGGATGCAAAAGACAGCAAACATGTACGCTGATGTATCAAAACATGCCAAGGGAAAAATCAGAAAACACAACAAAATAAAAGGCTATGAAAGCTCACCATAAGACAGAATGAGAATAACTGAAAAAGAAGAAATGAAACGAAAGCTGGCTATGAGAAAAGCAGTGACTAAACGGAAATAAAGAAAAAAGGAGAGAAAAATTTTATAAAACAAGAGTACAGTGGTTGGAGACAGGAGAAAATATATGCAAAAAAGAATAGGAAAATAGAGAAGGAAAAAGAGAAGAGTAAAATAAAACTGGACATAAAGAAGGACATGAAAGACAATGATGGGCATAAAGGAAAGACAAAGGAGTTATTACATACATAGATTTAAAGTCACTGGGAAGAGCCCCAAAATATAAACCAACAAATTCTTATAACCTTAAGCAGAAAAGTTTTCTAAAGGATGTATACATAGATCTAAATATTGAATGGAAAAATTGGTTACCTATGATGTTTAACTCAGCCTGGATCATTTTGAGATATATCTTAAAAAAAACTATTTGTTTTTAAGATAAAGAAAATATATTTGGGCATTCGAACAAAAAAGCTGAGTCACATAGAATGCAAAACAAATTGGCATAGCTTTTCACAGCAATGCTTAATAGCAGAAGATGACATAGCACAATTTTAAGAGATTCTAGGAAAGAATCATGAGCCAAGAATTTTGTGTGCAACCAAACTGACCATCAATTACAATGACTCAGACAAATATGTATGAACATGCAAGGTTCACAGATTGTGTTTTCATTAACATTTTTGAGAAACCTATTAAAGACCAAACCACAAACTACCAAAGAATAACTAAACACTAATAATAATAATGACAACAATTTATTGAAACATGTTTTGTGCACAGAATAAGATTTTAAAAGAAAATAAAGGGCTGGACCTGGTGGCTCAAGCCTATAATCTCAGCACTTTGCAAACTGAGGCGGGCAGATCACTTAAGGTCAAGAGTTCGAGACCAGCTTGGCCAACATAGTGAAACCCTATTTATTCTAAAAATACAAAAATTAGCTGGGCATGGTGGCACACACCTGTAATCCCAGCTACTCAGGAGGCTGAAGTAGGAGAATCACTTGAGCCTGGGAGGTGGAGGTTGTAATGAGCCAAGATCTTGCCATTGCACTCCAGTCTGGGCAACAGAACAAGACTCCGTCTCAGAAAAAATAAAATAAAGTGAAGAAAAAGCATTAAAAAGAGAAAGAGAAAAGGAATAAATAAAACAAATGTTACCAAATGCCTTACCAATTGCATAAAATGAGTTACTTATTCTGAAAGTTAATAATTAATGGGAAATAAGCATTTACATGGTTTTAAATGATACAGGAGGAAATAATTTTTTAAATGAATAGGACAAATAAAATATGGCAAAATATTGGTAGATGATTGAAGCTAAGTGATGGTCCATGAGAGACTGTTTCTCTATTTTTTGGGATACAACTAAAGGGAAACCATGAACAACAGCAAAAATACTTAGGGGAACATGTCCTAGCATGCATGCCTTTTCCTATTTTTGCAGAGGATTAATACAATAATGTCATGTTTCCAGAATGGCATGTGTAACACAGAAACTTGTTAATATCTCTCCTTTGAAACAAACTAACCCTGTTACCAAAAACTTAATTCTGCTTGGTGATTAATATTTAGCACCTTTTGATCAACTTTTCATATATTAAAACATCAACTAGAGGAAGAAATGGACTAAAGTAAGGAAATAAAACTATTAAATAATAAAATTATTAAACTAGGGGGTAGGATGTAGACATATTTTAGAAAATTCCTTATTTATGAGTGAGGAGAGTAAGGCCTAGAATGAAAGAAGCATAACCAAGGTGATACACCTACATATCTGGTAAAGAAAAGGCCAGAAGAAGGCATCTTGCTATTTTACATATTACGTAAATGCCATTACCTGTGAAGCACTTAGGAAAATGCATTTGTACTTAACGCAAATTTTAGTGTTCCCTTTAGAGAGAATTCTGATGGGAGAGATTTGTTCTAGTTTTGTGTGTCAGGTTTTATGTTCCTAGTCTTTTATAATTACTTCTGTTCAGTGAAAGCCTCAGAAAGTATTACATAAAAATAAATAATAATTATGTTAGGTTGATAATATCTACTGTTCAATAAAATTTTCATTTTAGAACATGACTAGGTTTATATTTACAGAAAACATGAGAAGATAGCACAGAGAATTTCCATATGCCCCACATCCAATTTCCTCTATTATTAACATCTTCCATTAGTACGGTGCATAGGGCATAATTAATGAACTGATCATGATACACCGTTATTAGTCAAAGTCCACACTACTTAGATTTTCTTAGTCTTTACCCAGTGTCCTTTTTCTATTCCAGGCTCCCATCCCAGACACCACATTGCACCTAGTTGTCATGTTTCCTTAGCTTTGGCAGTTGCTCAGACTTGCCTTGTTTTTGATGACCTTGAGGATTTGAGTAGTATGAGTCAGGTATTTTGCAGAATATCCATTAATTAGGATTTGTCTGGTATTTTTCACATAAAGAGAGTGAGGTTATGGGTTTTGGGGAAAAAGACCACAGTAGTAATGTGCCATTTTTATCACATCATATCCAGGGTACACTCTTGTCAATGGGACTTGCCACCGTTAATGTTGTTCTTCATCACATGACTGGGGTAATGTTTGTCATTTTTTTCTGATATTATTATTATTATTTTCTTTTAAGACTGAGTTTTGCTCTTGTCACCCAGGCTGGAGTACAATGGCGCGATCTCCGCTCACTGCAACCTCCACCTCCCGAGTTCAAACAATTCTCCTGCCACAGCCTCCTGAGTAGCGGGGATTACGGGTGCATGCCACCATGCCTGGCTAATTTTTGTATTTTTAGTGGAGACGGGGTTTCACCATGTTGCCCAGGCTGATCTTGAACTCCCGACCTCAGGTGATTCTCCCATCTCAGCCCACCAAAGTGCTGGGATTACAGACATGAGCCACCACGCCAGGCCCTGAAATTATTTTTAATGTGGACAATTAGTCAGATTTTTGATACAAATACAGTCAGGTGCCACATAACAACGTTTTGGTCAACAATGAATTGCACATATGATGATGGTCCCATAAGATTATAATGGACCTGAAAACTTCCTATCAATCATCTAGTGATGTCAGAGCCCTCATAATGTCATAGTGTAATGCACTACTCACATGTTTGTGTGGATTCTGGTGTAAGCAAACCTATAGCACTTGCAATCAAGTACAAGTATAGCACATATGATTAAGTATAGTATATAATACTTGGTAATAAACAACTATGTTGCTAGTTTATATATTTACTATACTTTTCATAGTTAGAGGGTACTCCTTCTATTTTATATAAAAAAAGAAGTTAAGTATCAAACAACCTCAGGCAGTTCAATCAGGAGGTAACTGAGCAGACGGTATAGGTATCATAGGAGACAGCTCCATGCATGTTATTGCTCTTAAAGACCTTACAGAGGGACAAGATGTGCTAGTGAAACAGAGTGATATTAATGATCCTGGCCCTGTGTAAGCCTAGGCCAATATGTGTTTGTGTCTTAGTTTTTAACAAAAAGTTTAAAAAGTAAATGAATAATTTTAGAAATGGAAATAAAAGCATTTAGAATAAGAATATAAAGAAAAATATTTTTGTACAACTGTACAATGTGTTCATGTTGTAAGGTAAATGTTAATACAAAAGTATCAAAAAGTTTCTAATAGGTTTATAATAGAGATGGGAGAAATAGTTCTTGCCTGTAATCCCAGAATTTTGCGAGGCTGATACAAGAGGATTATTTGAAGCCGAGAGTTTAGGAACAGTCTAGGCATCAAAGCAAGACCTAGTCTCTACAAAAAGCTTCAAAATTGATGAGGCATAGTGTCATGTGCCTATAGTTCCAGGTACTCAGGAAGCTGAAGTAGGAAGTTCAAGGCTGCAGTGAGCTATGATCACATCCGGGCAACACAGTGAGATCCTGTCTCTAAAATTAGTTAATTAATTCCTTTAACAAAAAAGTTTATAAAGTAGGAAAGTTACAGTAAGCTAAGGACATCTTGTTTGCTTCCAAGTTTTGGCACAATGATGAATAAAACTGCTATAAACATCTTTGTGCAGGTTTCTGTGTGGACATACATTTTCAAGGTATTTGAGTAAATACCAAGGGGCACAATTGCTGAGTCATATGATAAAACCATGTTTAGTTTCATAAGAAATTGCCAATCTGTCTTCTAAAGCAGCTGGACCATTTTGAACTGCCACCAGCAATGAATGAAATTCCCTGTTGTTTCACATCCTTGGGAGCATTTGGTGTTGTCAGTGTTTTGAATTTTGGCTCTTCTAACAGTGCACTGTGTAGCGATATCTCATGGTTCAAATTTGAAGTTCCCTAGTGACATATGATACAGAACACTTTTTATATTCTTATTTGCCTTATGTATGTCTTCTTTTATGAGTTATGTATTAGGGTTGTTTTTTTTTTTTTTTTTTTTTTTTTTTTCATTGAGTTGTTAGTTTTCTTATTGTGGAGTTTTAAGAGTTCTTTGTATAGTTTGGATATGAATATTTTAACTGGTGTTTTTTGTTTTTTTTCTCAGTATGTTGCTTGTCTCCTCATTCTTTTGACACTGTCTTTCACAAAGCACAATTTTTTTCTTTTTAATGAAGTCTAGTGTGTCATTTGCCTCTTTCATAAATCATGCCTTCAGTGTTGTATTTAAAAGTCATCACCATACCCAGATTCATCTAAGTTTTCTTCTAATTATCTTCCAGGAGCTTTATAATTTTGCATTTTACATTGAAGCCTATGATTTGTGTTGAGATAACTTTGGGAAGGGTGACAGGTCTATATCTAGATTTTCACTTTCACATGTGATGCAAAATGTGGATGTCCAATTGTTATCATTTGTTTGAAAGGCTTTGCTCCATTGCACCATTTTTGCTCCGTCAAAGAAAGTTGAGTATTTATGTGGGCCTATTTACATAGTCTCTATTCTGTTCCTTTGATCTATAGGTCTTTTCTTTCTCCAATAATACAATGTCCTGATTACTATAGCTTTACAGTAAGTCTTGAATTTTGGTAGTGTTAGTCCCCCAGCTTCTTTCTTCTCCTTCGATATTGAGTTGACTAATTTGTGTCTTTTCTCTGACCATATAAACTTAAGAATAAGTTTGCAAATATCCTTAAAAGCTTACTAGGATTTTTATTGGGAAGCCATTGAATCTATAAAGCAAGTTGAGAAGAACTGACATCTTGACTATATTGGGCCTTTTCATTCATAAACATAAACTATGTCTCCATTAATTTCATTCTTCTTTTATCTCTTTTATCAAAATTTTGTAGATTTCCTTCTATAAATCATGTGATCTTTTGCTAAATTTATACGTATTTTATTTTTGGGCACTAATACAAGTGGTAATATGCTTTCATTTCTTTTTTTATGATATGTTTTTAATTTCTAATTCCACTTGTTTATTGCTGGTATTTAGGTAATAAACTTTTCCAGATTAAACTTGTATCTTACAAACTTGCTATAAATGCTTATTAGTTCCAGGATTTCTTTTTCTGGCATTTTTCCCCAAATTTCTACATAGACAATCATCATCTAAGAACAAAGAGTTTTATTTCTTCATTCCTGAACTATATATTTTTGTATTTATTTTGCATCTTATTGCAATAGTTAGGACTTCCAGTATGATGTTGAAAAACAGTGTTGATAAGAAATACCTTTGTCTTGTCTGACCTTAGCAGGAAAGCTTCAAGTTTTTCACCATTAATTATCATATGATCTATAGGTTTTTTGTAGATGTTCTTTATAAAATATGTAAAATTTCCTTTTGTCTCCCATTTGCTGAGAGTTTGTATTATGAATGCGCACTGTATTATTTTCAAATGTGTTTTCTGTATCTATTGATACCATCTGATTTTTCTTCTGTAGCTTGCTGACGTGAAGGATTATATTAATTGATTTTTTTAATGTTGAACCAGACTTGCATAGCTGGGATAAATCCCACTTAGTCATGATAATAATTCTCTTTATATAAAGTTGGATTTGATTTGCTAATACTTTGTGAGGGTCTTTGTATTTTTCTATTTTGTTCACAAGCAGTATGGGTCTATAGATTTCTTTTTCTGCAATGCCTTTATCTGGTCTTGTTAGGGTAATACTGTTATCATAAAATAAGTTGGGCATAAACCTTCTGCTTCTATTTTATGGTAGAGATTGTAGAAAATAGATATAATTTCTTCCATAACTATTTGGTAAAGTTTACTAGTGGCCCACCTGGGGTTATTTAAATGTTATTATTTATTTATTTAATTTGTTAAAAGGCAGACTCACAGTGTTTATGTGGTCTTGTGTGAAAATTGGTAAATTGTATCTTTCAAAGTATTGTCCCATTTCATCTAAGTTATCACATTTGTGGTTATAAAGTTGTTCATAGTATTTCTTTATTATCTTTGTAACGTCCATGGGATCTGTCGCAATTTCCTTCTTTTAGTCTGACATTGGTAATTTGGGTCTTCTTTCTTTCTAAGGATAAAAAAGCCTTTTCTGAGCAAAGCTTTTATTGTGCCATAAGCCTGACAAGAGGTTTATTGATTTTATTGATCTTTTCAAAGAGCCAGGTTTTAATTTTGTTGATTTATAAAAAATTGATTTTTTGCCTTTTTTATTTTATTGATTTCTGCTCCAATTTGTATTATTTCTTTCTCTAGCTGACTTTGCATTTTGCTTGGTCTTATTTTCCTGGTTTCCTAAGGCAAAAACTTAGATTATTGATTTTAGGTCTTTCTCCTTTTCTGATATTTAGTTTCAAAGCTCAGAGTTTTTTTTTTTCCCCCTTTATGCATTCCTTTCACTGTATCCCACAAATTTTGATAAGCTGTATTTTCATTTCACTTTGAATATTTTAATTTTCTTGAGATTTCTTTTTTGACCTATGAGTTACTTAGAAGTCTGATCTTTAATCCCCATGTAAGTTGAGATTTTCTAGTTATCTTTTTGTTATTTATTTCTAGTTTAATTTCATTGTGGTCTGTGAGGAGACATTGTATGATTTCTACTTAAACTTAAGGCGCAGAATGTGGCCTATTTTGGTGAATGTTCCATATAAAATTTTTAAAAATGTGTATTCTCTGGTTCTTGGATAAAGTTAACCTATATGTGTTTGTAATATTCAGTTGATTAATGGTGTATTGTGTCCATCTATGTCCTTAGTAGTTATCTGCTCACTAGATCTGTCTGTTTCTGATTAAGGAGTGACAAAATATCCAACTGTATTAATGGATTCATTTATTTCAACTTGCAGTTCTATCAGTTTTTGCCTCACACATTTTGGCAATCTGTTGTTAGATGAATAAATATTAAATAATGTTATATCTTCTTGGAGTATTAAGTTTCTTTTCTTTTCTTTTCTTTGAGACAGATTCTCACTCTGTCACCCAAGCTGGAGGAGAGTGACAGGATCTCGGCTCATTACAACCTCTGCCTCCTGGGCTGAAGCTATTTTCCTGCCCAAGCCTCCCAAATAGCTGGCATTACAGGTGCCTGCCACCATATCTGGTTAATTTTTGTATTTTTAACAGAGATAGAGTTTCACCATGTTGGCCAGGCTGGCCTTGAAAGCTTGACCTCAGGTGATCCACCCACTTCAGCCTCCCAAAGTGCTGTGATTACAAGTGCGAGCCACCATGCCTGGCCTTGGGGTATTAATTTGTAAAAGGAAAATAATCTCGAGATACAAAACTCCCTATGCCAAGGGAAATGTTAAGCTTGGAAGCTGAGTCACGCAAAACTGCTTCCCATTTTGTCATTAAACAGATAGCTTTAAAGATTGAAGGTCACATACTTCCCCAGGGGGCCTTCCTCACAATTGGCTCTTCAAAAAACTTTCTGTGGATCCCAAGATCTTTATTCCAATATCAGACCCTATGTCTAATATTTGCCCAGACAGAGTTCTGTTGAATTTCAGACGTCAATGTAAATTAACAGCTTATTTTTTACAGGTATGGGATAAAGCAGAAACAGAAGTCAAGCCTCCCCTCATCTGACACAAATGTGTATTTGTGTCTTCTACTCTGTGTTTACTTAATCTTATGTAAAAATGAAGATTCATTGAGTACAAGACAAATGCTTCCAATGCCTCCTTTCACTGATCCCAACCACAAAAGAAACCACACCTTGCCTCTTTTATCTAGTCCCCCCCCATTGCCCACTTTTCCCCTTTAAATACTGATAGCCTCACAGTCATCTTTGGAAGAAGTACAGGCCACAGGTCCTACTGAGGCTGTTGTCTCTTTTTCTTGGGCACATCCACAACCCTGACAAAATAAAACCCTAACTGAGACCCGCCTCAGATAGCTTTTGGTTACAAGCCCCTTCATTATTATGCAATGCCCCTTTAATCTGTTATATTTTTTCTCTGGTCTGAGGTCTACTCTGTCTGTAATTAATATAGAAACTCCTGCTTTCTTTTGTTTAGTGTTAGCATACCTTTCCTCCATGCATTTATTTTTGATCTATTTGTGTTTATATGTTTAAAGTGGTTGTTTTTGTAGACAACATATAATTGGATTTTTTTTTTATCCAGTCTAATAATCTCTTTTTTTTTTTTTTTTTTTTTTTTTTTTTTTTTTTTTGAGATAGAATTTTGCTCTTGTTGCCCAGGTCGAAGTGCAGTGGCATGGTCCCGGCTCACCACAACCTCTGTCTCACAGGTTCAAGCAATTCTCTCCTTCATGTTGTGCAAGTTTTCTATTAAATTCCATAGCATAGTAACCATAAATTTTTAAATTTCATTTCTGATTAGTTCAACATTCCTGCCATATCTGACATTTGTTTTGGTTCTTTTTTAGACTCTTCAAATTTTATCTGTTGCCTTTTAGTTTGTCTTGTAATTTTTTTTTTTTATTAAAAGGTGGACATATGTACTGTGTAAAAGGGCTTGGGGTAAACGGGCCTTTCTTGATGTGCTCATAAGGGGTGTAGATGGGAAGTTTTGTATTAGTCTATTTTCACCCTGCTATAAAGAATTACCTGAGACTGGGTCATTCATAAAGAAAAGAGGTTTATTTGACTCACATTTCTGCGTGGTTGGGAATTCCTCAGGAAACTTATCATCATGATGGCAGGCAAAGGGGAAGCAAGGCATGTCTTCCATGGCGGCAGGAGATGGGGATGGTTAAGTGCCACACTTTTAAACCTTCAAATCTTGTGAGAACTCACTCACTATCGCAAGAGCAGCCTGAGGAAATCTGCCCGAAAATCCAGTCACCTCCCACCAGGTCCCTCCCCTGACACATGGGGGTTACAATTCGACCTGAAGTTTGGGTGGGTACACAGAGCCAAACCATATCATTCTGCCCCTGGCCGCTTTCACATCTTCTGTCCTTCTTACATTGCAAAATACAATTATACTTTCTCAACAGTCCCACCAAGTTTTAATTCATTCCAGCATTAACCCAAAAGTCCAGTCCAAAGTCTCATCTGAGACAAGGATAGTCCCTTCTGCTTAGGAGCCTGGAAAATAAAAAACAAGTTAGTTACTTCCCAGAAACGATGTGGGTAGAGGCATTGGGTAAATGCATCCATTCTGTATTAATCCATTATCACACTGCTGTGAAGAAATACCTGAGACTGGGTAATTTATAAAGAAAAGAGGTTCAAGTGACTCACAGTTCCACATCATTGAGGAGGACTCAGGAAACTTACATTTATGGCAAAGGGCAAAGGAGGAACAGGCACCTTCCTCACAGCGGGGCAAGATGGAGTGAGTGAAAAACAGGGAAAATATAAGATGCTTATAAAACCATCAGATCACATGAGAACTTTCTATCAGGAGAAGAGCATGGGATAACTGCTCCCATGATATGATTACTTCCATCTGGTCCCACCCTTGACACGTGGGGATTGCAGATTACAATTCAAGGTGAGATATGGGTGGGCATACAGAGCCAAAACATACCATTCTGTGTCTGGCCCCTCCCCTCTCACGTCTTCACATTTCATAACACAATCATGCCCTTCTAAAAGTCCCCTAAAGTCTTTTGTTTGTTATTATGTTTTTTGTCCGTAATGGAGTATCACTCTTGTTGCCCAGGATGGAGTGCAGTACTGCAATCTCAGCTCACTACAACCGCTGCCTTCTGGTTTCCAGCGATTCTCCTGCCTCAGCCTCCCAAGTGGCTGGGATTGCAGATGCCCGCCACCACGTCCAACTGATTTTTGTAATTTTAATAGAGGCAGGGTTTTACCATGTTAGCCACGCTGGTCATGAACTCCTGACCTCATGATCCACCCACCTTGGCCTCCCAAAGTGCTGGGATTACAGGCATGAGCCACCACGCCCAGCCTAAAGTCTTAACTCATTCCAGCATTGACCCAAAAGTTTATGTTCAAAGTCTCATCTGAGACAAAGCAACTCCCTTTTGCCTATGAGTCTGTAAAATGAAAAGCAAGTTAGATACTTCCTGGATACAATGGATGTACAGTCAGTGGGTAAATACACAGATTTCAAATGGGAAAAGTTGGCCAAAACAAAAGGGCTATAGGCCCCACGCAAGTCTGAAATCCAACTGGGCAGTCATTAAACCTTAAAGTTCCAAAATGATCTCATTTGACTCTGTGTCTCACATCCAGGTCACAATGATGCAAGAAGTGGGCTCCCACAGCCCTGGGTAGCTGCACCCCTATAGTCTTACAGGGTGCAGCCCTACTCTTGGCTGCTTTCTTGAGCTGGTGTTGAGTGCCTGTGGTTTTTCCAGGTGCACAGTGCAGGCTATCAGTAGATTACCGTTCTGGGGATCTGGAAGACATTGGCCCTCCTCTCACAGTTCCACTAGGCAGTGCCCCAGCTAGGAGCTCTGTGGGGGCTATGACCCTCCCATTGTCTTTTCACACTGCCCTAGCAGAGGTTCTCCATGAAGGCTCTGCCCTTGAAGCAATCTTCTGCCTGGGCATCCAGGTGTTTTCTACATCATGTGAAATCTAGGCAGAGGTTCCCAAATGTCAGGTCTTGTGTTCTCTTCACCCACAGGGCCAATGCTACCCGTAAGCCACCACCCTCTGAAGCAGTGTCCTGAGCTATACATTGGCCCCTTTTAGCCATGGGTGAAGCTGAAGTACGGGGATGTAGGGCACCAGGTCTCAAGCCTGCACAGAGCAGGGCGACCCTGGGCCCAGCCCACAAAATCATTTTTCCCTCCTAGGCCTTTGGGCTTGGGATGGGAGAAGCTGCTGTGAAGGACTCTGACTGACATGCACTGGAGACATTTTCCTTATTGTCTTGGTGATTAACATTTGGCTCCTCATTAATTATGCAAATTTCTGCAGTGGGCTTGAATTTCACCTTAGAAAATGGGTTTTTCTTTTCTGTCCATTGTCATGCTGTAAATTTTCCAAACTTTTGTGCTCTCTTTCCTCTTGAACACTTTACCACTTAGATGTTTCTTCCACCAGATACCCTTAATCATCTCTCTCAAGTTGGAAGTTCCATAGATCTCTAGGGCAAGGGCAAAATGCCACCAGTCTGTTTGCTATGGCATAGCAAGAGTGACCTTACTCCACTTCCCAAGAAGTTCCTCAGTGATATGGACTGTGAAGTCCATATCACGATCAGCATTTTGGTCAGAACCATTCAACAAGTGTCTGGGAACCTCCAAACTTTTCCACAGCTTCATGTCTTCTTCCAAGCCCTCCAAACTGTTCCAACGTTTGCCTGTCACCCAGTTCCAAAGTCACTTCCACATTTTCAGCTTTCTTTAAAGTCATGCCCCACTCTCCCAGCACCGATTTTCTTTATTAGTCTGTTTTCACACTACTATAAAGAACTATCTGAGACTGGGTAATTTGTAAAGAAAAGGGATTTAATTGACTCATAGTTCTGCATGGCTGGGGAGGCCTCTGGAAACTTACACTCATGGCAGAAGGCAAAAGGGGAAAAAATGCACATTTTACATGGCGGTAGGAGAGAGAGAGACAGAGAGGGAAGGAGGGAGAGAGAGAGAAAGAAGGAGTGGGCGGGAGGCAGGGAGAGAGAGAGAGAAAGAGGGAGGGAGGGATTCAGGGAGGGAGAGAGAGAGAAAGAGGGAGGGAGAGAGAGAAAATGTCACATGATTAAACCATCAGATCTTGTGAGAATTCACTCACTATTGTGAGAAAAGCTTGAGGAAATCTGCCCCCATGATCCAATAACCTCCCACCAGGTCTCCCCCATGACATGTGAGGATAAAAATTTGACATAAGGTGATGGTGGAGAAACAGGGCCAAACCACATCAGAAGTGTTCTGTGATTTCGTGATTAGGTGCCAACTTTTTGGTGAGCTTGTGCCCGGGGCTGTGTGCTTCACCAGTGCTTCTTACTCCTCCCCTTCTTAGGAAGGATGCGGTAAACCAAGGGAGCTGGCCTGGGTATTTCTCTTCCCCTAGGTCAGTTAGCCTCTGATGAAAAACCTCAACAGGTTAGGTTCTGGTTACCTAGTTTTTCCTGAGGCAGACCTTGTAAAGAAGAGTGGAATGCTCTGGTGTATTTCAGAATGATTCCCTTTCTTCTCCTGCTGCAGGAAGAATGAGGAGATTTTTCTCCCATAATTACTCTGTCTTCCTGGGAGAGCTCCTAGAGGTAAAATGCACAAAAGTGTAGGGATTCCTTTACACCTGAGTCTCCCTGGAGATGTTCACTCTCAGCCTTGTCCATTCTGAGCCTCTAACAATTTGTCAATTGCAGATTAGGTTCCCCTATTCTGGCGCTGGTTCTGTGGAGGTTTCTGCTCATAGGTTTTCTGCTCTGGTAGGTTGTGATTCTCTGTATGACCTGTCTGTCTCTCCAAGTTTTGGGACCATGGATTTTCCTGTGACCTTGCCTTTCTGATGGATTTAAGAAGAGTTATTGATTTTTCTGTTTGTTTGGTTTTCTACTTGTTAGGATAGAATGGTGTGAACCCCTCTGTAATAATCTGAGACTGGTCTCAATTTAGGAAGTTTATTTTGCCAAGGTTGACTGCGGGTGCCTTAACATGGCTCCAGGAGATCCTGACAATATGTGCCCAAGGGAGTCAGAGCACAGTTTGTTTTTACACATTCTAGGGAGACATGAGTCATCAATCAACATATGCACGATGAACATTGGTTCAGTCTGAAAAGGTGGGACAACTGGAAGCAAAGGAGGGAAGACTCAAAGCAGAGAGGCATTTTCCAGGTCATCAACAGACAACAGACAAATGGTTGTATTCTTCCGAGTTTCTGATTAGCCTCTTCAAAGAAGGCGCTCAGATATGCATTTATCTCACTGAGTAGAGGGGTGACTTGACTTTTCCTAGCTTGACTTTTCCCTTTAGCTTAGTGATTTGGGGGCCCCAAAATTTATTTCCCTTTCACAGTGGCAACTTCTGAGCTCTGCATGGGAAGCCTATTTATATATTGTTAATTAAAATAAAAGAAAAATAAGTAGCTCACATGAGTTTGACATCACCAACTGAATATTTTTAGAATAAAACAGCATTTTTGTCACTTCTGAGTAGAGGTATGGATCATCTTAATTACAATATATCAACTGAATGGGTTTGACAGGTTTTGCATTAAAACTAGGGGATATGTTCCCTAGTTTATATAATTGTGGATATTAAATCAATTAATAAAGTTTTGTCAAATTGCCAGTTGGTCATGTTGTTACAAAGCCTGCCTTGTTTGCTTATATCAACAGGTAAGACATCACCCGTCATGTGAAATATATTGAACCGGAAAATAAAAGTTAAGCAGCATCCAGTCCCACATTCAGATTTCAATATTTCGCTTGCTCACAGACAGAAATATAATTCAGAAACATTTTGCATTTCATTTTTTCTCTCTCTCTCTCCTTCTGTCTGTCACACGCGCGCTCACACACACAAACACACACACACTCCATGCACAACATATTCCATCTACCTAAAACACTGTAAACCAAAAATTGTAACTGGAAGGATTTTCTCTTTGAAGAATAATTGAGCTGATCTCATCCCTAATTGAAATGAAATACTTATCCCAAGTAGGTACATTTCCAGTAAGAATACAGGTCTGGATAAAACTAGAGGGTAAAATAAGAACTTCTCAGAACATTTGCCCCCCAAAAAACTTTGACAATTTTCTACAAGGAAACCAAATCTTATAACTAAAAAAGAAATTCAAAGTACTAGAAGGCAAAGAAATAGAAAAAGATAATTCAAAAACCAAGGGAAAAGAATGTTCAATATAAGAAGACATTGAATGAAAGGCAAGTTTGCAGGATGGAGTGGAAGTGAGTCTGATGACGGTGGGTAAAGAGCCAAGGGGCAGGAGACAAAATGGAAGTTAAAAGCTGTCAGTGTCTTTCATTGCGGGATGTGATAAGTGATGTGGGCAGTACCATTTCAGAGATTAAGAATGAATGTGCAAGAGGTAGGAGACATGGGGTGGGTCTGAAATACCTCTCACAGATGAAGGAAGAAAAGATGGGGTGGGTCTGAAATACCTCTCACAGATGAAGGAAGAAAAGATTGACAAGGGACATAAGAAAATGCTGCCAGGCACTGACACATGTTTGTGGAAGCAGAAGTACTGCCTGTAAAAAATCAAGGACAGCCATGTCTGGGGAGATCATTCCTTCCTATATGAGGGTTTCCAGCATGTGACCCAGTCATGGAGATCAGAACTTCAATGTCCCGCGGAAGCACAGAAGGAAGAGGGTTGGGTGAGAGCATGTTGTCGGAAACACATCAGCACACAGCTTCAGGAGTCCAGTGTGGGCTGGAGTCTGAGGAAAATGTCCTGGGAACAGAAATAGGATCTACAGGAATGGGAATATGCCATTAGGGAAAGGTGCCCTCACCACCAGGCCCAACTAAGGATTCTGAGAAGCAGATTCTTTTGCTACTCTCGCCATTCATTTTTACTTTCCATGCAGTGGTCTCTGAGCAGTTTCTAGGATTTAGAAAACACAGACTCAACACACACCAGGGGTAACACAGATAAACTTCATGTTAGCATGTCTCAATAAATTTCTGGAAAATTTTTTAAAAGTTTTTTTTTTTTTTTTTTTTTTAAATAGCTCATGTTTTCGAGATATTTCAAGGCAGAAGCTGATGTCTTGAATCTAGGAAGCAGCAGCAGCAATATAAAATCTGGACACTAGATTAAATGCAGAGGAGAATAAATGCAGATCATGAGTTTGTTTGGTTCTGCCACTGTCAGGAGAAACTAGCTGGGCCTCACAGCAAAACAATGTAGAGATAGCCATAATTTGAAAGTGGGCACATTTCTGTCATCAGAGAATGCCATGGGCTACAGTCTAGTCTTATGAAAATGAGTAATTTCTCCATAGGCACTTCCCTGGATTCTACTTTAACTCCTAATAATTTCTGTTTAGACTGCCTTGAACAAAATTACGGGGGAGTTGTTGGGTGATTATAATCAAGCATCATAAATAGAACACCCAATCTTCTCATTTTTGCTTACTCTTAAAATGCACATTTTTAATGAAATACATGAAAGCAATTTTTTCTTCTTTTTTAATTGTACACAAGAAAATAATCCAGTAAAATATTTGAAAGAAAATGAAAGCTAAGTTCTGTCTAATAAATTGTTGGTACATGGACCCTTATAAAAAGTGTTTATTACATTTGCTTTCATTTGTGCCTGAGTGAAGCTTTTCTGCATCTAGGTTTATCTCTTACGGGGTATTGCTCTTTACTATGCAGAGAAACAATTTAATGGGATTCCAATTTGCTCACTATGACCTCACCCGTGTAGACTGTGTTCCTTCACCAAAGTTATTTGGGGCTCTTCCTTGGGCCCAGTCTATATGCAATTACTATGCCATTTGATTCGAAACTCATACACTTATTACCCTTCCTTTATAGTGATTTATTCCTCATTTTATAAGATGAATTTATAAAGGTGTTCCAAGCTTGCTTTTCTCCTGAGTATTTTAATGCCACCAAACACACAGAACACATAACAAACGGGTTATACAGCGTTAGTGTTTTGGGAAGAGTGAAGAGGAGGTGGTTTATCCCAAAGTTCAAGCCTAGCTTTCTTTTCTTTTTCTTTTGTTTTTTTCTTTTCTTTTCTTTCTTTTT
>NW_016107364.1:4642963-4646204 GCF_001604975.1 Cebus imitator | reverse complement strand
CTGTTTGTCCCAGGCTGGAGTGAAGTGGCATTATCTTGGCTCACTGCAACCTCTGCCTCCTGGGCTCAAGCAATCCTCCCACCTCAGCCTCCCAAGTAGCTGGGACCACAGGTACACACATTCAGTTAATTTATTTCTTTGCCGTTGTTGTTGCTGTTTTGTAGAGACAAAGTCTCCCTATGTTACGCAGACTGATCTCAAATTCCTGGACTAAAGCCAGGCTGTCCACCCGCCTCTACCTCTCAAAGGGCTGGTATTACAGTTGTGAGCTGTTGCACCCAGCCAGATTTTCCAGGTTACTTACAGAAACCAAAGGGCCCACAAGTTTTCACTGAATTTTGAGGAGTTTAAATAATATAAATATCTCATCCATAACAGCTATTGAGATGGATGGAAATGTGTGCTACAAAATTGATATGATGAAGTCAGTTCAAACTTCCAGTGTGATTGTATTTGGAGACAGGCCCATGAAAAAGCTGATCAATGTTAAATTGGGTCATAAGGGTGGGGTCTCAATACAATATAACTGGTGTCCTTCTGAGATGAGGAGGATACATCAGAGCTCTCTCCCTCTTCATGGGCAAACAGAGGAGGAACTCTGTAAGGACATAGTGAAAAGCATCATCTATGAAGCTGTGAGTGGGCCCTCTCTGGACACTGAATCTGCTGATGCCTTGGTCTTGGATGTCCCAGACTTCAGGGTGGTAGGAAATACATTTCTGATATTTATAAGCCACCCAGTCTATGGCATTCTGTTACAACAGCCAGAATAGTCTAAGACAAGTTGATAAGGATCAAAAGCAAGTCTGACTTGAGATTCTGAAATACCAATATATTATTTTTAATTGTTTTCAGCTATCAAATCAGAAGTTCATAAACCATAAAGGCCATCAACAATATTTTTACACAGAAATTCAGCAATGTATATAAGTGTGTGCTACTCTCTGAGGTATTCAGCTCATAATCACATTTTTAAAAATTTACCTCACACTAGGTTACATTTTACAAATGCCAAATGGCCAGTGCCATCTGATGTCCACATGAAATATTCACGTGGCGTACACGGCATATCCTTAGACAAGGACACCTGTTTTTGTATCCCCTTAGCTATGACAGTTGGGGTGGGGGCTCCTAGTGTTTTGTTTTAATGCCTTGCTTCTAGCTAAGTGTAATAATCAGCTTACACTCTCATGTCTGGGTCTGTTGCCTTTACAGCGGAGGCAATTGGCTCTCACCTTTCAGTTCAGCCCATATTATCATCCTCTGATCCTGATCCTCTCCCTGGCTTAGCTGAGAACAGGGAAGATACAACATTCAGTTGATCAGCTAAAAATCTATAGTCTTGTTGATGGTGTCAGCCTGGTTCTAGAAACTGGGTTTATTTCCTGGATTCATGCTTTTACAATCTTTGGATCAAATAACATGCTGAAAGAAAACAAAAAAGCCATGGCCTTGTCAAAATATTAGAGCCTGGGCAACTCTTAAGAGAAATAAAGGCCATTGGCCATATTTTATGCATTAGCTTACAAAAATACAAGTGGAGGTTTTCTCAAACTCGATATCTAGACAAGGAAGCAGGTAGCAGCCTTCACTTTATTTTCCTTTTCCATTTGAATCTACTCTTCAGGTTCTTAATGGGAACACTGTGGCAGGTGCTCCTGGGGTCATGTCTATGTGCCAGTTTGGGGTTAACTAAGTCTGTGTCAAAAAGAGAAAAATTAGAACAAAGGAGCAGAATTTTTATAAAGTGGATTTGTACAGTTTGCAGAGCCACCAGTAGACCAGGATTCTTGATCATCTTAAAGTAAAATATAATTTCTTGTGTGTTTTGACATAATAGTAGGTTGCAGGGAGATGTTAAATGTTTAATTACCTCACCTCTGATAAAATTTAAAATCAAATGAAAAGTTTGTGGTGATTCCCAATATTTGTTTAAATGTTACTAGACATCCAATTCATATATTCAGAAATCAGCACCCTGGAGCCCTGGGTTTCATGTTTCTTTTCTGCCCCACACCTAAGGGAAGCCACATCCTTCTGATCCTGAGCGTGACCACAGTAACCTCTATGGGATGGCCATGACATGTGTGGGACCGTTGTAACTTCTATGGGAAGCCTGTGACTTCTGTAAGATGACTGTGGCCTCTTTGGAATCACCATGAGCCCCTGGCCCTTCCCAGATCCGGCTGCCAGGTCTTCACTACGCTCCTTCAGTGCATGTGCCTCAGCCCATCAATTCATTCATTGCTTTAGTTATTGCAATGAATAATTATTTCATAATGGCTTTCTTTTACCATTTTTACTTCAACATATTATTCCTATCCCTCTGTGTCATTACTAGAAGACTAATTGCTTTTAACAGCATAAGTGTCTGTTATAACTACTTCATAAAGTGTATTTTTCAGTCATTCCATGGTTGATGAACATTTACATTTTTTCCCATTTACTGTTATTGAAAAGATTTTGAAGCAAATGTATTTGCTCACACTTATGATGTATTGGTGTTCTCATTTCTGCAGATGATCTTCTCCAAAGTTAAATTTCTCAAATAAATGTGCAAATTTTTAATTCATGCTTAAAGTGTCAAATCATTTTAGGGGAGAAAAAACATTACTAGATGGGAGTTTCGGAAACTAAAGCTGAGGCAACTTAAGAATTATTCTGTAGGATCCTCCAATAAGAAGTAAAGAGAGAAAAGTAATCCATGTCTCTTTAGCTCCAAAGCTGTTGCTGTTTTCAGTAAAATAACTAACATGACACTCTCTGAAAGACAAAAAGTATACAAAAGTTAACATGAATCCACGAGATACTAAACACTTTAAAAATAAAAAGTTAAAAACATGGAAGCCTGACTGGAAAAAAAGAATCAACTGGTACACTAAATAAATATATTCATATAGGACTTCAAAACAAAGAAATTACAAGTACCTATACAAAATTTAAAATTTCAGCTTGGAAATGGGTTGTGAACACATTTATTTATTTTTAATTAATTTATTTATTTTTTTTATTGAGACGGAGTTTCGCTCTTGTTACCCAGGCTGGAGTGCAATGGCGCGATACCTGCTCACTGCAACCTCCGCCTCCTGGGTTCAGGCAATTCTCCTGCCTCAGCCTCCTGAGTAGCTGGGATTACAGGCACGCGCCACCATGCCCAGCTAATGTTTTGTAGTTTTAGTAGAGACGGGGTTTCGCCATGTTGACCAGGATGGTCTCGATCTCTTGACCTCATGATCCACCC
>NW_016107364.1:4634989-4642787 GCF_001604975.1 Cebus imitator | reverse complement strand
CTCCTGAGTAGCTGGGATTACAGACACGTGCCACCATGCCCAGCTAATTTTTTTTTTTTGTATTTTTAGTAGAGACGGGGTTTCACCATGTTGACCAGGATGGTGTCGATCTGTTGACCTCGTGATCCACACGCCTCGGCCTCCCAAAGTGCTGGGATTACAGGCTTGAGCCACCGCGCCCGGCCCATCTCTACTCTTAAACAAAGTCAAGTTTGAATAATCATAAGTAAAAATATAAAAATCATGCATAATATTAAGTATATGAAACATAAAATAGGGAAAATAATATAAAGCTATATATGATGTGATCACTTTATGTCAAGGAATAGCTGTCTGTAGAGAGGAATTTCTATTACTTAAGTGACATTTCTAAGGTAAACATAATATTTCATTACACTGAAAAAAACTAGATTTAATATTTTCCAGTTTCCAGTTTTACTATGTTACCTGATTACATTATGTTCTTTAAATTATTTACTTATTTTATATGAGCTTGCTATATTAAGAAAGCAGCAATGTTGTTATATTTTGTCATTTAAAGTCTAATTTGTTATTTTGCATAGGTTTGTTATTTTCTCAGCATAATCTTTGGGTTTCCTTCTTGTAACCGCCGTCCTTCTGACTTGAATGCTCTCCTCCTCCTCCAGACCCCTTCCTTGAGTCATTTAAACATATCCTTTCTATATTACCTTAGATGTCACTTCTTTCAATAGGATTTTTATTTCCTTTCTAAACCTGGTTAGATAGTTCCCCACACCACAGTGCAAGGAGATTCCTTAATAGTTTGTTTGTTTTTGTTTGTTTGTTTGTTTGTTTTCATTTCAGTACACACTCCTCCTCACTTCCCACCACCCCGAGCTCTGTGAGGGCACGAGTTTATCTTGACTTTCTCATGGCCACATAACTTCACCATTAACACTCAGTAGCAGTAGCTCCAAACTTGCTACATAATGAAGCATACAATGGATACTGTTTGTGAAGGCAGAAGATACACTGAGTTATCAAGGACATTATTTTTTAAATATCTTGTTAGATAGGGTTGGCACTGAGGACTGATGGAGATGAAGAGCTTCCGCAATTTCACTCTAAGTAATCCATGGCCCTCAGTAAATGCCTATTGAATGAGCATGTGACCCTTGTTACTCTCATTTCCTTCTGTCTTTGCAGGTCACTGGTTTTATTTTCTCTTATCTCGCCTTGGTCTTTTCCTTCCAAAGGCATCCTTCTTTAAATGTACAAGTATATTCATGTCTTCTCTCCATGTACTTGAAAGCAAACAAGTAATCCTTGGACCACAATTATCATCTCTTTCGTTACCAAAATATATCTCCAGAGTAACATTTCCTTTCTGCATTTGTTACCAGACTGGTCAGATTTAAACAAATTTTGTCTCTTTGAGATTAGACCTTTCTGAAGTTACGGTAAGTGGCCAATCCAGTTCCAAGTGTTGAATTTTTCTAGCTAAGATCCTAAAAGCCATGTTAAAATACATAGGGCGGCAACCAACTTCTAGATCAACAGAGTGATTCTCACTCCTTTCTCACCTACCTAGATTCAAACATTATAGTAGTATCTTTATTCTGTTCTGTGTTAACTCTTACTCGCGTTAATTTCCATTTCACTTAGAATTTTGTGACTGCAAGCAACAGAAAATAAATCTGACCAACTTAAGCAAAAGAAGCATTTATTGGAAGAAAACGAGATAGGTGGCCATGTCAAAGGAGCAGGCCACAAAATGGCAGGAAAACAGCAGCTTTAGGGGCTAAGTAGCATCAACTAATACACACTTTGCATGGTGTATTAGTCTGTTCTCATTCTGTCGTAAAGAACCACCTGAGACTGGGTAGTTTATAAAAGAAAGAGGTTGAATGGACTCACAGTTACACTGGACTGGGGAGGCATCAGGAAACAATCATAGCAGAAGGGTAAGCAAACACGTCCTTCTAACATGGAGAAGAAGGAAAGAGAAGAATGAGAACCGAGCAAAGAGGAAAGCCCCTTAGAAAACAATCAGATCTCATTAGAACCTACTCACTATCCTGAGAATAGTATGGGGAAACTGCCCCCATGATTCAGTTACCTCTCACCGGTTCCTTCTGGCCACATGTGGGGATTGTGGGAATTACAATTTAATATGACGTTTGGGTGGGGACACAGTTAAACCATGTCACGTCGGATCTTTCTAAAGATTAACTTCTCCCATCATTTTTAGTTTCTTTCACTGTTTAGTCATGTTTTGAAAGATTCTGATTTGCTAACTTTTGAATATGTGTCCATCATTTAACAGCTCTGTTGAATGTATTATCACAGGTACTTTGAAAGAAAAAAAAAAGGCTAGTTATCCAAAGAAACAGCTGCAAGGTAGAACCTGAAGAAGGGGGGCTGGATTATGAGCAGGCAAAAACATTTAACATTTATTATCAGCATAGAATTTCATTTTCCTCCTAAGCACCAAATCCCATGTCTTCATACTCTTCATTCCATTATTTTTTTCATAGCACTTTTCTTTATCATCATGATTTGTAGTAAATGCACTTACATTCTTCTGATGATCCCTTTACCTTCTTGACCATCTATTCTCTTCTTCCTCTAACTCAGTTTTTCCCCATTTCTCACTTCTTTGATATTATTTCTGATCTATGCCATGTCTACCATTGATCTCATTTGCTGTCTGTCCTTAATGTCACATCTTAAAATGATGCTCAAATTTATATTTTAAGTTTTCACTTTTCTATTTACTTCTACCCAACATTTATAGCTTTTCTGCTGCATATGCCCATGTGAATATCTTATAGGTATTATACATGTGAAATGACCAACCTGAACAAATCATTTTCCTTCTATGTCCTTGTCTTAGTTGACTTAATGCAATAATCTAAAGTTCTATGCTAGAAAGCTAAAACCATCCCTGCCACCCTTCCTCTGAATCCCTCCTATAATGTCCGTGCACACAGCCCCATTGTATTCATCTGAATTATTATTAAAAAGTCATACCAGCTCTCTCTAGTCTATCTCATTATCGTTTCATCATGATTGACATGATGTTGTTGACACCATTAATATGTTTTTGCTGACAGATAGTCCTTCCCCATTATCTCACTGTCCCCAAGATACCAATGGTTCCATATTGCCTAAGATTCTAGTTATCTAGGGGCGAGCATGTAAGTGTTTTTATGACCTTTTTATTTTCTTCATAAATACCCTCACTCACTCCATTTTGTTATCAGTAATTATTAGTGATCATCTTGCAAAAAGAATTTGCAATTTTTTATGGCTCTACCACATACTCATGACCAATTTTTGCTTTTTTCAAGTTTATTTATTTCTTAATGTCTACTTTTCAATAAAATTTCAGCAGATCTCAGGTGTGACAAAAGAGATTTATATATTTCATAATCTGCATAGTTGATTTGTAAGATCCGCTAGTTTGAGAACCACTACAGTAAACAGCACTTTGCATCAAAAGTACAACACTTAGCCTCATAGTGCATCCTATGGTTATCTTTCTTTCTGTTAATTTGGTAACTACTTTAGGATTAGAACACAGTGTTCTTTTCTATGTTTTATTATTAACATATTAAAATTATAGTCCTCTACATATGATGGGTGTTATTACTTAATATAGAAAATTAGACTGTAAAAATATGGATACATATATACTTGAATTCAGGAATAACAGTTGGAATGCAAATTTTCAAATAATTAAGTAAAATTTTCAGTGTAGAGTCCAGTATCTGGGTATGAGTTTATAAGAGGTTACCTAATGTGAAGATTTTTTATTATTTTCAAGATATCTTCTCTCTTCTTCAGCAATATTCTTAGCCTTAAAGTGTAGAAATAAGATATTTGATCCACATCCTCACATTGACCTACTTCCTCAATTATGTCTTATGAGCCTAAACTTCTGCTATTTCTGTTTTCTTTTAACAACTCTTTCTAGTCAAATCTCACTTTATCTCTTCATCACAACTGTTTCCCCAGCTGTTACCAAATCTTAAAGGAGTTTAATTTATGAAAAACTATTTTTCATTGTCTAATTGTTCCTTTTCAAAGCTGCTTCCAAAATGGAATATCAAAATATAATATTGGACACCACAAACTGGAAATGAGTAATTAAAAGTACTTTACTAATTAAGTTATACAACTAATTATATATTTTAATAAACCAAAACTTCTATCCTCAAATTTAAAAGAATTATTTAGATTGAAAATTAAGCAGATGTTCCTTTTGGGTTGATCTTCAGACTTGACAGTGCTCACACTACTGTCTTCTCATAGGCACAGGCAAGGACCATCTGTGCATTTAGGAAGAATGACTTCCTTTTCTTAGGCTGCTTAGCGTGTCCAAGTGAAGACACGACTACAGAGCAGTGGCCAGAAACTTCAACAACACGCTCCACTATGGAATACAGCATTCTGCCTTTTTTCCTCTGCTATTCTCTAAGTTCTCTGTGTTGTTACTTTCTCTATGTTCTCTATAGTCTGGAGTGCATCCTTAAATCAACACATTTTTAAAGCACCCTATTATGTATTACATAGGGTTAGAATGTTAGAAAAACAAAGCATTTGCCCTTGAGAAGTTCTCATTATAATGGGAGATACAGGAATAAAAATGCTAATTAAAAGGCAGAACCTTTATTGCTAAAAAAAGGTATGTCTAAAGGATCGTGACTGGAAAAAAAATCATTTGATATCATTCACTTTATCAAGTATTTTCAGAAAAAAAATTTACTTACTATCACAGTAACTCTTTGAGGGGGGCACTCCTTTCATCACCAGTTTTCTCATGAAGAAATGGACATTTAGAGCAATTCAGATGTTTTCACAGATTTATATATCTAGTGAATGAAGAAAGCGAAATATAATTCCCAAACTGTTGAAATCTAAGTCCAACCTTCTTTCTACTTCCGCATTGTAATTGTACACTTAGAAATATTGGCTTGACTATCATAGACTTCCAGTGAAGGACATAGGGAAGGGTTACTTTGGTGCACACACACATGTGTAAAAATGCACACATACACTATGTCTATAATAATATGACTTCCTATGTAAAATCAGAATTTATAGTAAAATGCAAAGCCAAACTCTTGAAAAAATATAGAATTACAAGGAAATTGTTTAGTTTTATTCAACAAGGGGAGAAATGCCAGATGTAGGTGATGGGGAGGAAGGCAGCAAATCACACTGCCATGTGTGTTCCTATGCAACAATTCTGCATGTTCTTCACATGTACCCCAAAACCTAAAATGCAATAAAATAAATAAATGGGAAAAAAAATGCTCATCAATTTTAAAAATTATCTACTCTGTGAGGCACCAAGGTGTATCCCTCCAACATTTGTGCAACAAACTTACACAGAGAAATTTATTGACCAAAAGAGGAAACAAATTTATAGAAATATATTATAATAAGCCAAGACACAGTGGCTCATGCCTGTGATCCCAGCACTTTGGTAGGCTGAGGCAGGTGATCACCTGAGGTCAGGAGTTTGAGATCAGCCTGATCAAGATGGCAAAGCCCTGTATCTACTAAAAATACAAAAATTAGCCAGATGTGGTGGCAGGTGCCTGTAATCCCAGCTACCAGGGAGGCTGGGGCAGAAGAATTGCTTGAATCCGGGAGGTGGAGGTGTAGTGAGCTGAGATCACCATTGCACTCTAGCAAGACTCTGTCTCAAAAAAATATGTATATTATAATAAATTTTATTAATAGGCAGACACCCTACAAGCAGATGAAGGATGAAGAAAATCATCTTATTCTTTTCAGGGATACAGAGGGTGGGAGTTAGGCAAGCTTTTGCAGAGAAGATAGTGCTTACACAAAGTTTTGAGAGTATAACAGCAAAGAGTTACTTATGAGTCAAATGAGGAAATAATAATATTATTCTGGGTTATATCACATGCAAAACAAGGAACTTAGCTCAATTGTTAAAAATATTTATTGAGAATATTTGGAGTCACTTTTAAATGATCACTTAGTTAATTTTTGAGAAGCCGAGAAGCCTCCAAATAACTTATATGTTTATTATTGAACTATTCTCCTGTAATTTTTGGAAATTCCACCTTGTCACTCAAATGACAGGAAGACAATTGTTAATTTCCATGTCCCCTTCACTGCTGCCAGTGACATCTCATGCTATGGAGTAGTTGGCAGATAGGATGCTCATCCTAGCTGCCAAAAAATTCCATAGCTGGAACTGGAAGGTCTGCCACTGTCATATCGATTATTTATTCTTTTCTTTTTCTTAGAAGTCATCGGTCAGAGATCACACCTACTCAAAAACCCTCTAAAGTGGAAAGCACTCTCAGTCTTCTGATTTTACAATCTTCCTTAGTTCTCAAATAGAACATTTAGCTAGTTAATTGGTTTTTCACTTTTCAACCAGTGGTTCAGATGTCATAGTCACAAAATGTATTTTTGCCTCAGTGGTCAACACATGGTATTGAAACAGCAGCATTCGGTCATTCAAGAATGTTATTTTCCTTTTTACCTGGCTCCTATTCCTCCTGTTTACTGGGGAAGAAATAATTACTCATCTCCCAGCTCCTTTGATGAGTTCACAGGACATACATTGTAACCTCAGAGACCTAGACAAGTCTTATTTATTTCCTTTGCAGATCAAGGCACAGTTGTGCATGATGTGGAAGTTAAGTCACTACTTAAATTACTTCCTGTAAATAAGACTCATTAACCGTGGTGACCTTAGAACACTTTCAATTTAAGATGCTGCCCAGTGAGGAGAGTCCATAGATTAATCCTGCTGCTGCTCTGGATTCGGCTTCCCTTTGCTTTTTTACTCAGAGACTCACGTTTGACTCTGCAGCTAAAAGAGAAACACTTTCACCTTCCTCCACATCTACTTACTTCTTTGGTGTCTGAATCTGGGATTTGATATTTATGTTTAAAAACAGAAAGAGGAGACCATCAAGAAATTTAGGTTTGATGTTCTGACAAACCATGGGAAAATGCTGTAGAAACTGACTTCACAGGTCACAAAAATCCACAGTGAGGTATCATTATTGGAAACTACTCAGGAAAACACCTTACCCACATAATTCTGAAATAAATATCACAATTTTAAACTTTTTAAAAAATCCATAACTCAATTTTTAAAGCATCCTGAAAAATCTCTAAATGTATAGTGATTTATTTTAATAACACTCAAACTCACCGTATATAACTTATGCATATTTTATAAGAAGAGACAAATTTTCAGAGTGGAGAAATCTTTCAAATTTATTGTCAAAGACAGAAAATAAGGCATCTTTGTGTTTATAAAACTGATTGACACAGATGTCCTTTTTGTATATTTTAATGGACTATATGTAATAGAAAGGTGAAAATGACCTGAAAGCCAAATTTCTTTAGACTGATGTAAAAGAATACCACAACTGAAAACTGAAATTACACTAGCCCCAATCCTTAACTGCCAGTGTCATTTCCAGTCTTTCCCTGAGAATAACATGTAAAACCAGGTGTGATTGTTGTAGACAGAAAAATAAAGTTTAAAAAAGTACTTGTTTATGTTAGGACTAACTCTACAGGACTGTAAATCTATTTCTTTCCCAGTCCTCCAAACAGTTTTCATTTGCATAAAGTTATAACAATACCCTAGACATACCTATATGTTTTAATGCAATACTAATCTTTTACCTTTGAAAACACTGTGACAACACCAAACACTAGGTATAAATGAGTCACTCATTTCAGGAAGTTGTGATGTAACTCCTGGCTTGGCTGGAGAAAGAAGATTTTCTGCCAAGATGAGTGGGTGTTTTTTTTTTTTTTTTTTTTT
>NW_016107364.1:4535530-4634974 GCF_001604975.1 Cebus imitator | reverse complement strand
TGATCAGCATTGATGAAGGGCAAAAAAATCATGTCTAAAATGAGCATGACCAGAAAGAGTATTAACTAGGAGAAGTGGGTGGTATATGATGTGTTTTCAGAGATGCTGCAAGCCCCAGATTACTAGTATACTTGAAATTTCCTCTGTGATAGCTTCTATTTGGAATAAATCATTATTCCTCATCTCTAAAAAGATCAAATGCTCATCCAGGAGATATTTATAAATAGACAAAAAATTCTAAATAACTGATAAGCATAAAGGTGCTCGTCTGTATGATTCCATCTTTTATTAGGTTTACCAGCATGCCCAAGAGGCAGAATCTAAAATATATAAAATAATTGGAGAATAATTACATGTTAAACAGTGTGAAACTTAGAATTGTAAAGAGCTCAGACCTATGAAATACCATCCTACACTAGTGCAGGGATAGCAAATTGCACTTGTAAATAATATGTAGGATTTACACAATCCAAAAAGATTAAGACTAGAATTCCAGGAAGAAAAAAACAGTATCAGTGGGAGAAAAAAATGGTTACATGACCCCAGAATATATGACAGAGAGTGAGCATACTTCCTTGATCAAAATGGAGTTTTAGAAGTCAAAATGTTATGTAAAATACTGGGAAATACAAGTCACATTCAAAGCTGGTGATGGAAAACTCATAGGTAAACATATGGGGTGATTTTAGATCTTTACGCTAGTTTATTTTGACAAAATTATCCAGAAGTGACACGGAAGAAGGATAAGACAGAGGGACTGACCCAGAGCCAAGGTAACAAGTTAGGTACTTTATAGTAATCTGGGACATGATCTTTATTTTCATTGCCTGGAAACTAGAACAGTGTCTGCCTCATAATAATTTTTAAATAACACTATTTTCCCTTTGAATTAATACCAAATGTACTTGCCCTTCCTGAGTCACTGGCATTTTGAAAGAGCCAAATTGAAAATGCTTTCAAAACCATAAAGCGGCCGGGCGCGGTGGCTCAAGCCTGTAATCCCAGCACTTTGGGAGGCCGAGGCAGGTGGATCACGAGGTCAAGAGATCGAGACCATCCTGGTCAACATGGTGAAACCCCGTCTCTACTACAAATACAAAAATTCAGCTGGGCATGGTGGCGTGTGCCTGTAATCCCAGCTACTCAGGAGGCTGAGGCAGGAGAATTGCCTGAACCCAGGAGGCGGAGGTTGCGGTGAGCCGAGATCGCGCCATTGCACTCCAGCCTGGGTAACAAGAGCGAAACTCCGTCTCAAAACAAACAAACAAACAAACAAACAAACAAACAAGAAAAAAACATAAAGCACAATCCAAATATGAGGTGATATTATATTCAAGAGAGAATAAGAGGACTAGATGTGGAAGATAACAGTAGAGCCATCTCAAAAATTTTTAAATTGAAAGAAAACAAAAGCTTATGTCCTTGCAAAGAAGTACAACATGCGTTTGTTTGGATGAGAACAATGAGAAGAGAAATATTTAGATCTCAGAAGAAATAAAAGCGTATCTCATGAAGATGTGGGGTAAAGCGCAGGTGAGAGATCACAATGTAATCAAAGATGAGGATAACAGGGAATATTCATTGCTTAAGACATGCCAAGTATCATGACGATTATACTAATATGACGTTAATGATGTTAATTTTCTCCTGTAGTTCGAATACAGCTTTACGAGGTGGATATTGCTGTTTATTTTCAACATCTCCCCTAAGGTTCCAGCAGCACTAAGAGGTGGATTTAGGATTCACGACTAGCCAGTCTGATTCAGAGCCCATGCTTATGCCACTCCACTCAAATAGGGATGCTTAAAATACTGGGATCCAACTCACAAAGATAATTTGATACATACAGAGAGTAGACCAGTTCTGCAAACCTGACCTCTGTATTCAACCTATTATTTACGCTCCTCACAGATAAACCATCAAAAAGTCAGGGACTGAGTTCTCAGGGAAGAGGAGGGGAACAAATAGGAGAATATAATGCCTTGAAAACCAAAATGCAATGTTTCATTATAGCCTGTTTGTGTATAATCTCCTTAACAATTGTAGAGGCAAAATGCAATGTTTCATTATAGCCTGTTTGTGTATAATCTCCTCTACAATTGTAGAGGCAATCTCTTCAGAAAGTAAAAGTAGGCTAGGGAATTGGGAGACTAGACAGATTCTAATGAGTATGTATAAATCAGTGGTTCTCAACTAGACCAATTTGCCACTGTGCAATAGTTAGCAATATCTTAAGATGCTTTTGATTGTCAAAATTTGGGTAGGGAGCTACTAGCATCTAGTGAGTAGAAACTAAGAATGCTGCAAATATCCTACAATGCAGAGGACAGCTCCGTAACAGACAGTATCCAGGCCCAAATGTCAACAGAGCCAGGCTGAGAAATCTTGCTATGGATGCAGCTAAAGTTCAGATCACAACTCACAGAGCAAAAGTGGAGTGTAACACTGAAATACCCTGGGCATTTAGAGAAAGATCATGGGATGTGAGGGTCACAATGTGCCAAGTCTAATGCGTTGTCTGTTCCAGACCTACCTTAGGCACCTCCAGAGCTTCTGTTGGCCACATTTTCCCCTGACACGGTGTTGCTTTGCTCAGTGATACGTTCTGGTGTTGTGTCCCCACCCAAATCTTATCTTGAATTATAATCTGAATTGTAATCTCTATATGTTGGGTAAGCACCTTGTGGGAGGTGATTCGATCATGGAGGCTGTCACCTGCAGTCCTATCTACTCTGGAGGCTAAGGCAGGAGAATTTCCTGAACTCAGGAGGTGGAGGTTGCAGTTCTCATGACAGTAGTGAGTTCTCATGTGATATGATGGTTTTATAAGGGGCTTTTCCCACTTCACCCTGCACTTCTCTCTCCTGCTGCCATGTGAATAAGGACATGTTTGCTTCCCCTTCCCTCATGATTGTACGTTTCCTGAAGACTCCCCAGCCATGCAGAACTGTCAGTCAATTAAATCTATTTCCTTTATAAATTATCTAATTTCAGGTATTTCTTCATAGGAGCTTGAAAATGAACTAATACTTTCAGCCTTAGCTGATGCTTACAGCTAACCAATTTTGTTCAGTCTCTTCAGTTCCACTGTTTGTGGCTGGCCATCATCATTCACCACATTTCTAGCTCATCTCGCCACTTCCTCCTTGCATAAACCTCCATGCCGTAAGGCAGTGTTTCTGTTCTCGAGATAATGCTGAAGGCAGCACAGGTGTGCTTGCTGGACATTCAACAGGTCATTCCATAGCCTCTTGTGAAGCAGTGTCCAGCACAGTGGTGTAGCTCCCACATTACTCCCCATACTATACTGCCTCACAACCCCTACTCTTGCTATCCTGAGGTCCTGCCTTCCAGTGAAGTATAAGGAATCAAGGTTAGTCTAAGCCCCCACTTTCTGCAGGTCTTAGGCTGAGAAAATAGCCTTCAAATTAACCAAGGAACTTGCAAGGTATAGAATATATTCTACATTTCAACTTCAGCATGTATTGGCAGTTATTAAATACATTAAGACTCATTCTTTACATTTTAATGGCCAGGTGAACTAGCACAGGTGGAGAAAATTTAATAATTTGACAAGCTGTGAAACCTAGAGAACATGCAGAAATGTTGTATTAGAATTCTGGAAAGTGGTTCTTGAAAGAATAGGAAATAATGATGGAGCTTACCTGTTCCAATCACCAACTAGAACAGACTTAGTATGTTGTTTAAAGAATATAGACTGCCAAAAACCCTCAGATTAAACTTTCTTAAGTAGATATTCATAACTTCCAAAGAAGAGTATTCTTCCAAGGACACTAAATAAGCTAGAAGCAGGTTATATGAAATAATATGGTAGTTCTACCACATGTATTAGTTTCAATAATCTCTTAGTAGAAATATGAAAAGCTGTTACATCAAATATTTATAATCAGTAGTATATCAATAGGAAAATATCCTAGCATTTTAAAATAGGCAGTATGGAATCATCTGCTATAGAATAGATCAACTATTGTCTTTGATACTGTTGCCATTTTATACTTCTCATTTTACCGTCTGGAATAAGGAAGTTATTGCTTAACCTACAAACATGGTTATAGTATTCAACTGTACCTGAAAGAAAACTCAGATAACTAATTTAGCTATAATATAGAAGCATGATCCTTGACATTATTAAGGAATGCTATTTGTTCCAACCAAAGAGTGACTATACGTGCATCTTTCCCCACAAACTGATACAGACCACATTGTGCCTTTGCCCTGCAAGAAAAAGATTGCCCATTGTTATATTAAACTTTATCTGTAAGTATTAATAGGCTAAATGTTAAGTATTTTTTCAAGTCATCTGAAAAGCTATGTGTTTTCCTGAGAAAGCCATCATTTTCACATGCTATATCTAACATGAAGGGAACGTAATCGTTGATGTTAGGACAAAATAGTAGATGATGTTCTATCCAGGTGGGGTATGCATATACAGAAAACATGATTCCTTTAAATTAATTTTAGTCAATTACTGAGTTAAAAAAAATACAAACTGCATGATAGTCCTAACAAAAATTAGCTGAGCATGTGGTGGGTGCCTGTAGTCCCAGCTACACTGGAGGCTATGGCAGGAGAATTGCTTGAACTCTGGAAGTGGAGGTTGCAGTGAGCCGAGATCACACCACTGCACTCCTGGGTGACAGAGCAAGACTCCACCTTAAAAAAAATAATTAATTATGAGAATTTTCATGTTAGTTATTATGTATGATATTTCTTGAAACTTCAGAGCATAAAACATGATAAGGTAAAATATTATTTTGTTATTTTTTCATATAAAGTGTCACTAGGCAATTTGGCTTCTGAACAACCAGAATCACTCTCAGTACTATTTCTAATTTCTTTATTTCTCTGATATGTCTAATACTGATGAGTTAGAATATTTTATGTTGCTATTTTCTATTACAAACAGGGATAGATAGATAGATAGATAGATAGATAGATAGATAGATAGATAGATACAAATCCATATCATGGATTTTATTCTTGCATTTTAACTTCAATTATCAATAATGATACCTTAAAAACGTTTTAGGAAGTGCAAATATTTCTTGGTTTGCAAATATAGCCCTTTGATTTTACATATAAACTTACATCATCTTGGAGGGAGTGATTTTTTAATGCAATTTTCAGAACATTCTGTATATACTTTATTATTACTCCTGAATTAAAATCCTGGCAAAATTCTACATCTCACTTCACATTCACACATCATTATTTTTCAGAACAGACAATCTCCTTTTCATAAATTCATGTAAAGCCATAAACTCTCAAGTGGAAAAAGTATAACTGCTTAAACATGGTAAATTCAAAATAATCAAAATACTCAAAGACATTCCAGGCCATGATGAGGAAGAACTGCACAGCAAGCAGGGTTTATCATTATGACCCTGCTTCCCCTATTCTTCCTCATTTCTCTATTTCCACAAGTCTGAAGTATTTGGCACACAATGCCTTACTTCTCTCTATTTGGCTTTGAAATAATCACAAATCTTTCATCAAAATATTTTTTAACCCACTCTTACAATGTGATAGACATAATGAGTGATACTCTCACCAAGGTATTTGCAATGTCTCAGATGCCAAAGTCTGAAGTTAGGAAAACTTTCTGAAATCAGATGGAGAAAGAAAAGTTACTAATTCTTGATATTATTGTTTTAAGTTCTGTTGAATTATATTATTTTGGTTCCAGTATACAGGCAGATAAATTGTCCCTGATTCAATTTAGGACTTCATATGAAAGATATCATATCTAATTTAAAAATTAAAAGTGATTAAACTTTAGAATTGAAGAAAAACACAATAAAAAGTGTTCTAGTTTAAGATATTCAACCCAAAACAGAAAACCTGATTGTAAATCAGCAATTATTTTGCAACATTAAAATTATGTGTTAAAGTATTAGAATTACTATCTGTTTTTTTAGATTTTTTCTCAGTGTAATCTCAGTATAAACATGGATTATTGATTCAAATAAAATTTTGATTACTGAATGACATTTAAATTAATATATTTAAAAGAAAATATCAATATATAATATATAAAATATCAATATATAAATCATAATTATTTTTTTGGAAACATCACAAAAGTGACTGCATTTTGCATGTTTTTGTTAAAAATTTAAAGTCAAATTCATGTCTAAATATTTAGAAATATCTAGTCACATGTGTGGTATATTCAAGAAGTGAAAAATATAGAATCAATCATAGATTGCATTATGAATGTATGTTACATGTTTTGTTTCTATATTTCTAATAGTCTTATTAAAGGGAAACTTTTGATTTATAATAATTGTCATCATAACCATGTCAACTCTGAGAGCTAAGTACCCTTTGTGTGCATTTCAGCTATTTCCCTTTCACTTTCAAATGAATTTTATCTTGATGTTTCTGGTTTATGTAGGAAGGTAGCAATATTTTAAATAGACATGACAAATATTTACTCTTTGAATGAGATCAAGATGTCAATGTAAAATGTCTTTATGCTGTAAAGTGGAATGCATGTTTGAGTGTGCAGAAAATATTTTTTCATACACGAATTGAACATGAGGTATTGTGACAAAATATTACTTGTTTTCAAATATCTTCCTTTTTGTCCAAACACCATTCCTGTTGAATTTATCAGGAAACATGTTGTATGGCTTACCTTGCTGTATACTAGTAATGTTATAAGTTAAGTCTTGCTCCATATCTGGAATTTAAAAGACAATAAAACTACAAATCAGTGCAGTCCAAAGATGTTTCAGCCAAACAAAAATGCAAAAACTCAAATAACCTGTTTGATTTGCTTGTTGCCACATATCCAATTTTATGGCTTTTTTTTTTTTTTTTTTTTTTTTTTTTTTTTTTTTTTTTTTTTTTTTTTTTTTTTTTTTTTTTTTTTTNAGACGGAGTCTCGCTCTGTCACCAAGCTGGAGGGCAAAGTGTGTTCTTGGCCCCTTGCAGCCTCCACCTCTCAGCTTCAAGAGAGTCTCCTCCTGCCTCAGCCTCCCAAGTAGCTGGGACTACAGGCATGGGGCACCACGGCCAGCTAAGTTTTGTATTTTTAGTAGAGATGAGGTTTCACCATGTTGGCCAGGATGATCTCAATCTCTTGACCTTGTGATCCACCCGCCTCAGCCTCCCACAGTGCTGGGATTGGCAGGTGTGAGCCACCACACCTGGCCCATATATGGATTTTTATAGACAGCCCATCTTTTGAGCATTCCAGCCTGAAGAAAACAGTGTGTGTCCTCTGTACATGTCAGTGTGTCTATATAAGCAGGAATGTGTCACTGTGTTTTTATTAATGCAAATAATTTCTATAGGTATAAAAATATTAATTTCAGTTCAAATTAAACAAAATGTTAATATCCACAAACACCTTATTGAAAAGGACAGTGGAATTTAGATTCAGTGTTCCCAAAACAATGAATATTGAGAATGTAAATTTATTTAAGGAAATATTGAATTCGAAGGCATGAGTTTGGGACTGGAAACACAAAAGCTGATAATGTGAATGATGTAACGTTCACTGAATAAAATAGAAATTCTCATGTTATTTATATGCTACAAATTCTGGTTAGGCACTTCTAGCTTAACTTTGTGTGGTTTTTATTTGAAAGTTGCTAACTTCTCCTTAGCGTAGGAGAAGCTGCCAGATTTAAATCAGATTTTCCTTATTCTTTCTTAAGCAAGAATGCTGAAGCGTCTCCTTCAGTTTTGTACATATAGGGAAGGTAGTGACTGTTGTCAAGGGTGATTGTGTGGCAGGGCAATTTTCTGCTGAGACTTTGCTTGGGCTGGGTCTTACATAGTACTTGATGTAGAGTTCAAAGACTTATGCGACACATGGGGGCATGTGGACATGAGCGCTTCTTGACCAATCCAGCTGCTGTGCTCTGAAGAATTTATGTTTCCTCACATTCACATATTGAAGTCCTACCTCAACAGGTGATGGTCCTAGGTGGAGGAGCCTTTGGGAGGTGATTAAGTCATGAGAGTCAAGCCCACATGAATGGAATTAATGCTTCTTATAAAAGACATCCTTGCCTTTTTCACTCTGTGAAGATAGAGGGAAAGACAATTATCCCTGCACCAGGAAATGGGCCCTCCCCAGCCCCTGAATCTGCTGGTACCTCGGTCTTGGAGGTCCTAGCCTCCAAAACTGTGAAAAATAATTCACGTTATTTATAAATCACTTAGTTTTGGTGTTCTGCTATAACAGCTCGAATGGATTAAGATACCAGCCATCATGGCTGGGTGGGTGAGTTTTCTTGTGGATTCTTCCACATGCAAGGATTAAACATCAGACCCACAACGGGAACTCTCATACCCACATGGAGTGCTGAAAGAAAGTATGTTCTCTTTAGGAACCATGGTCATTTGTTCATAGACATGTGCTAGCATTTGTACAGAAACTGCTGCAACATGGAGCAGCTCAGTGCCTAGGCACAGAGCAATCAAGCCCAACCCAAGGCTGGTGACAGAGACACCTCTACTTCCTTCACAGTTTCCTGGAAAAACACTGTAGATCAGCACTGGAGGCTGCAGGCAAAACCCAGTTACTGGAGTCCAGTGTTTTTCGTGGTGATGCTGTGTCACAGAGTGGAGTCCATGGAAGCAAATGTTAGAAGTGCTATGGCTTTAGACTATGGCTTGTCCCTGGGGCTCTACAAGTCCCCAGTTTTCCGAACAATACCAGAGTTAGGAAAGACCTAATGATTAAGAAATTATGAATTCCTGATTACTCTGGCATACAGAGGATGAAACATTAATTCTAATATTAAAAATAAATATGAATTTCCTTGTTTCCTATTCTGAAGACATATTCCATCTATAATTATAATTATCTCAAAAAAGATACTTAAAATTTATATATTCACCTGAATTCTGTTTAATTCTCAGTCACTGAAAGAGGGAATGACTGAGAACAATGTGCATATATTGAGTCCCCATTATTTCTTACCATGGTGCAGAGGTCTCACATTTTTTTCACTGGGATGTTCATTCGTTTGGATGTTGCGCACAATGTCTGCCATAAACAGTAACCTGGACAGTCAGACTAAGTAAATAGATTGCAGCAATTTACTCTGTCATTTTGACACAGACACCATCAGAAATGAAGAGCGAAGTGATTGCATGCTGTTGATGATTGTGTTCCTCACCAGGGCCGGCTCGGGGATGGATGCCGAGGTTGTCACCTGCTATGGCAGAGCAGCTTCTTAATCCACATCGCAAATGCACAGGTGCGACTACAGATCTTGCGTTCAAAAGGACATTCCTTATGATATAAGCTTGGGGTGGGGAAATTAGACTGTGCTGAAGAGGCTGCAAGTTTGTCGTTGAAATGAGTTTTACAAAGTAATATGTTTCTCCCAGCATACTTTGGTCAATGTCATTTCATGAATGTCGTGAGTATTAGTTCCCACCCAGTCAATTGCTCTTTGAACACTGTTGCATTTTGGCTGCTAATGAGTTTCTCAAGGAAAGTTAGTCAGGCCAGGTGTTATTTAAATTTTTTAAATCATGCAATGTGTCTATCTGAAAGTGTTTGTCAATACTTTTAAAATCAGTTGAATTTTATAATGGAGCTATCTGTTCATTAATTTAGATTTCAGATAATTTTAAAATGTTTTTATCTTGTATGCATAGATTGAGGCCTACACATTTAGCTCAATTGGTACTGAATTTCTTTTAATGATCCATTCTGAAGAGATGGAAGAGTGACTTCAGGAAGAAATTTGTAAAATCAGCTAAAGGAAAGAAGATGTACAGAATTCAAACATTGAAAATCTTTTATTTCCTGTTCAAATTTGAGACTTGCTATGTGTAGTTTGTGCAAATAACCTACAAAGTTAAATGATAAACTTTAAAGTTTAACATCTGCTTTTTAATTTTTCAGTAATAATTTTTGTTAAAGATAAGTAAGATTATATATGACGGTTCTGATAAGCGACAAGGTGGCTACTAGATTCTTGTTATCTTGGGGAAGTAACATAGTGTTTAAAGATTCAGTATTTCAAAGAAAAGTGCTTTGACCTCCTTACCGATTCATGCTAATTTAAGAATAGACTTTCTTGAAAACTTAAGCCACTTTAATTTTGGTACAATTTTTTACTTTACAAAGAAAGCTCTTTGAACTAAAGTATATATAAATAATATATCCGTTGTTCCATATTGTTGTCCTATATTATTCACGGGTCACTCTGCCTCCATATATATTTCTGCTCAGGTAAAAGAAAATCTATATAGGCTTATCCTTACATTCCCTTTAGCCTAGTTTAGGAATCAGTGCCTACTACGGAGACCGTAGTTAATCTGTGTGTGCTGTGCCTGTGTGTGTGTGTGTGTGTGTGTCTGTGTGTGTGTCCTCAAGCTGTAATTAGGCTGAATGTCCGCAAGAGGAGGTTGATAGCATGATGCCGGAGAGCGAAGGTGGTGACTGAGTCTTGGTCAAAGGTCCAGATATCCATGAAGAATGGAAAACTGGATCTAACAGCAATGAAAGCTTATCAGTTAGACTCTCTGTGGTACAAGATCAGTTATGACACACATAGAAAGATGACTAGATGATAGATACATAGGCTGGCCATTTAGTCTAATATTGCTAAGTAAGCATGGATGATTTCTTTAAGTAACTTTCAATATAAATTGTTCTAGAGTTATTTTACCACATGCTTGTTTATGTGTTTTTAATCTTTGAAAGATCAGATTCTAATTAAAACTTCATTTGGTATAAAACAGAGTTTCTCAGTATCTGTATTGTCATTTTAATTTTGTATGCTGCTGTATTTATAGCCATGGTCAGCCAACATTTTGCCATAAATCGCTCACAACATGGAATTGATTATGCCAAATAAAGAAATGTATTCTTCTTGGTTTATAAATTTAGAATATTTAAAATCAATTAATATTCCAAAATTAATTAGAATGTATTTCATAGCTAAAGAATCTCACAAATAAAGCCCTTATTAAAAGAAAGACATAATGAGGCATTCTGATGACAAGATAATCAGTGCATGCTGTATCTGCTTTGTACCTTGTAGCAGGATAATATTTTAGTAGCCCAGGGAAATGTATTTCTTGGATAGGTTTTACTTACAGAAACCCAAAGGAGAGGCATTGCTTTGAGAGGAATTAACCACATCATTGTGAGTCAGAGTCCTTTGGAAGAGTCTATTTTAGACTCTGAAAGAAGTTATGGGATAATTTGGACATGTGCCTGAAGGGTAAAATCTGTACTTTCGGAGTTCTGTGGTGACTGCTTTCCCCAAGGCCATGGTAGACACTTTCCAAATATGGTTTCTGCCCTTTGCTTCCTCCCTGCTGGTGCCCGACCCTTGCATATGTGCTGGCCCCTTTACTGCTTTGACAAATAGAATTATTCCAAAGATTTCTGAGCCCAAGCTTTAGGATGATTGACAGTTTTCACGGCCTTCCTGGAAAGCTCCTTCTTAGAATCCAGTGTCCTTGTTAAGAGGAAGTCCAAACAGCCAAATGGCAAGGTCCCAGTGGTATTCCCAGTGAGCAGCCAGCAGCCAACACCAATCTGAAGACATGTGAGAAGGTAATCCTGATCCTTCTTGCGATGGCAATGCTGTAGCTAACAGCATCTGAAGCAGAGGACATGTCCAGCCAATCTGCAGAGTTATGAGATATGATACATTGTTGTCATTTCAAGCTACTAAGTTTTGGGGATGTTTGTTACACATCCCCAAAGACAGATAACAAAGCATCTTGTATTATAAAGAATATTCAGTTCAAGGAGAGGTGTTTCAAAGTTTAGTTTGTTGGAAGAAGATCATTTCTTTTATTTTGTTTATTTTTATACTGGTCTTTTACTATAATACAAACTATCTTAGGGGTTTTCAAAACTCATACTAGATCATATTAATTAAAAAATTAAGCAGTGCTGTCCTAGAATTGAGAATCGAACACTTCAAGAGATGGCAGTTTTGAGGGAGGGTATTCTCCAGGAAGCCCTGGGAAAGGTACATTTAGAGAACAGAAATAAACCCAAGAGCAGTTTTTAGTTTAGAGACTGGGTAATCCCTTGAATGAGAAATACATATGTTCTGGGACACTTTTTGGTGAGGAAGAAGGAATGCAGAATTGTCAGGATAATTCCAAAGGGGACCAAAATAAGAAAGTGGCTCATGTGTAAGGGAATTGCATTTGACACTAGTGAAGATGTGCCAGTCATAGTAGGGTGCATGTGTGGAGTCCGAAATCGGACCAAATGAGAGACACATGTCTTAAAGGGTACTCTGCAATAGAGACTCTGAAGAAAGATAGGAGGCTGCCACAGAGGCTCTGCTCAATCACATGCCATATGCACTTTACTGAGGAAGGTTCCACATTGATTTGAAGGATAAACTGCTCTCACACCCACTCTTTTTACCTCTATATTGTACGCTTACTTTTCTCAGTGGCATCTATAAATACATATGTTTAAAGATGCATATTAAGGTGGATTTTTATTTACATCAAACCTAAGAAGTATATCATACTGTGCTGTATATTTTGTTTAGCAGTTCAAGTACTAAAAATATTTGCAGCAATTTATTTCTCTTTTAAAAATGATGATTCACTCTTATAAGTAAACAGTGAATATAGGTTTCAACGTATTTTATATTAGATTAAAAGCTCTCAATGGTTCAGCATTTCCCCAGTTTGCTTTATCTATGTCTTTATAGAATATAAAAGTATTTTGTCTAGATGAAATTATTTAACAGCCCAAATAAAACGAAATTACAAGACACTTTACATGTCAATGTTTTTAATTGTATAGTTTATTTACAGGGGCAAATAAAATCTTCTCTTTCAATGAAATCTTATAAACATTATAATAGTTATATGCTGGACAGAAAAATAAATTCCTAAGAGTGAAATAGACATATACTAACACAATATATTTTAAAAAATTAATTATCTGTGTTTTGACATTTTTTCAAATGTATGTGTTGTATTTTATTTGAAATGCCTCATCAATAGCGGTTATTCAGTGAATGCTTTGAGAAGTATCATCATTTTTTTCCTTACCTTTGACCCAGTATAGCCAATAACATCTTCTGCATACAAATAAAATTATTCTCACTGTGATCCCTACTTAACCCCTCTACCCACTGGTTGAAAAGCATGCTTGACAAGGAAATTACTAGCTAAATTGATTGCAGTCCTAGATGTTCATGTTGCAGCTTATATTTGCTCAGTGGTTACAAAGTGTAAAGAAAGAGTGACTATAAAATGTGTCTGTAATACAAACATGATCCTCAGGAAACCAGATTGCAGTCACCATAAATCATCATCATTTACTTGTGGACCACTAGTCCTAAAACCGTTCACATTTTATTAGTTAGAGTCCTATCATTTTTGCAGGAGTTATTTTAAATAAATGAATTTCATAATATGAAAATATTTTATTCTGATTATATGCTCACTTGTTTAATTATATAGTTTATTTAATACAATATGAGCTAGAGGAAATTATTTTTTTTTTGAAATGGAGTCTTGCCCTGTCACCCAGGTTGGAGTACAGTGGCGCCATCTCAGCTTACTGCAACCTCCATCTCCCAGGCTCAGACGATTTTCCTTCATCAGCCTCCCAAGTAGTTGGGATTACAGGTGCCTACCACCACACCTGGCTAGTGTGTGTGTGTGTGTGTGTGTGTGTGTGTGTGTGCGTGCGTGTAATTTTTAGTAGAAACGGAATTTCACCATGTTGGCCAGACTGGTCTTGAAGTCCTGACCTCAGGTGATCTGCCTTCCTCACCCTCCCAAAGTTCTGAGATTGCAGGCGTGAGCCACCATTCCAGGATAGAGGAAATTTTACTATTTGTTGAATAAATAAACAAAAAAATCAGTCCATTTTAGAATCAAGTGATAGGCCTGAGTTTCTTTCTAGGCTTGGACTAATAAATTATACTCAACGAAGAGAAACACAAAAAGAGGTTGATGGGTAATTAAAGCTTTGGCCATTAAGAAGCACACTCCCAGAACTTAAAGTGCAATAAAATATATATTTAAAATAATAATAATAAAATGATAAATAAATAAAAATAAAATATTATAATCCCATTTATATATATTTAAAAAAGAAGCACACTCCTGCAATCTGGGAAGTTAGTATATTACCCTGAATTTTAAAAGAGAGAGAAAGGAAGCTGATAGAGTTGCTAGCCATTGGAAAGGACGACAGTTCTCTGGTAGTTTCTGACTTGAAGATCATTTCAGAAATTTGAAACTGGAGAGATATTAACAAGATTACCATGCTCTTTATAGAATGTACTTGTCTCTATAGGAGAGACTATGGTGCCCTCAGATCTGGCCTAGGCATAGCCTGAGATTGTAAGCAAGTATTCTGTGCTACTGCTATTTGAAAAGATAGAACATCCAGCTAAGGTGTTTCAAAATGACATTTTCTAAAGGTGATGTTCCTTAATTTTCTCACTTTGAAACAAAATCCATACTGCAATAGTCAGGCACCTCCCACTCACCCCAGCTATCTGTTCAAACACCCAAAGGAGCTGTTTAAAATAGAACTTTATGAAAATGGTAAAAGAATATGTCCAAAATGATTGAGCCCACAGGGCTTGGTATAGGATTTGGAGATGGGAAGATGAAAACTAATCTAGCAACTATATTTGGATAATTATGCCTGATTACCTTTGCAAGTGGTAACGAGGAAGATGCCAAGACAAACATTAGTATCTATGGGAGAAAAGTCATGGACAATGCTTTTGCTTCTCTTCTTAGAATTATGGAATTCTTCAAGTTCTAGGGTTTTCTATTTTTCATCTCAGGGATAGCAGCTACTTGTATTTATTTGACAGCAAATGTACATACTAGAATAATACAAAGGTATCGAGAACATGCTACAGTTTTAAAACTAGCCCTGACTTATATTTTTCTCTAGCTCTAATAGAGGAAAGAAAAGCAAATTAATTGAACTCCTATAACCTGACCTGAGCAGTATGATCTATGACTATTTGATCTAAAGTTATTCTGTCTGTGTTCCTCATCAAAATTCACTGGCCATATTTTCCATTTTTGAAGCTCCTTATTCCTAACTGTGCTTAGGGCTTATACTCATTGACAATATGGCTGTCAGCATTAACAGTTGACAGCTTAATGTGTTAGCCGTCTAGTGGGTTTACATATAAGCAAAACATTATTGCCATTGTCTTTTCTTAAATTCGCATAAATCTTTACCATTTGAATTATTGGTTTCATCTCAATAGAGACAATGGGAAGATAGATACACTATTTTAGAAAGGGCTTTCCAGCCACTACCTTCTATACTATATTAAAAACTGATATAATACAATGCTTACCAGCTACCCAATAAAACTTCCTTATACAATGTTTGAGTACTCCAGGCCCTTTAGCATAAGTATGGAAGTAAATGTGCCATGTTATAATTCATATTAAATTCTGTTCTGCATTTCCTCTCTTCATTGCTATCCATTATCAGAAGAAGAGGAGGTTTTACAATAAATAATCTTTAAGATTCATTAACTATCTCAAACTCAGGGATTTCAACAGAGGCTATAATTTCATGTTCTAAAAGATACCTTTCCAAGATTCCTTTCCCAAATCTTGATTTTACCTATCATCTGTTGCATTCGTCTTTCATTCCAGCTTTGAAAGGTAAAATTTTGACATTCCATGTTCTAAAATTCTGATGATCCTATAAGTTGTGATGAAAATATAAAAAAGACTTATCAAGGACAGAACCCTCTGGAATTTCAACTGGACACTTGTTACAAGAATTAGTTTCCTATCTTCCAGGAATATTAGAAATGTTTAAATTTTAACCACATAGCAACTCCAGTGTAGCTACAAATTACAAATAGGAAAATTGAAGTTCACAGAATTCAATTTTTTTTTTTTTTTGAGACAGAGTTGCACTCTGTCACCATGCTGGAGTACAGTGGCATGATTTTGGCTCACTGAAAGTTTCACCTCCCTGGTTGAAGCAGTTCTCCTGCCTCAGACTCCTGAGTAGTTGGGACTAAAGGTGTGTGCCACTGCACCCATCTAATTTTGTATTTTTAGTAGAAATGTGTTTTCAACATGTTGGCCAGGATGGTCTCAATCTCTTGACCTCCTGATCCTCCTGCCTTGACCTCCCAAAGTGCTGGGATTACAGGTGTGAGCCACCCTGCCTGGCCTGGCCTAAGTGATTTTTTAAAAGAAATCTTAGTAAGCAATAGATTAGGGATCCAAATTCAGATCTTCTCTACTACAAAGATTAAGATGCTTCTAGAATGCAATAGTTTATTATTTGTTCCATTGAAATTCATCTCAGGTGGAAATAGAGAGGCTATGATTGGAAGACCTAGAAGGAAGACTTCTGTTAATTGCACCTTCACTGATCAATTAGTTCTGCTTTCATCATATATAATACATAAATAAATTATATATATTATCTTAATTAAAGCTTTAATGTGTTAAAAGGATTTATCTGTTAAATTAAAAGTCACATCAGTCAATTACCTTACTCAATATGCATATTTTTCACAATTTCAAAGACACAAGGAATTACAAAATACATCAGGAACTCCCAGCACACATCCATAGAGCCATGCTCCCCATAGAGGGCACCCTGTAGCCTAGGCTATTTTTAAGGTCGTCAAGTAATATGAGCAGTCACATCACTGACAGAGAAAAGACGGGTTTGGATAATGAAACAGCTCAATTTTATACTGGGAAGATCAAATAAGTTACCTACATTTTCCAGACTGCCATGCTTAATCAGTCCATGCACTTCAAGTTCTCACACAAATTTTACAAATCTTATGTAAAGCATTCTATAAATTCATTCTGTACCTTATGATTAAAATACAAAACAAGACTTGATCAAATACACAACCCTCTGAGATTCCAACTGGACACTTGCTACAAGAATTAGTTTTCTATACTCCAGGAGATACATTACAATTGTTCACATTTTAACCACATAGCAATTCCAGTGTAACTACATGTTACAAATTATAAAATTGAAGTTAGCAAATAGTTTGTTATTAAATAGTTTTTTAGTAAATAGTAAATCATTTTTAGTGCATTTGCCAGTTTGGTCAAGAGCAACTTTCCAAGGAATTTAACCAGGTAACCTCCCTTTGTTCTTTCCTAGGGAAATTTTCCCCCTATAAAGAGAAATAGGGAACTTCCACTGTGCTGCTTACTGCTTTCTTCCCAGCTTCTAAAGCTCAAATAAAAACTTGAAAACCATCCCTGTCTACAGATTATGTGAAACCATTAATCAGCCCTCATTTAGCCAGTTAAGCATTGAACTTTTAATATGATTAATTTTATTTAACCTAGTTTTCATCGTCTTGACAGACTTGTCCACCAAACAGAAATGTGCTTCCAAATGAAATATAATTCCTTTTCAATATTTTTATGTCTAAGTGTTTCAGTATTTTCTATGAATGGCAGAGGAATATGGGTTAAATTATTCATACAACATAACAGTTATTATTAACTAATACAACTCATCCAAATATTCTCACACTGTTTGATAAATTCAGAAATTTTCTATCATTTGGCATCAGCCTATATTTTCAAGAATATTATTTTCTATCTGCCCTCTAACAATTGGGACATTACTTTACTTCCAGTCTACGAGCATACCTACTCTTCTGTAAAAATTTCAAAAGTAGTGGTATCTTCATTATAAATCTTCAATTTTCCTTCATACCAGGACATATAATTAGTCTGTATCTAATTAAACCTATTCACTAAAAAGATGAATGTATTCTTATTTTCTTAACCTTTTCCTGGTTTGCCCCAAGAATACTTACAAGCAGTGCTGTCAGCTGCACCTGAGATAATTTTGCAACAAAAATCTCACTTTTATTATTTTTTTTGTAATCACTCTAGTATATCGACATTGGAAACAAGACATCATTCTATTTCTAGCATTCTATTTTTAGTAGTGATATTTCCATTTTCAAAATGTAGTAATTTTCTATTGCTGAAAATGTCAAGTTCTAGAAAACGTAGCAATCACATCCGTCACGTTAACATCTTTCTCTAACATTTGATGGTGGAAGATTTGCTTGAAAAGCACATTTTTTTTTTTTCTGAAATAGATGATTCTGATGATTCGGATGATTCTTACACTAGTTCTTTTTAGAAATAACTCCAAGAATAGTTTTTATATTTTATTTTCTTGTTGAAAATCAGTCAGATTTACTTCAGCCTCAAATATTGTGTTTATGTAAAATTAAATGACAGCATGCTACACTTTTGCTTTTTCTAGACAGAAAAGGGTTAATCACCTTAGGCTACAACTTTCATATTTTTCAAAATTTTGGTTTGATTGGTTTATTTACTATTGAAAGAATTATCCCACATAAAGAATAAAAAATTCACAAAGATTTTCTTATTTAATTGCTTTTTAATCCAAGAAGCATTGATTTTTCCCATATTTTAAAAATGGCAATGTATAGTACAAATTCATCAGGTCATCTATATACATACACTGTTCTTTTGTAATTTTTACCGTTGCTGTTTTTCTTACCGAATATTCTACTTTTCACTCTTAAAATTTTTGCTGTTTTATACAAGCACACACACACACACATATATATACATATGTGTGTAACATAACATATATATGTATATATAATGTGTGTGTGTGTATGTGTGCACATGTGTGTGTGTGTGGATTCTTGCAGGATCCTGACCTTTTGATATCATTTACAGGCTACTTGGGTGAATGCTTTTAACTGAATCACTTGTAGCTTCCAGCTTCTTAAAAGGCTTTTTTTTTTTTTTTTTTTGACACGGAGACTTGCTGTGTTGTCCAGGCTGGAATGCAGTGGCACGATCTTGGCTCACTGCCACCTCTGCCTCCCGGGTTCAGGTGATTATCCTGCCTCAGCCACCTGAGTAACTGGTTTTACAGGTGTGTACCACTATGACCAGCTAATTTTTGTACTTTTAGTAGAGATGGGTTTCCCCATATTGGCCATGAACTCATGGTCTTGAACTCATGACTTCAAATGGTCTGCCAGTCTTGGCCTCCAAAAGTGCTGGGATTACAGGCATGAGCCACAGCACCCAACTTAAAGTGGTCCTTAAGTACCATGTTTGTTCATAAACCCAGGCTCAAACCCCCTCAAAATATTTTCCAATATATAATTCCATTGCCTTTACAAACTTGTCTCAATTCATAACACCTATTTTATTTACCTGCACGTCATTTTTTGATATAACATTGAGAAAAATTAGTTTCTTTTTTCAATTTGGCATTTGTAATAGTCTGATAAGCAATGATTTTTGTGATACGCATCACTATATTATTTTTTTCTATAGTAACATTGAGAAGTGAGGACTCCCGGTGACATTTACCATAAGTTTTCATTAGGGACAAAACAATACATCAGCATATTAGTGTATGGTCAGGTCTTCGTAACTCTGGCATCACAGAAACAACCAGTGTTGATGTTGGACTGTACCTAGTGTCCTTGACATTGTGCTATGGGCACATTTGTGAGTATTTTAGTGATTCATTGCTAAGATGACAAAAGAAAAGTTAGAGATGAGATATAGAAAAAGAAAACAAATATTTTTTTTAAATTACGTAAGTTTGAGTGTAAGCTGAACTTTGTGTACTTGCAAAGCTAATGTGGCATGGCAGGACTAAGACAACGATTGAGGCACAGTGTGAACTGACTTGGTTGAAAACATGTCAAACTCTTCCATTTTATTGAAACATGCCCGAAATAGAGAAATAATTTTAACTATCTAATATTTTATATTATCTGGGCCATTGCAATTATAGTGAATTAAACCATATGAGTTATAGTCACACATGTGAAATATAAACTTAGAAAATACTAAAATATTAATGTATATAATATTAACAGAAAAAAAGTAATGCATTCAAAGTTTCATTTAATAAAATAATGAAAAAATGTATTATTGCAAGGGTACTTTACTGCTATTTGATGACAGACATCAGTATGTAGTTGAAACGGTTGACAAAAATGATGCATTTTTTTTACTCCTTTGAGAATAAGAGATTTTACCCATGTAACTGATATAAGCTCTTTCAAAACAAGGTTAAATGTCTAGTAAAGAAAATACATTATAGTTCTCCATTAAAATATCATATGATACTAAAATAAATATCTTATGTTTTAGAAATTCAACCAGATTTTGTTTTTACAAGCAAAGTTTCAAAAGTTCAGAAATTTTTACAATGCCCAGGAATAACAAATACACCTCAGTTTTGTGTTGACTCTGAGACTAGCTCATTTATTGCTCATATGTATGAGGCCTATTAGTCATCCTATTTATGAATCAGTACCCTAACCTTATGGTAAGCTGAATTTTCTATGAGTTGCATTGATTGAACAGTATCATTAATTTGGATGGTTATACATCCTTAATTCCATTGCCTACTCACTAAATGAGTCTAAGCACTAATTCCACTTACTTCATTGTGATCAGCAACCATGAACTTTTAAAAATGTTCTTTGCACATACAGCAAAAACCAGTTAGGGATAAAGTAATGGTTAGGAAACAACACCAACAAGCACAAAACTTTATAGCTTCATTTCAAACATCTTTAGAGCAACTGGAGCTTTATATCTTGGTCACAGCCTCTCTCTTTGGTTGACTGCAATAGGCTAATAGACTTCAGCAAAACTTACTGTCAAAAGAGAGCATCAGATAATGTGAGTGAGAAAAATCACAAATGGCAAAGCCTGTCTGAAATTCAAGCCCATGTGCTGGGCTCTTGTAGTTAACCAACCAAATTTTAGTTATAAGTTATATAAGAGCCAGTTATCACTTACATTAGATTAATATACCTACTTTGTCTCTGACTTTCTTTCCTCCCTAATTCATCACTCCCCAATATGGAAAAAAGGAAAGATTACTGAAAAAATTCAGTCATATTTAAAACAATCTATTATATTTTTTGGATGGGAGCTTATCTTAAGTTTTGCAGGGACGATGAGCCAAATGCTTAAAAACAAGCCTCTGATGACCTTCTTCTCTATTAATTGATTAATTATAAAGCTAACTTTAAGGCACCGATTTTGCTAAGTAAACAAATGATTCAGCAACTTCATAATTTTAATATTATGTTTCTCTAATGTATTTTAATATAATTATAATTATATATTTATTCAAGTGTTACTTTATGCAAGACATTGTTCTCCATAACATCTCTAACTCATTCTAATCTCAAACAGCGGATTAGGTAATGTATTTAAAATGAAGGAAAAAATAGTTACACAAGCCACACAGTAATAAAACAGTTAAATGAGAAAATCTTTGGAACCCAAGCCACCTGGGCAAGAATATTTGTAGCAGAAACAAGTCTTTGGAGAGAGAAGAAACAGTGCTTGATGAATGAGAGTCTCTCAATACTACTCAGCAAGTTGATAAGGAAAATGAAAAATCAAGTCATATTTGGAACAGCAAACTATTCGAATATATACTATATATTTTGTTGTTGCTCTTATACATGTGGTAATTTACAAACATCTGTAAGCATTGTTAGAGAAAGGCATCTAAAACAAAAATGAATTTCCCCATGGTCAATTTTGAAAGAAGAGATCATGGACACTTATGATTTATAAATCACTGACTATGGTAGAGCCTATTTAATACATTCAGACTATATAAGAATAGATGTGAAGAATACTTCCATATATGCTGGTTAATTAGGATCCATCACAAAGTTTGGATTAAAGGAGATTAAATATTCTGAGGGGACAATGCACATATCTGGCATACAATCAATATTTGCTGAATAATTATAGCATCCAAAAGATGTTATTGGTCAGATCACATTAGAACAGTAGAAATATGACCCACACAATCTCTAGCTTTGTTGAGAAAGACAAACCACTACTTTTGCAGCAATCAGCCCAGAATAGTAAGGGCTGTCATCTTCCCTGGTTTTTGTCCTTCTTTTAAGTCAGGGCCAATGAGAGAAAACCAAACATAATTTCAAACCTAATGCAAAATGCCTAGCTTCCGGTTAGCTCACCTCCAGCTTCTCCATGCCAACAACCTCTTATCAGAGCATACCTGGACCCTTGCTTTTTTGTTGTTGTTGTTCATTCAAAGTATTTCCCTCTGACATGCCTCCTTTGAGTCTCTGCCAATCACAAGTGGCTGACTCCCTTGCTGTAGCAAGCTCTGAATGTATATTCTCTGCTGCTCTCATTTGGATGGCCTTTGTTTACTTCCATATCTATAATCAGTGACTCCATTTATTAGGTTTGCTTTGCAAATAAATACCATAGTTTGTTTGGAGCATAGAAGGTGTACAAATCTGCTAACCTAATGCAATGGAATCTATAGCCCTGAGCTTCCATGCAGTGATTGGATAACTATCCCAAACAGCCCCAGGTGTTTTAGTACATATGTTTTCTTCTTGGTGTTATGAAAGTTTTAATTATCCCCCAAATTTTATATTATCTCACTTTTTAGTTATGAAATCTATTTTGAAAAAAGTTTTCTTCCTTTATTCTCAGTTATTTAAATGGCTTTTAAATATCCTGTGCTTAATAGCCATATATCAGTACCAAATATAATAAACCCTGCTATTCAAAACATTTAGAGAATAGGCAATTATTATATGCAACATGTTCCTGTCAATAAGGTATTCCACTTCCCCTATACCACATAAAATTTAATTCATGCTCAATGATTGAGAAGGCATTTCCAAATCTGTCAGTTTTCAGAATTTGTGTTCAAAATGTTGTGACTACCAATTCCATTAGTTGCATAAAAGTGAAAAATATGTTTTTTAAAAAGGATAGAAATCCCTGCAACAGAGAGGGAATGCAGCATTGTCTGTGAAGAAATGGCTAAGGGATCTAGTGATCAGAAGTTAATCTCCAAAGAAACCTCAGCAGTGCTTTAAGCAACACAAAAGGTTACTGAACAGTGGTGCATCCAAATCAATTTGGGTAGGTAACATCTTTGTGAGCTTCTCAGCATATATATGAAGACCACTTGTGTATATAAGCACAAGTAAATAGCAGGAGACGATAAAGGAGTTTTTTTCATATTATGTAAAAACAATATATACTTGCTCAATATAGCATAGCATAACATACTTTATATGTAGGAAAAAGAAAATTTTAATTATTTTTAACAAATGTTAGAGTTTTCTTTTGCACTAAAGTTGTAAAATAAAATAACATGGCAGAAAATCACATATTTAAACAATATCAAATGTAAAAATGGAAAAGTGGAGCATAAGTTTTCCCATCACTGAACCATATAATACAGGTGCCTTCCTTCCCAAGCAATTGCGTGACATTAGGCAGTCATTAAATACAACCGAATTTCTGCTCCTTAATGCTAAGTGTTCTTCACTGTAGAAAATACTAACCAAACCGGAAGAAAGGCAGTGCTCTCAACCTAAATTGCAGCCGACATTAACATGGGATTACATTCAGAGACATTTATTTTCTAGTACAGTATATTGCTTTAAACACAATTTCAGGCCACAATGTAAAAACACCCATATGGTATAGTTTTCATTAAAATGTCATCATCTAAATAAACCAGAGTGGAACGGACATTCATGGGGGATGTGATACTGAAGAAAGAGGAAGCAGGGAACATGGACCAAGCGTAGAAGATTTCTGTGGTCTAACATAGATTAAAAGTTACTCTATATGTAAATGTACTGATTGAAGTCATAAAATTTTATTGTAGAATGAAAATAGCTTAATAGCTACAGGTATATAAATTGAAAAAAGATGAAGCTATGAAATCTTTCTTCTCCTTATCATTGATTGACATTTGGAAATTTATCATGCAATATTTTCTAAAAGCAGGAAAACCATACAGATATAGACCTACCTAACTCAATTTCCTTTTTCTCTTTTTAGACATATAGTAAAATGACACATTACAGCCCCCTTGAATTCCGGCGGAAGGAATGTAAGCAGATACTATATCTGCTTACATATCCATGGGAGGTCATAAAAGTTGTCTATAACCCTTCAGCTTTATTTCTATGCCACAGAGACCCTGGATGCCACATGCTGAGGTTATGGCAACACAAGGCAGTGGGGTTGGCTATCCAGGAGGACCGAGCAGCTGGAGAGTTGTAAAACCTTCTTGTTGATCCACTAAAAAATTCTATTTATTGCATTACTGTCACATAGTCTAATCTGTACTAAAAATTAGATCATGAAAACCTCTACTTTGCGTATTTACTACTTCTTCCAAATAGTGAGGCATTACACTAAGCTGTAGTTAGGTAAAATCCTGAAAACAGAAAAATTGCTTTTATAGATGCTTTTTGCATCAAAATATAACTATATACCTAAAAAGACTGATGATTTAATGAAATAAAACTATCTTTTTATTAAACTTTCATTATCTAGAGGTTCTTGTGAACACATATTCAAAGATAATTTTCACAGAAACATTCAAGAAACTGTTTATATTGTGATAGAAATAAAATCACCAAAATAATTATGTATATTCAACTTGTCTTTCTTTTCAGGCCCTGTGATTACAGGATAACTCACTTTAAAAACTAGAATATGAGACAAACACCAGTGACTTAGGAGAAAAAGGTAGAAGAAACTGCTATTGAATTTGATGAAAACGAAAGCCACGTCTTCAAGTATATTACATTTTTTTTCCATCACTTAAATAATATAGTGGATATAAGTCTTTTGAGAGTCTGTCTACAGTAACAGAAAATACACCTTCCATGGAATGAAAAGCATTGTTTCAAAATTATAATACCAATTGTTAATATTGAATAACTACTGTGTGTTTAGAAATGTGCTTAGTGCTATCACATTTATTTCTTTCCTTATTTATTACAAAACAGTGGCTGCCAGGGTCAGTTAAGGGAAAGATTTGTCTGTAGTTCTCTCGAAAATATGTGCGTTATGAATTCAAAGTACTACCGTAATATACTCTTTACCATACTTGTATAGAATTCTGATTTGTTTTAAATTTGTTCTAGGCCAGGCGTGGTGGCTCATGCCTGTAATCCCAGTACTTTGGGGAACCACAGCAGGAGGATCACTTGAACCCAGGGGCTGGAGACTACCCTGGGTAAGTAACATGAAGAAACCCATCTCTGCAAAAAATACGAAAAAGTAGGAATGGTGGCATGCACCTGTAATCCCAGTGACTCTGGAGGCTGAGACAGAAGGATCACGTGATCCTAGGAGATCGAAGCTGCAGTGAGCCATGATGGTGCCACTGCACTGCAGCCCGGATGACAGAGTGAGAACCTGTCTCTAAAAAAATAAATAAACAGATGTGTTATAAAATTATAGAATCTGAGATTTTTAAAACCTGTAAAAATAATCAAGGTGATAATGTTAACTATTATCAGTACGTCAATTTAAAACATGCATCAAGACATATGAGCAATCTAACCCAACAGAGCTTGTGTTATCTACAGTTACATCTCAGTTACTGGCAAACATTTGACCTACAGCTCTATTTGTGATCTAGCACTTGTTCTTTATGCCTAGCTGCCTACTGTAGGAACTACTCTAATTTCATGTTTCTGTTTGCATTTATGCTAATAAAGCCTACATTTTAATTAAAAATTTTAATAGCCTCATAAACACTGTGAGAAGATATAGTATATAAAAGATTTCCAAGAGTAAAGGTATTTTGACCACATAAAAGAAATAAATGTTGGTGATTAAAAATGCCTAAAATACAAAATATATATTTAATATATTAATATAAGTAATATTAAGAATTATTTCATTGCTGAAAGTAAGGCTTTAACATTTATTTTGAAAGAACTATGTTACCCAAAATATATGAATAGACTATAAATAATGACATCTTTCAACAGTGGACTTGCTTTTCATAGATCATTAGATAAACTTCCTTGGAAATAACTTCTTATAAACTAAAACAATATTATCATATTCATGACTGGCAAGAAGAAAAACAATTTGATTTGGAAATTTCATTCAGCTTTATCAATTGTGAACTCTTTTTTTTTTCCCATTTATTTATTTTATTGCATTTTAGTGAACTCTTAACAAAAATACTGAGTGGGCAGAGAAAAGTGGATGAATGAATAAATGCATGTGTTCCAATTTTCCTTCCATCATTTATTAAAGAATATTCACTTATATTTAAAAAGGGACAATTAGAATATCTTTTGAAGGATTGAAGCTCAAGAAAAATGAATGCTTTGGATTGAACGTGTCCCCCACCCTAATTCACATGTGGAATCCCTAACCCTGAATGTGATGGTATTTGAAGGCAAGACCTTTGGGGGTTGATTAGGTTAAGGTGAGAACATCAGGGTAGAGCCACCTTGATGAGATCAGAGCTTTTGTAAGAAGAGGAAAAGACCAGAGTGCTCTCTCTCCACCATGTGAGGACCCAGCAAGACGTGGCCACCTGCAAGTCAAGAAGAGAGTGCTCACCTGACACCAAATATGTGGGCATTCTTATCGTGAACTTTCCAACCTCCAGAACTATCAGAAATACCTATTTGTTGTTCAAGCTCTCAGTACCTTGTATTTTGCTACAGCAGCCTACACTGACTAAGACAGTGGGGAACTGTTAACACAATCATTTGTTCTTTCAAAAATATACTTTAATTTCACATTACTAGGAAAAGGTTATTCACTGTAACAGGAAATATAAATCTTCAAGAGAAATTAGGAAATTATTAATATGACAGATAACTGAAAGAGAAATATCACTATTTTCTAAAGAGTTTAGATACTCTTTCCTTCTTTTGAAAATACTGATTCAGAGCAGTGATTTGATGTTATTTGGTGAGAAACTTAAAGCTAAATGCTGTCTAAAGAATTTAACCTGGAACATTAGCACCCCTGAGAGTTTTGAGGGGGAAAAAAGCCAGAGTTTTCTCATAAACTTGGTATGAGAAATTCTATATATTATACAAACTGTGTAATCACAGTACACACATGCCATAAACAATATAAGAAATTCTGTTAAGAAGCATTCTCTTAAATAGATACGATTTATTATATTATTATTAACTATATAAACACATTTGTTTATATATTGAATCTATTATACATACACAAACACACAATCAACTCAGGTTCCACATTCACTGATTGAACCAACTACTGACCGAAAATACTTGAAAAAAAAAAAAAAGAAACAATAAAAGGTAATACAAATTTTAAAACAATGTAATATAATAACGATTTAAATTCCATTAACATTGCATTAGGTATAACAAATGATCTAGAGTTTATGGGAGGATGCAAATATGAGGGATTTGAATGTCTGAAGATTTTCATATCTGCTGGAAGCAATCCACCTTAGATATAGACAAACAACTAAATATTCCTTTGTTGGTTTATTTATGCTGGTTTTTAGTGGTTTCCAACTCTTTTTTTTTTTTCTTTTTTTGAGGATTGACATATGTTTTCTTTAAGTTTCTCAACCACTTTTAAACCTAACTTTTCTCACCTGCACTCCATCAGCTATGGCTGGAGAAAAACAATCAATTGTGCTAAATGGCTTTACTGTAAGTTTACAGCAATCAGCTTCAATTAGTCCCTTGTCATTGTCTGACAATCTTAAAACCTACTTACTCCCCAAGTAATGGAAAGAACATGTCAAGCCTTCTCCTCTCCTCACAAACACATAATAACCCTCCTGCAACTCCTCCTCACTCTTAACTGAGAAAACAGGAAGTACCCAAAGAGAATTGCCGAGCATTCTCTCCACAGTCCTGCTGTCCACCCACATCTGTGCCTCTGCGTCTGTCTCACCTCCTGACTGGACTGGCTACATCACATGCTTCCAGTCAAGGCAATTCTCTGTTGTGCCCCAGATTTCATCCACTGCTGACTACTCAGTGATTTTGCTCCTATGATTTTCTCCTTTCTTCTCTTCTGCAGCATCAGTGGAAACTTCTCTTTTATATTTAATACCATTTTAATCAGCATGGACACATAATAGGGAACCTGACAACAACAAAAATCAAAGGCTACAAATTGGGTTCAGTGTATAATGCTTGGGTGATATGTGCACCAAAATCTCACAAATCACCATTAAAGACCATGCTCATGTAACCAAATACCACCTGCTCCCCAAAAACCTATGGAAATAAAAAATAAAATTTAAAAAGATAGATAAATAAATAAACAAAATCTCCTTTGACCCGTAATTCCTCCACAGTTACCACGCCAATTCCCCCAATTTACAGAAAAAAGTTCCTGAAGGAGTTGACTATACCCACTGCCTCCTAACATGAGATGCCCTGTGAAACTCTAAGCAGAGATCTTTGTGGAGCCCACCTGGACTCATGACCTACAGAGCTGTGAGATAATGAGTGATGCTTTAAGCTGCTATATTTGTGGCGATTTGCTATGCAGCAACAGAAAACTCATGCAAGTGGGGAAAGAACTGTAGTTTCTAAAGGTATGGCTGTGGAGAAGGAGACATGAGAACCATCTTTACAAAGCTGAAGGACTTAATCGTGTGGATATTTGGGTAAGAGGGCTCTGGGCAGAGAGACAGTCAGTGCAAGGGAGTATGGCCAAAGCTAGAGAGTTGGAGGATAAGCTTGAAGGCCAATGTGGCTGGAACAGAATGAGCAGGGGAAATCAGGGAGAGAAGAAACAAAAGAGGCATCTGATGGAAATCACATAGAGCCTAAAGATTGGATTTTCTAAAGACTGTATTTTCACTAGGTGAAATGGGAAGACAACACAGGATTTCACAATGGAGAGATGTTGTTGACTTTGTACAACTACCATATTGCACATGAGTGATGACAGAAGCAGAGGGAACGATTGCAGTAACTGAGATTTGAGGGAGATTGCATCATGGTAAGAGCAGAGGAGGTGTAGAGGAGTGTGTTGGAATGTGAAAAATTGATCATCATTGACATTTAAAATTCAACCAAACAGAAGTGGCTCACTGAAGGTAATGACTGGGTGGTATTGCTTTGATCTGATGGACTTTTTGCAGGATAGTGGTGATTAATGCTATGTGTTCATTTGGCTGGGCCGCAGATCCCAGATATTCGGTCAAAGATTATTCTATATGTTTTTGTGAAGGTATTTTTTAGGTGAAAATAACATTGAAATCAGTAGATTTTGAGTAAAGCAGATTGTCCTCCATAATATGGGTGGGGCTCATTCAATCCATTGAAGGCCTTAACAGAAAAAGACTCACCTCTCTTAGAAGTGAGAATTCTGCCAGTAGACAGCCTTTGGGTGAAAACTGTAGCATCAGCTCTTCCCTGCGCTTCCAGCCTGCTGGTCCACCCTGCAGATTTTAGAGTTGCCAGCCTCTACAAGTATGTGAAGCAATCTCCTAAAATACTGTAATCCCCCTTCTGCGCGCGCACACACACACACACACACACACACACACACACACACACACAGGCTTGTTTTTGTTTCTGTGGGGCACTCTGATTAAGACAAGGGTTTTGGCACACGGCAGACATGGGACATCTGAATATGCTGGAAACAATAAAAACCTTAACCTAAGTTCCTGCCACGTGTCAGATCTGGGCTAGGGCTAGGTCCCCTGGAGGTGGAAGGAAGAAAGAGAGGAAGACAAGATCTCTTTCCAACTTCGACACCATTGTTTCATTTTGGAAACACTGCTTAAAAACCTAGGTTTCAGGTTCTTCATCTAAAAATGAACATATGACTAACCTCATGCAGTATTGAGAAAATTAAATGCTTATAAAGTATCTAGTGATGTGCCAGGCTCAAATTGGGCTCTTAATAAATGACAGTGACATTATTACTGTCTCCCATTCAAAGGGCATTTTGTGACTGTGATGCCTGTTAATAGTACAGGTGATGAAGTGATAATAATCACTTACACTGATTTGACTCATGTAACATTTTAAAGCACTTGCATATATTATTTTATGATGCCACTGGTAAGCTGTGTAGATTATTGTGCTTCTAATATCAGTGGAAACCAGGAAAATGTTACATACTTTTTTACTCAATCAAGTCTAGGGAAGTGTCTGTCTGTAGGTGTAAATCTGGCACTCTGCATAGTGTGGATTAAATTTAATTTGGCTTTTGTGATGTGTAATTGTCATTGAAATAATTGTTGCATCACAAGCCAATAAAATACAGATGGAAAATTGTTTTTAAACAGCATACATAATTGCTATAGGAATAAAGAAAAATATGTAACTTTTTTATTGAAATTTTAAAATAAATAAACAGAAGTTGTATGTATCTTAGCACCCAGTTGTTCATATGTTTTGTCTTTCATGGAACTTTACAAAATCTTGTCAAAAACAATGACAAATTTTCTTTAGTGATTTTCAAGGAATTTTGCACGAAAATCTATTTCATTATATTTTAGTTGTTTTCCCAAGGAATACATTGTTTTTTAATACTTACTTTAATTGAAAAGACTAACATGGATTAATAATTATAATAGCAACACTTGCTGAGTACACAATAGGCAGTCAGCAAAAAGATAAAGATTTTACAGTAATTGCCCACGTGTACATCACCGTCATCCTATGAATAAAATATCTTTTCTCATTTTTCAGATGGATACATTGAGATCTACAATGGTCAAATGTTTATCCAAAGAGTTTGCAGCTTGTACAGCACAGCTGTATTTAAACTCGTATCTAGTCATAATAGCAGAGCCAGTAATTCTCAAGTTTCATCTCATGAAAGGCACTAGAAATATTGCTAAAATGCAGATTTCTAGAACTACACCAGACCCCCTGGATCAGAAGTTGTGAGAATGCAGGAATTTATGTCTTTAACTCAGGTAAAAACCCTGCTAAGGGTGTTTGGGGGGATCAATAACTTGATAACTGCTCAGTAATGAATCACTAAGATTTTTTAAACAAAAAGTCTTTTTAAAAAAATGTTCATGGTAAATCTTTGTCAATGAAATAATTCAAATTTCTGTCCCTACTATTGTATTAAATACTGTTTTGGGAAATAAATTATTGGGGACATCTTGAGGTATCTCTCCTCAGCTTTAGCCAAGATTAATGCATGCCACAGATTTAGCTCTTTTTTTTCTAAATTCACCTTCTAAGGTTTTATGGATATACAGGGCTAGACTGACCTACTTGAGAGAGAGTTAATCAAACTTGAAAGAGCACCTATGTCATTGTGCACTTTGTTTTTTAAAGATGAGGGTACATCTCATCGTATACCTTCTAGTACCATTTTTATATTCTAATATTCAAGGCTGCTTACATCTAAAGTGCCATGGGAGCTTCAAAATATATTTGTGTTGCACATGTATCCAGTAGTAAATAGGGTATATTATCAATAATGGAAAAAATGGTTGGAGGGAGTTTGTGAGGATGTTTAACGGTTAAGGTGTTATAAGAACATCTAACTATTATAGGAGTGTTTAAGAAGCCTAATTATTAATTGTCTGACTAGCATTTTTTAATATTCATTTTAAGTGACTTACTTATCCTAAATCAATATTATTCTAGCTAACATGTTTAAATTGACGGGTTTTTGCCCCAAGAATTACTTGATTAATCTCTGTTTGACTTTGCAAAATTATATTTGTATGTTAAATTTTTAGCTATTAATGCAATTGGTGCAAGTAATTGTTTTATATTAAAAGAGAGATAATTTTATTTGTTTTTAATGAATAAATTATAGCACTGTCTTATTTTAAAATAATTTTCAATCAATAATTTTGAGGATTTTTTTTATCCTCAAAATAAATTGATAGGGTTAAGTGGTACTGTTTTTTATAAATAAACTGGTATTCAAAGGATTTATATGACTTGCCCAAAATCACACAAGCAAAAGTCCAACCTGGAAAACAGTCTGTGAACCCCTTGTTTAGTGGTGTGTTGCTAGTTTTGTCTAGTAGCCTATGCTGAGTCTATTTCCAGAATGTGTATCTATATGTACTGATGTCTATGCAGTACATTTTGGAGGGTACTATGACATTGGCCTGTTCAAATCAATTCCCCAAAGGGTTTGTCTGAAATTCATACAGTCCAGCTCACCATTCTGTCCTGCCTGCCGCTGAATGAAACTGCGGAATGGTAGTCTATCTCTTGGGATCACTGCCAGGGACCTGTTAAATAGGGATTTAACAAAAGCAATGTCTGTGCTATTGGAAGGGCTGGCTGTAATGCTGAAGCAATTGTGTGTGTGCAGCCCAAGGCATTAAAGTCCTGGAGAGGTGGAGGTGAGCACAGAAGGGAAGCTTAAGGGTCCAGGGCACCCTTAACCACTACGTATCCCAGACTGGGACCAGTCCGGTCCTTTCTACTGCAAACCACTCCTGCTTTAGTTTGCTCTCACAAGAATACCTGGGTGCCACAATCTTTAAATTGATTGCAATTAATCGATGAATTAATGTTTAATATTTATAGCATTCTCCAAAGTTTAAACTGCATGAATGTGTCCATTGACATTACATTTCTTTGGTTGTTATACTGAAACTTAAATATCAACCTAGAGAAACAGAGAAGGCAAATATTAAAATGACAGAAACAAAAAAATCTACAAAAAATGTTTGTTGGGTATTTAGTGAGAACTATATATTTTTCTTCTGATAGATGAAAATGAGACACAATAATTTTCTGGCGATCACCAGTCAGTGGTTCTTCCAGGACTTGCAGTGAAGTCTCCTGAATGAGATGCTTCATCCACTTTCTCTCCACTATGCTCCTTCTCACGTTTTTGTCAAGCTGAGTTATGTTTTCAATAAAATCGCCAAAGCATTAAAATTCTAAAGCCATCTGTCACTACCCATGCTTATTTTTGTCAGCATCAAAGCTATACTTGAAAACATTCAAAAGTCTATCTGCATTCTCTCTGATGGATCCAGAAAAATCAAGAATTCTAAAACCAGACTGCTTAGAGTGCACCACACTCTTTCCATTTATAACCTGTGCGACCTTGGGCTGGTTACCTGGTCTCCTTGTGCCTCAGTTTCCCACCTGTTAAAAGAAGACCATGAAAGTAATGTTCACATTTTATCGTGAGGAGTCAATATAAATGGAGGTACAGGTTAAACAGTCAGGACTTACCAAATAGTAACTCCTATAGGTGTGTTCCTTATAAACATGAGATGGTATCTGGCAAAAAAAAATGTGCATGAAGCAATAAAGAAGATTATGCTCATGGTTGGAATCAAACTGCTCCCACTATTATTCAGAATACAGTTATTTGGGAGATACTGAGTAATGTTGCAAATTCAAGCACTTACTGCTGGTTGACTGAACTATGGAAGCTGTTTCCATGCATAATGTAGCTATATTCTTTTAAATAATTTACCAGCCACTTTATTGTCTTGAAAGAAATGTAAAAATATGTGAAATAGTAAAAACCCCATATATCCCTTCTACTTGGAAGTTTAAGAGTAGACATTTAAGAAATGTTTAGTCTCCTTTTTTCTCGTAATGGGCACATGCCTCTAGCTTAGCAACCATTCTGTTATTTTAAATTTTGTTTTCTTTAGGAAACACAAGGGCACAGTGTCCTCATGTAAATACAGAGGAGTTACATGTAGAGTTACTGGTGACAACCTAGAATGAGATCTCTCTGTGGAGGCCAGTTAGCCATTTTCTTGCTATTAGGTTAAATGATTTAAAGTTTTTATCTCATTAATGGATGTGAGCACACAAAACAGTTGTAGAGTTGTCCTAAACAAAACAAAGCAACAACAAGAACAACAGGAAAAGCATGTAATGGCTTGGAATAGTAAAATCAAGAATCGTTATCACAGTCTAAAAATTCCCCTGCGACCTTGCCCTCTGTTTTTCATTCCAAACTCACTTCTAAACCATGTCTCCTTGGTCAGTCCACTCCAGACCTACTGACCTCCTTTTTATTTTTTAAACATGTTAATTTTTTTCCAGCCTCAGCATTTTTGCACTTGGTCATCTCTCTGACTGAGAAGTTTCCCCCCTGAATATTCACACATTATTTTCTTTTCTTACATTATTCAGGTCTTCACTGAGACTCAACCTGAAGCACTCTAGCTCTTAAGATGTGTTTCTCTCACTGTGAGATGAACTTGATGCTTCACATGATGGTATCAGGAACGCTACGAGGGCAAACCCAGCTTTCTGTGACTCCATGGAGAGTGGTGCCAGCAGGGAAAGAAATTCCATGGCCGGAGCATGGCTCTACTCTAGGGAGGAAACGTTGCCTTCTTAGGATAACAGATGCATAGTGCCATCCACCTGTCATCAGGTGTCAGGCTACTCTACCACGGAATAGTCATATATAGAAGAGTGATATAGTTTGGCTGCGTCCACACCCAAATCTCAACTTGAATTGTATCTCCCAGATTTCTCACGTGTTGTGGGAGGGACCCAGGGGGAGGTAATTTAATCATGGAGCCAGTCTTTCCCATGCTATGATAGGTGTCACAAGATCTGATAAATTTATCAGGGGTTTCCACTTTTGCTTCCTCCTCATCTTTTCTCTTGCTGCCACCATGTAAGAAGTGCCGTTCACCACCCGCCATGATTCTGAGACCTCCCCAGCCATGTGGAACTGTAAGTGCAATTAAACCTTTTTCTTCTCAGTCTCAGGTATGTCTTTATCAGCAGCATGAAAATGAACTAATACAGTAAATTGGTACCATAGAGTGGGGCACTGCTGAAAAGATACCTGAAAATGTGGAACCAACTTTGGAACTGAGTAACAGGCAGAGGCTGGAACAGTTTGGAGGACTCAGAAGAAGACAAGAAAATATGGGAAAGTTTGGTGCTTCCTAGAGACATATTAAATGGCTTTGCTCAAAATACTGATAGTGATATGAACAATAAAGTTCAGGCTGAGCTGGTCTCAGATAGATATGAAGAACTCATTGGGAACTGGAACAAAGGTGACTCTTGCTATGTTTTACCAAAGAGACTGGCTGCATTTTGTCCCTCTCCTAGAGATCTGTGGAACTTTGAACTTGAGAGAGATGATTTAGGGCATCTGGTGGAAGAAATTTCTAAGCAGCCAAGCATTCAAGGGGTGACTTGGGTGATGTTAAAGGCATTCAATTTTATAAGGGAAGCAGAGCATAAAAGTTTGGAAAATTTGTAGCCTGACAATGCAATAGAAAACAAAAACCTATTTTCTGTAATAAATTCAAGCCAGCTGCAGAAATTTGCATAAGTAATGAGGAGCCAAATGCTAATCCCCAGACAATGGGGAAAATGTCTCCAGGTTATGGCAGCTCCTCCCATTGCAGGCCAGGAGACCCAGGAGAAAATTGTTTCCTGACTGGGCCCAGGGTCCCTGTGCTGTGTGGAGCCTAGGAACCTGGTGCCCTTGGCCCCACTGCTCCAGCTGTGGTTGCACAGGGTCAATACAGAGCATGGGGCATGGCTCAGTATTATTTCTTCCAAGTTCCTGACCACCCCCAGCCAAACCATTAGCATAAGTTATTGTAAATTAGTATTTCTGTCCAGCATTCGCTCCAGAAATAGTAGACCATCAAAGGTACTCAACACTCTTCCTGCTGGGAAAATTTTCCTTCGTCTCTGGCCTTCATGTTCACCCCCATACAGTGCTGCAGCTACTCCTGTTTGAGTAATGCCGGCAGATGATAGGAAATCATTTATAAAACAGGCACGAGTTTGTGGTTTCCCAGCTATTGGGCATAAACTAGGCAGCCACAGATTTGGATTGAGAGTGAAGAGACCATGGAACGGTGGTTGCTGTGGAAAGAGTCTTAACCACCTGTTCTTGCAGCTTGTTTATACCTTCAGGTCCTGCTTGACGTCAGTCAGCCATTTACTCCACTGCATTTAATAATAGTGGTCTGGGTACCCAAAGGTACCCCTAGGTGGGTCAAGCAACAGCCACTCAGGGACGGAAGCTCAGGTTATATGGTCACCCAGGTTAAGTGTCCAGTTTCCACAAGACCCAGTAGCAAGCCAAAGTTTTACCCTAAAAAGAAAATTGTTATTTGCTGAAAAGAGCAAACCTTTGTTCTAGTATCCTCTAGGCCCACGCAGTGACTCTATTGGTGCTTGCCAGAAAGTCCATACGCCATCCCTGTTTGCCTCGGACACCTGGAGTGGTGCTGGTGCTGCCGGCGTGGTACAGAAGCTTGTTCTGCAGCCTGAACTTGCTGCAGAGCCTTCTCTCGCTCCTGGCCTCCCTCACAGCAGGTAACTGTGTGGGTTACTCCACAGAGAGGGGTTGGAGTAGCACACTCGAATATGGCGTATATTGACTGCAAAAATAACACCTTGATTTTTCTAATGAGGCACTTTCTAGAGAGTCTATCAAAATAATGATTATAAAGTCTACAGAATTTGTAAGCATGTGTTTCTAGAAAATATACAAGACTGTTGAAATGACTATAATGCAAACGTCAAAAATTCCTTCCAACACTAAAATTGTGTAATTCCAAAAATAATTTTTGGGTCCAAGATATTATTTTCAAAGTAATCTATTATTGATAGAGCATTCTATTCTATGCATATTCTTGTATTCTCATAAATGATTAGTAAGCTTATGATAAATAGCTTAAGAAAGGTCATTTAGATCAAGAAGACATGATTTTTTTCCAGTAGAAATTTTCCAAATGAATAGCATTTGGAAAATGAATTTGCATTTAAATCTGCTTTAAAATAGACAGGTAACTAGGTAAGGTAATTATATCAACTGTGTATTGTATAAAGCCTAGTAATTCGTATCCTAATTTTAAATGTCTATAGCTTCTCCAGGATAAACCTGTATGTGTTCAAAGTCATATACTTATAAACTATTTCTTTTTTTAAAGAGAGACAGGGTCTCACTCTGTTGCCTGGGCTGGGGTGCAATGGCACAATCAGGGTTCACTGCAGCCTCAGTCTCCTGGGCTCAAGAGATCCTCCCACCTCAGTAACCCAAGTAGCCGGAATTACAGGAATGTGCCACCATGCATGGCTAATTGTTAATTTTTTTTCTACAGACACGATCTTGCTATTTTCCTCAGTGTGGTCTTGGACCTTTGGACTCAAGCACTCTTCCCATCTTGGCCTCCCAAAGGCGGGAAGTTCGTAGACCTTCCCACTCAGCCTGCTAGGATTACAGGCTGAGTCACTGCTCTTGACCTAAAAACTTATATTTTTAAGTTTAATTTTCTATGTAGAATGTGTAGGTAAAGCAATGCTGTTATGCTGTATATACTTGGTTAATAAGATAAATTTTGACATGTATATAAAATAATTGACTACAAATTATAAGATGAAATAATCACTTAGAATGAACTGATTTATATATATTATATATTGTTATATAAATTATATTATGTTTTACATTACAATATTATAATGTATACTATTTTACACATATGTTATAAATATATGTGTATTATATCTTGTATGTATATATTACATTAATATGTACATATGTGTATAATATATATTATATTAAACTGTTAATTAGTAATATGTAATATATAATACTGCATATATGTATTCTATATGTATTATATATGAGATCCCATCTCTACTAATTTAGTATATAAATTATATAATACATATGTAGTATTTATGTATATGTATACACACACACAAAACAATCCACTGCAGACCATTAACTTATATACTCCACACACACACACACACACACACACACACACACACACACGCACAAAATCACTGGAAATGATTACTTGAAATTATACTGTTTCATCGAATTCATGTCAAATTCATCAATACAGTTGAATGAAATAAAAGGCTCAGCTTTCATGATTCTGAAGCTTAACCCGGAGCATCTTAAGAGATACAAGAGGATTGCAGACTCTTTAGAACCTGCAAACAGGTATCAAACTGGTTAAACTTGTCTGTAAAATCGTTTCCAACCTGTGTATTATTTTCTTCACAGAACGTATGTAGTGCACATCAGTGGAGTGAATGAGCGCCTTATACATCGTAGCCGGCAAAGCAGTGCTGATGTTGCCTCACCGTGTCTGGCACTCCCCCCAGCACTCTGTGTCCTGTTTCTTTCTGCCTCTGGGCTGTCCCACTCCCGAGGGGTGGGGATGTTTAACTCAGCTCCCAGCCACAGACGCTTTCTCTCTATTGCCTTGTCACCCATAAAACTTCATGCTGCTCAACTTACCTTCTCTGTCCAGTAATATCTAACCACTCTGTATGCACGGTTAGCCAAACATACGGTCGATGATACAGATAAACCACTTTTGTTTGATTGATGTTTATGGACACAGAGAGGTAATTGATTTTCTAATGTTCACTCTAGGATGAACCGGCATAAAGATCCAGGCTTACAAGCAATGGGAATCTCAAGCCAGAAGCAGCCAAGTTTTGCTTTTAGGAAATTCATTATGGAAATAACCTACCAAGTGCTCATTTAAGGAGTATTAATTTTAAAACCAAATTACTCAGGGCTGTCCAGAATCTTATAGTCTAAAAGGAAGCATGCCACATGGAAATATGGACAATTCTAAATTCAGACAAATACACAAGAGCAGGATAACTACCATTTTTGACTCTTTGACTCATTTTGAAATTATTTAGTGTAGTTTTAAAATCTCATGGAAAATTCATCAAAAATGTGCCTTAAAAAGATAATATTGGCTAGGCATGGTGGCTCACGCCTGTAACTCCAGCACTTTGGGAGGCTGAGGCAAGTGGATCACTTCAGCCCAGGAGTTTGAGACCAGCCTGGCCAACATGATGAGATCCCATCTCTACTAAAAACACAAAAATTATCTGGGTGTGGTGGTGCATGCCTGTAGTCCTAGCTACTCGGGAGGCTGAGGCAGGAAAATCACTTGAACCTGGGAAGGGAAGGTTGCAGTGAGCCGAGATCACATCACTGCACTCCAGCCTGGGTGACAAAACAAGACTATGTCTCAAAAAATGTATATTTTGAGATTATATGTGTGTGTGTGTGTGTATATATATATATATATATATATATATGTATAATTATATATAAATAATATATTAACAAATTATTTAGCCAACAGACAGTGCTCACTTGGCATGATTCAGTGTTAACTAAAGCTTCTTGATATTAGAGCAATGCTGTCACATTGCAGGGCTGAGGACCTGGATAGAGCACAGAGCACATCTGCTCCCGACCACCCCTTGACACACTCAGATGCAGTTAAGGGTTAAGTGTCACTGGGTCTTTTAAATCCTTGTAGCTGGATGCAAAAAAATAAAAAGCCTTCCCAGAGAGGGTTAGTGAATCAAGTTATGCTTTCCACTGTTTCAGTTAATCTCAGGATCACATCTTAAAGCCATTCTCTCGTTCCTCCTTCACTAATTCTGCGTAATTCTCACCCTCAGCCAGCACATTGCTGATGGCTGCTATTTGCACAATGAAATAATGCCTCAGGGTTTCTGCACCTGTTTATTACGTCATTGGCCAACATTGCAGCAACTGTACATCAACAGTTATTTCTGGAACTGGCAGCCCCCAGCAGGTACCCAAAGAATCTGCTGAATTCCAGATACATCTCCCTGCTGCCATCATGGAGGAGCAAACCTCTCTCTTCTTCAAGATTGTGTTCAATTGCTCAGTACTATATTAACTCTTTCTCTGCCTAATGACCTACTTGCATGAAGAACCCAGCATGACCAGATCTAGCCATAACTTTGAATTTTGGGGATCACTTGCTATGTCCCTGATACCAGCATGGGGAGCTAGGGCCCCTGTCCAACCCGAGCCTGAAGTTGAGAGGACAGGAAGCCCAAATTACCCAAATGGGCTTTTTCTGTTGCCTTCTATTGGCTGTTGAGTCAAAGAATATTCTATGTCTAGTAAGACATTGCTTATAAAGCCCCGCCACCTTCATAAAGCAGGTTCCTCTCTCTAAATGATGTGGGGTGATATTCCATGAGAATTCTCCATCTGTGAGTATGCACACAGTGCTGCGTAGTGCAGTCGCTGGCTCGGCCACTGAAGGGAAGGAAGGCAATTGCAGGACATGACTCCTTCTCCATGAGGACAGACAAACACTTCCTGCTGCAAGGTGTAAAGTGTCTGGAAAAAAAGACTATCATCACCTGGCTAGCTGGTCTCCTCCAGGATTGGTGCCACATCAGGATCAACGGGAGCCTCTGCTGCTGAATGTATGTATCACTTTTCCATAACTTCACATCTCCAATCTTTCAACCTTGCTCCCTCAAGGCTCCTGACTTCCCAGCCAAATCATTCCTCACTGACAAGGAGTGGATTTTTTTTTTCCTTATCCCATGTCCCTTCTCCCAAAATATGAAGCTGACGACAACACGTATTGCTAGCGTCTTTGCCTAGGGGAAGGATTTCCTCACCAACGGCTGTCAGGCTTACCTCTGAATGCAAGGGTGATGCTATATCTAGTGCATTTTGACATGCAATTATCTATCTACAGCTGCTAATATCCCATTCTTAAAGGAGGCTTGAAGTGTTTTCCATCAGGGGATTGAAGAGAGCCTTACCATCACCGTAGTGCCAGAGGTGTGAGCTGAGTGAAAAATATCAGTGTTACAAGAGCAGGTAGCATGAAGATTTGGACCACCTTTTTGTGTAATATCCTTTTGTCCTTCAGTCTGCTTAAGCCCGATTTTGAAGGTACAACATCCCTTACCGAATGGATTCCTGCTGAGCCTCCCTGACCATCAAGTCATATTGATAGGTGAAGCAGTAACCATCTGAAGATGAGTACCTCCACTTATATTGTCGCTTGGCTCCCTGGGGTCAGGCGTTTAGTCTCTAATTCTCTATCACTGCCAGAAGCAAGGTTTGGAATGTACTCTGCTAAAGACGGCATAATCTATCTAGTTCCAGAATCATGCGTCTGAATTTTGGCTTAGCTATTTAAGCTTCCCAGAGATGCCACACCACTTCCTCATTACCACAAAATACCAGGAGCACCATTGCATCTGCTGGATCTAAATGCCCACGTGGCAGTGTCATAGTCCATTTGGGCTGCTATAACAAGATGCCATAGACTGGATTGCCTGTAATCTCAGCACTTTGGGAGGCCAAGGAGCGTGAATCACGAGGTCAAGAAGTCAAGCCCATCCTGACTAACATGGTGAAACCCGGCCTTTACTAAAATTACAAAAATTAGCTGGGCATGGTGGCACATACCTGTAGTCTTAACTACTCAAGAGGCTGAGGCAGGAGAATTGCTTGAAGCCAGGAGACAGCCGTTGCAGTGAGCCAAGATGGTGTTGCACTCCTGAAGACAGACCGAGATTTCATCTCAAAAAAAAAAAAAAAAAAAAAAAAGATTTAGCGTCTAGTGAGGGCCCATTTTCCAGTTATAGACAATGTCTTCTTACTTACTGTGTCCTTTCATGGTGGAAGAGGCAAATGTTCTCCCTTGGGCCTCTTTTATATGGCTATTAATCCAATTCATTAAGTCTCCACCATCATAACATAATCAACTCCCAAAGGCCCATCTCATAATTCCATCATAATGGATTTTAGGATTTAACGTATAAATCACAGGGGCACACACTTTCCATCTTCAGCAGGCAGGCATCTTGCACTACATCCTAAACCTGCTGCACGTTTTCTCTTTTCCGAAGTTCCACTCAAACTGGCAGCCTTCCAAGTCATCCAATAAGTGGGTCAGAGGAGGTATGTGTAATCTCGAACTCCAAAGAACATGCCAAGTGATGTTTTGTCTAAGTGATACATGGTATCAGATACAATAACTTGTACTTTACCTTTGATATGACCCAACATGCCCCAGACCACTGGACTCCTAAACATTGCACTGATGTGGCAGCTGGATGCTGAATATTCATGGGGTTTCTTTTCCACTCTTTGGTGTTAAAATGGCCTGCAAAGGCATCTAAAGTGCATGACATTTCAAGCTTATGTGACCGAATAAATGAATGGAGACAAGACATCCAGCTATGGCCAAGTGAGGAGATTGGCAAATAATCTGTCCAAAAATAATTACAAATTTGAACAAAATTTACAACAGCTATCTCCATGCTCTGGGAATTGGCTAAGATAAACAACAATCTGAGAATCTTATGCTTTGAAAAACTGCTGAGCTTCTAGAAAAAGCAGTGGGAACTTAGGGTAATATGGCCTGAGGTGCTTCCATACCTGCTCCAGCTTGGCAGTGCCAAGTTTCTGCTACAGTGGTGCAAACAGTGAGCAGAGCTGATTATCTGCAATAATTATCAGGGATTGGCTCATTTTGAAACAAAGGGTGATGGCCAAGCCCAGCAGCTCTGTCCACAGCAGTGACCTATTGGAGGCAGGCAAGAGAGAAAGGGCCAAATTCTGGGCTCTGTTAGTCCAAGGTCACCTTCTAACTTGGAGCAAGCAAGTCTTGGCTGAAGCTGAGCCATAAACAGCCGAGACAAAAGTGTGACCAAGATACTCACATGTTCCTGGCCTCCGGGTTTTGAAGTGTAATGTGTGAGCAGACGAGATCTGGGAGGGCCCAGTGAAGGGTAAGACTAAGCATGTAGTGCTCAGACATTAGCTTCTAATATCATTCTAAAATGAGAAACAAGAATCCTTTCAGAAACCACTTGTTCTAGGGCTGGGGAAGAGACCATTGAATATGACCTGTAGCATCTTATAGTATCAGAAGAAAAGGAGTTGTTCAAGAAAAAAACACAATAATGGGGTTACGTCAATGGACAACAGATCCCACAGAAAGAGCTTTTAACAGACAAAGCTAGGACAACTTGAGGAGCACAATAAAAAATATTCTTGGGTTGCAACCCCAAATGTAAACCACATATCCATGAGTCTATGCTGATGAATAAATTATAATTGAGTACATAAATGGGAGAGAAGAGATAAGTCACTCATGGCGGAGAATTCCGAATAGCTTACATAGATATTCCACCTTCAAGGTGGTGGGACACAAATCTCTACTGCCTAAGTGTCCGTTGCATGTTTGGACTTTCTTCCAAAGTGGGCAATGTGGAAAGGGGGAAGGAGAGTAGCCATACACTGGAGAGATCTCTCCGGCACTATCTCAGCCAGGAGGGCAAGTTTAACATTAACAGTGATGAGGCTTGTCATTAGCAAGTACCTGAGGTGTGATGTGAGGAGAATGTGCTTGATTCCACAGCCTTCCTTCTAGAACTGACAACCCCATGTTTAACCACAACGAAAACACCACGTAGAGCTAAAATGAAGGCTATTATATAAAATAGGTTAGCAGTACTCCTCAAAATGGTCAAGGTGATCCCAAACAAGGAAAGTCTGAGGAACTCTCATAATACAAAGGAGCCAAAGCAAACTTGATGATTAGATGTAATATCTTGTAGAAGATCCTGAAATGGGTAAAAACTCAGGAAATTCTAATAAAGTGAATACTTTAATTATTAATAATACATCAATATTAAGCTTACTGATTATGAGGAATGTACCATATTAATGTCAGATGTCAATGATACAAGAAACTAGATATAAATCATATAGGAACTCCACTTACTATCTTTGCAGTATGTCTTTAAACCTAAAGCTATCCTAAAATAACACATTCATTTTTAAATATAAGTAAGGAAAGTAAGACAGGAGGCAGACTTAAAAGGAGTCTGAGATTTAATGTTTTCCTTACTTACAAAGAGTTCTATCGTCAAAGGATAGAAGTTTTACCGGCTGGACTCATTTCAGCACAAATTGTGTCCAATTATTAGCCAAGCCCCAGAAATTTCTGCATAAAAGTGAAAGTACATACAAACAAAAAAAAAAATCTTAGCAGAAACATTATGGCTACTTCTTATTACAGAAAATGTATACTTCATTGCTTTAGCCCAGGCATGCCACTAAAAAAACAAACACACAAAACAAAACAGCAATCTTCAGGAGAAAAATACCAGACTCCCCGCCTCCCTTCCTTCTTTCCTTCATCTGCCTTTTAATTTTTTTAGTTAAATGAAATTTCTGCATTCTGCTCCTCCGTTTGCTATTCCTTCTAGCCTGCCTTTCTTCCAATATTTCTTAAAAGGCAACTATATGGTCCCTATAGAACTAAAGATTTTTTAAATAGTGAGTGAGGCTTTTAGACCAATCAAAACTTAATTTCCAGTTCAAAGATAAGAAGATATTTTTTTTCTGTAAATGAGTATTCACTTACTCAGAGCAAAAGACTATTAAAGTGTGACTAATATAAAATCCAATTTTAATATTACCTCTTATTTCTCTAAACCCACTAGACAAGTTGGAAGGATATCCTTGGATCAAGGGCTTCCTTATGCCTCTGGCTTCTTATTAGCCTAGTAAAGACATGGCAGAGGCTAAAAGCATAAAAGAGGCTGAGCAACAACCTAGCAGTTCAAATTATCCAACTCTTTAACATTTCAGACGGCAAATGTGGCCTGCATTAAACTGGCGCATTGTAGTCAAGTGCCTACTTTTAATTTAAGGCCTAGAAACATCAGCTAATTTAAGGAGGGAGTGATAAAGTTTGATTGCAAAATGACAGATATGCCAATGAGACATCGTCTCTGCTCCCAAGGACCTGGCCATTTCATGGTAAAAAAGGAATAAGCCCATGGCCACAATACAGTAGGCTCATAGAGACATTTCTAAGGGCTATGCACCCCAGAAGTGAATCATCTCCTGATATTCAGGTGGAAGCTTGGGTTTCTGTCTGAGTTCAAACATGAATCTACAACTTATCATCATGTAGACATAATAACTGATTGTGGAAATCACAAAAGACAGTCTATAGATAATCAGGAAGTAGCAATTTCTACTTCCTGATGAAGGCCAAGATGATGGCCAAGAATTATGTGCTCAGAGCTTTCATCGACACTTGCTAATTGTACCAAATCTTCAGTCTGATTATCATTAAACACATTTGTTACACATTTAGAGAGCTAAGGATGCAAGAAGTGCAAGAAGTTAAATAACTTACCCAGGATCATGTGGCAGGAAGAAAAGGGATTGGAACCCATGACTCTCACGATGTTGCAGCCTTGTCACTGAACCACTCTTCTTGGCAACCATGAAAGGTAGTTTTTATAGCTCAGGCAACACACTACATTCATGTACAAGATGCCTACCTAGTTATATGAAGCAGGTTCCATTAGGACGCTGAAACCATAACAGTTGTCTCACGATTTAGGAAGAATGTCGTATACACATGACTATTAGTCAGCTTTTGAGATCTGCAAAGAATAAACATATGACATTAAAAAGCCATTGTGTTCAATTCAGAAGGCAACAACTCCTTAAAGAGTTGTTGGAAGAATAAAGGGTAAATGTCTGGCTTATTTTCAGAATTTACAACTTTGAAAGGTATGCCTTTTAAGCAGGGACACAGATGTTTACTGAGATATCTGATTATGATATTATGCAAAATCGCAAAGAAGAGATTCTATGTATTGGTAAAATACATAGAAATGTGGGTTTGAGAGGCCGGCTCTTGCAACCTAAAACAAAGCATATCAAGATGCGCTTGAAGCTAAGGGACAGTAGCATAAAAATGGGTATGGTTAGGCCATCTCCCCACCCAAATCTCATCTTGAATTGAAGCTCCCATAATCCCCATGTATGATGAGTGGGACCGGGTGGGAAGTAATTGTATCATGGGGGTGGGTTTATTTCCATGCTGTTTCATGATAAAAAATAAGTCTCATGAGATCTGATGGTTTTATAAAGGGCCCTTCCCCTGCACACACACTCTTGCCTACCGCCACATAGGATGTGTCTTTGCTCCTCCTTCAGCTTCCACCATAATTGTGAGGCCTTCCCAGCCATGTGGAACTGTGAGTCCATCAAACCTCTTTTTCTTTGGCCTGTAATCCCAACACTTTGGGAGGCTGAGGCAGACAGATCGCGAGATCAGGACATGCAGACCATCCTGGACATGGTGAAACCCCGTCTTTACTAAAATACAAAAATTAGCCAGGTGTAGTGGCACACCCTAGTCCCAGCTACTCAGGAGGCTGAGTCAGGGGAATCACTTGAACCTGGGAGGCAGAGGTTGCAGTGTGCCAAGATCAGGCCACTGCCCTCCAGCCTGGTTACAGAGCAAGACTCGTCTCAAAATAAAGAAAAAACCTCTTTTTCTTTATAAATTACCCAGTCTCAGGTATTTCTTCATAGCAGTATGAAAATGGACTAATACAAAAGAATCAACACACTCACTGAGGCCATATTTCTGGAATCTCAGATGCTCTTTTTGCAGCTTTCAGAGTTTTTTTTTTCACAGATGTGACGACAGGGATCACCACCATTACTCAAATTATCAGGAGCTTTGGTAAAGTATTTTGTTCTCGGGATGTCCAAATTTGCCCCAAAACTTCAGAATGTAATTGATGATGTATAATTCAGAGTATATTTTACTTATAAAAGGATAATTTTTATTTGCACTTCAAAACTTGTGCAGGGGTATTGGTATTTTAATCCACAGACTCATGACTAAATATAATTCCTCTGCTTCAATCTTATAAAAAATATTTACTTAAGTATAATTATACCACAAAAGCTTCTTCAAATACCAGGCTCCTCTAGGAGATTTTCACAGTTGTCTTAAATCTAGACAGAAGGGTTAATCACAGTGTACTTATTCTGACATTAAGCCTTATGTATCTTTTTATATACCATGCTATTTATAATGCATTTTGGAAGACTAGACTTTCAAAGGCATAGGAGTCTTTTAGTAAAATGAATTCTCATTATTGTCATCAAGAGCACATGGACATCAGCTAAATGCACAATGCTCTTCTGGAGACACAAAGAATTATAAAGAAGCTCGTAGCTCACTATGAGCTCATGTTCATGGAGACATCCATGAAAACCACATCACTTGCAGTTTTTAATTAGAAGCAGACACATACTATAATCTATAACTGCTATACATATTGAACGTAGAGAAAAACATTCCCTGTAATACTCATTGAAACTTTCCAAATGAAGTGGAATTTGAGGTCAACCTTGCAGAATTATTGCTGTCTGCTCTCCTTCACAGTTAACACACTGACCACAATAACAGCATTTAACTTACAGTGTGTTGGCTATGCCCTATTCTCTTTCTCCCATAAATCTTTGAGTTCTTCAACAAAAGGGATTTTGCCTTATTCATCCCTGAACATCTAACAAGCATCTATTAATCAAACATTAGATTGTAAGGCACTAGAAAACAGTAGGTTCAAAAAGCCATTAGCCCCCATTCTTGCAACCTGGTTGTCGAGAGTCTCACCAGAAAGAGAGGCGTGTGCTACATTCAATGGCCAAAACAATGCAAAGGGCAGTGTGCTACATGCTATGGCAAAAACACCAACCCAAGATAGAAGGAACAATTAACCAAGCAAAAAGAACCACCATGTATAGTATTCAGTTGAGTGAGTTTGAAAGATGTGTTCATCCATCAAAACACCATGGCAGTCAAGATGCAGAATAGTTCCATCATCACCAAAAGATTCTTCATGTTCCTTAGCCCTCTACACCACACTCTGCCTGCATCCATAGGCAGCCACAGTTTTTCCCTCTGTTATTATGCACTAGTCTGCATTTCATACCAATGGAATCATGGAGGATGAATGATGTACATACATGTACCTTGTATGTATGCTGTTTTGTGGCTTCTTTATTCATAATAACTTTGAGTTTCATCCATGTTGTTTTATGTGTCAGTAGTTAATTCCTTTTTATTGCTGAGTACTTAATTGTATGGTTTATATGTCTTTTGAAGTGTTGATGTACATTTGCTTTTTACTATTATGAATAAAGTAGCTATGAAGCTTTGAGGACTAGTCTTCATGTAGACATTTTTTTTAATTTCTTTTGTGTAGATTCGACAGTTTCTTTTTTTTTTTTTTTTTTACAGCATTATTGTTTTAAGCCAATCAGTTATGGCAACTGAACTGATATCCAAACAATGTCATTACATAGTATTAATATAAAAGCTAGATCTGATCATTATATATTAATTATTAGAATTGCATTTCCCCTTGAATCTTTCAAATATTTCTATTGGTCAGTCTTGATTAGTTTTAAATAGTTAGTACTCCTTTTGGACAAACACAGAACTACTTATGCATAAGAGTAACTACTCTACATAACAGAGCGGGTCAAAAACTAAATTTAAAAAATAATTTTAGTTTTTCAGTGATGTCTCACAATATTATATAGAAATTGCATTGAATTTGCCGATAGCTTTGGGTAGTACAAACATTTTAACAACATTGATTTTTGTTGTTTATTCTGTAGCCTTAACAAAGTTGAAGAGAAAAGGAATACTTTATAAATTGATACTCAATATTAAATGCTGTTTCGAATAAAAAGCATCTAAGTGAGCAGTTAGGGCACACAGCAGCAGAGTGGCACAGCTGTTCAAGCTGTCAGATTAGAGTTGAGTATATTTCAAGTGACATTTTCTCTGGATAAACTTCCCTATCTGTTGACAACCCAGTTGCCTCTATTTTTCTGCATGCTGTTAAAACTTCTATCATGACAGTTACCTTGATATACTGTGTAATTGTCTCTTCACTTGTTTTGTGTCTGTTAAATAAAAACCACAAAAGGTAAGTGATCTGAAAAGATCTTTGTAAAGAAGAAAAAAGAGATTAGGGGTAGGTATAGGAAAGATCACAGTTACTGAATATTCCAGTCACTCCCTTACATTTCCACAGCCTTCCTTGAAGTTGGGGTTCAGCCATGCAACCTGTCTGGGTAATGGTTTGTACATGGTGATGCTATTGTTTTGGGGCTGAGGGGTTAAATATCCAGTGTTCTTCTAGCAGTGCCTGTAGAGGACTTAGGATGACATGATGAGTTGGTAAAGCCCCCAAAATTAAAATAACCTAAATCCCTGTGAAAGTTGCCAAACTCATGTAGAATTTTGTGTGAGTGAGAAATACATCACTGTTGTGTTTAATCAATAATATTTTGTGGTTTGAATGTTACAGCAGATAACAGTAATTATTCTAGTTGAAATGCATATGTTCCTGACCAGCTTAATGCTTGTAACACTTGTTTGGCTCTCAAAAATATTTAGAGTCTTGGTTAGGGCTAAAGTAATAGTTTGATAGCACTAAAATAGAATATGCTAGTGCAGTTAATATTGAAATTTTAACTACCACCTCAACTTCAATGTCAAGTAGAGAATAATTATCATCAAACATATCCTGAATTCAAAGGTCAAAGCAAAAAATAAACTTGTCTGAGTAGACATTCATAAGAAGATCATGCAGCCAATATCATATGAATAATTGGTGATCTTGAACTTCTAATAATCCATAATGATATGTCACCTAGTTAAGTAACAAATCAGTACTTACAAAATTCATTTATACAGCAATTCTCATTGATTTATTCTGTGAGGGCTCAAAATATTCTTGCTGATATAAATCTAGCCATTATCTCTTATCTATCATAGGCATTACAATATTTTTCACAAAAGCACTTGAATAGATCTATCACATTGGAATGCAATATTTTTAATAGTTCTTGCAAAGGTATACAAAGAAGAAATTTTTTAAAGCTAAAGAGTATTATCAATGCAGCTGAATTACTTTTGAGTAAAAGACTTGCTTTTGAGATCTCAGAGATCCGTGATGTGTGAAGGAAAATTTTCACGCCATATTTTGCTAATTACCTTAAACAAAGAACTTGTTCCCTGGGTTCTACATTAAGAATTTTTTAAAATAATATGTAACATAATAATATACTATTGTTTCTCTATCATTATTGTAATTGATGTATCTGTATCCCATGTGAATTGAACTTAAATCACTAGTGAAATAAGACCACAGAATCAAAGGTATTGCACAGTAGAAAATTGACGAAGCAGGCCTGAGGCTGCTTTCACTTAAAAAGTCCTGCTAATAAGTTTGACCCTTGGATGAGGTCTGGGAACTCGGACTTCAGGGTATTTCCCACAATTTCTTGATAAGGGTGACTCGCTGTCCCTAAACTGTTTAGGCAAACAATATGGCTTATGCTGGAACTGCTTTCCTTCTGAGAGTCTGGAATTTTGGCAGGTAGTACACACAGGATGGCTATGCAACCAGCCCTATAAACCCTTGGCATGGAATCCTGATGAGATTCACCAATAGACATTTTGCATGTGCCGTCCCTCAGCACATCCCTGAGAGATTAAGTGCATCTTGCATGATTTCACTGGGAAAGGATTCTTGGATGCCTGCATTTGGTTTCCTCCTGACTTCACTCCATGAACTTTTGCCCTTTGCTGACTTCGCTCTGTGTTCTTTCACTGTAATCACTCATAACCAAGAGTTGACCATGTGAGTTCTGAGACTTCCTAATGCATCAGCCAGCATTGGGGTAGTCTTGGAGACTCCTTGACACGGGGAATTTTAACTAATCTACGTAAAACTTCAGGATTTCTGCAACAAAAGACAATTTTTGGAATTTGTTGTTATAATGATAACCAAAGTTACTAAAATTATTCACATTTGTGGGTACCTTTCTGCATGCACCTATTTTCCATATGTGGTACAGCCATGGTTGTTATTAGGTACATGCTCAACTGGAAACTGGCAGAAGCTCTGAGAACAGGAAACAAAATTTATCCAGAAAAAGAAAAACACAATTAAAGTAATTTCTCCAAAGATGAGTTATGTAAAAAACAATCAATAGGAGGCATGGTTAGGACCCAGCTTAGAAATCTGTCCTTAAAAAAGCAATAATGTCTGTACATGTCTTCTTTTATATGTCAATTTGTTGTTTTACAAGTCTACAGAAAATTGATCTGCTAGAAAAAATATTTTTAAAATAATACGAGTACATGGACTGATTTATAATTTCTTTTAAAGATATATTTTAGTATGCATGCAATTTCTGGGCTTTTATTTTGCTCACTTTGTCTGTTAACTTACATTGTAAGTTGATGTTGAACTTCACAACAGCACTAAAAACCCCCTTGAGTCAAAAGAAGTACTTCTCTGACTTGAAATAAGGACTTATTTAACTATAATCTGTAAATTTGAACTTTGATTATGGAGTGGATGAGAAATGAAATACCATATTGTAAAAGAATTCAAAAAGCTCTAAGTTAGTTATAATTTGTCTCTATAGCCATACTGTCAGGTAAAAGATACCAAGTACTCAATAATATAATTTCTCCAAACCCACCACATACTGTCACGTGCCTTATAACTGTTTATTGGTTTTAAATTGTATGTCACATACATTTTATTTGCATTTCAGCTCATAAGTTTCTTAAATGGAAAACCTTGACATATTTTCTTTTTTTCTATACTCAGAGTCAAATTAGTAGAATTCAAACAATATTTTGGAGTAGGATTCTAGTCGTAACTTTTACCACACATTCCAAAAGACATATGAGTCATTAACTATAGGACAGAGAACAGGAGGGTACAAATGTGGGTCAGTCTACTTTGAGAACAAGATTGCAGTCTAGAAAATATATCAGTATCTTAGAAGAGTAATGTAGGTGGACAAGGGGTGGGATCAGTGGGGGGAAATTGTATGGTTTTAGCTTTTGCACCTATTTGTTAAATTATAAGTAATTTCCTATTACACAAAAATTATTATAAAGCCAACAATTTAAGCTTCCTCTTTTCATATTCACTGGGTCAAGTAATTAGCACCATTTAAGTAATCATTCACATGTACAAATAAATTGTATATAGAAAAGGGACCCGGCCTTTACTAAGAAAAAGCAATTTATTATTAAAGCAATCACCCATAAGAAATGTGCTTAGTGAATTCATAGCTTCCAAATTCTTACTTATCTTTATGTGTGCACAGTTTCAATAAAGAATATAATGGCTCTAATTTATTTGATTTCCTAAAAACAAGTTATTTTTATTTTCTCATATTTCATTACATAATATCTAATTTGCATTGTACAATGGTCTCTAAAATGTTTCCAGATTAATATGCATTATATCATCAGGGATATATTGTTCTGAACATGATTATCAATTCCTATTTTTCTAATGCTAATTGAAAATAATGTTTAAAGTACTTTGCATTCTTTTCCATGCATCAGTACTCAGTAGGTGAGCACCAATAACTTCCTGAAGCATATTGATCGAAATTCTACTCAACACTTCTAAGATGTATGTCAGTCAAATGAGGATTTAATACCTTTTTATCCTGGATTATTATTCTTCCATTTTATGACATACACATTCTAACACAAATGTGAGTATATTGAAAAGGAGTAAGAACAGTGGTTAATTGACCTATTTGGATTGTTTTATAGAATAAATATTTTTAAATTTTATCTTTGATTCTAGAAGACCAACATTCCCACTAACAACAGCTAGAGGAACTATAAAAGTATTTCAAAAGTAGATTTAAAGGCATCAGCACACCAACAAGGTGATCATGACATGTGGACCCATCATTATGGAGGCAAGGAATTCCACAAAGTGGGGTCCTAACTTTGGCAACATATTGGTCTCAGAGGCATTTTCCCATCTTAAGAACCAGCTGGAATTGTGAGTAGAGTTTTCTGCAGTCACAAAGATATGGATCCCTGGTAGGTCTTCAGACTGTCATCTTCAATTGTTGAGGAGTCATCTACATCATTAAGGCAACATTTATCTGGTTGTTCTTAAGATTCCTTCTTTGTCTTACATTTTAACAGTTGTGCTGTGAGGTGCTTTTGTAGTTTTCTCTGCATTTACTTTCCCAGAGATTACAGAGGTGGAAGTAGAAATGGAATTGAATTCAGGATTCTGCAAGAAAATCTGCCTCAGTAAACAAATCAGGCTTTTAGTTCAGATAAAATAATCACCATAATAGGAATAAAAGCAAACCCCAATAAGCCACTTGTCATAAAAACTGAGGCCAGGTTCAAGTAGCTCAATCTTTGCTTGGAGCAAAATTATCTGCCCTTATCCTAACTGACTGCTGGAAGTATAACTCCTCTCTGACAGAAAACAACATCAATGAGATTCTTCAATTGTCTTCATAATTTTTCAGACACTGCATGTAATCTAATCAGAAGTGTAAAAATCAAAAGATTTAAAATAAGGGGAGAAATAGAGCCACAGGACATCACAATATTGCAGCTAACCAACAATAACTTTAAAGTAACTGTGTGTTCATTGCAGCACTGTTTACAATAGCAAAGACCTGGAACCAACCCAAATGCCCATCGACAACAGACTGGATAGGGAAAATGTGGCACATATACACCATGGAATATTATGCAGCCATAAAAAACGATGAGCTTGGGTCCTTTGTAGGGACATGGATGAACCTGGAAACCATCATTCCCAGCAAACTGACAGAAGAGCAGAAGATCAAACACCGCATGTTCTCACTCATAGGCGGGTGTTGAACAATGAGAACACATGGACACAGGGAGGGGAGCACTACACACTGGGGTCAGTTGGGGGGAAACAGGGGAGGGACGGTGGGGGGTGGGAAGCTGGGGAGAGAAGGCAAGGGGAGAAATGTTAGATGAAGGTGATGGGGAGGAAGGCAGCAAATCACACTGCCACGTGTGTTCCTATGCAACAATTTTGCATGTTCTTCACATGTACCCCAAAACCTAAAATGCAATAAAATAAATAAATGGGAAAAAAAAATAAAAAAAAATAAAGTAACTGTGAGTAATATAGCATATTACAAAATAATAAAATATAGTACAAAATAATCAAGGGGAATTCTACAAGTGAAAAATAAAAGCAGAAATATGTCAATACATTGCTTTAACAGTTCGGACACACCTAAAGAGAGAAATAGCACACTAAAGCTAGATCACAAGAAAACTTACAGATCAATGTACAGAGATAAAAGCCGGAAACATGCAGAAACAAATGGAAAAGATGAATATACAAAAAGGTGTAACATAACTGTGATTAGAGTCTGAGAAAAAGAAGGGAAGGCAAAAATGAAATAGAAGGAATATTCAAAGTTGTAATAGGCTACATATACCTCAAAAGTATGAAAACAATGAAAGGATTTGCAAAGCTGTGTAATCTCTAACAGAGTCAATATAGAAAAAAAATATACTCACAAACATGCATTATAACATGACTGTTAAAATGCAAAACAAGGAAGGAATCTTAAAAACATTCAGAGAAATGTTGCCTTACATGATGTAGGTGACTCCTCAGCAAATGAAGATGACAGTCTGAAGAACCCCCACGGATCCATCTCCGTTCAGAGTCCGGTGATACTGCGGCACCAAATGCCTGCTGAACTCTGCTAGCATCTGGAGTCACAAGGAAGTGGCTTATGAAGGATAGAAGGCCACTGATTTTTAAATTTTTTATTAATAACTGAAACTTTTGATATAAGTTATATGTGGATCTTCAGAAGATTTTTTCAGAATCAAGCTCTATTTGTCTACATGGTAAGTAGTTTCATAGTTTACTCTTGTGCTAGGTTTCCTGCCTTTACCCCTCTCATCAACCTTTACTCTGTTCACTAATATTACTTTCTTGTCTCAAGTTCCACTTTCATGGGGACCCATTTTCAGACAGGTATAACGAGCAACCTAGGATTTAGAAGGCACTGTTCTCCACATTATTCATTCTGCGATTTATCTTTTTGCTTTGTAGGAGCTATTATAGAATCAATATTAGAGATGCTCTTTCTGGCAATTAAAACAGTTCTAGTTTATTTTACCTGTTTATATTAAATTTTATTGTTTGTCATAAAATATTTAAGATTATCTTTATATCTCAGTACGTGCACCATTATCATAAACGTTCTGTGGTTACTAAATAAAGTGTTGTATGTTTCATGAGTGTACATTACTACATATTAAAATAGATAATTAAATAACATTATTTTGGATGCTGTAATCCTCTGTATCCTTATTAATATTTTTCTCTGCTTAATCAAATCCTGAGGATATGACAAAATTTCAAGCTGTTACTATAGAATGATCAGTAATCCACAGTAATTCTGTTTTTATTTTTAATATACTGCAGCTATCCTTTGTTCTTTCTGATAGATTTTAATTTTTTCATTGCTCAAGGAAATTTTTGATTTTCAATCATAATATTTGCCCTAATGTTTCAGGTTCAGTGATTTCTAACTAAACAATTTGTAATCAATAAACTTAACATCATTTCTTATTCTATTCCATCTGCCTTACCCTATGTAAGAAATTACTTGTGCTTTTATATTTTAATGACATTGAGATGTTTTCTATGGGATATAGCATCTTTACTATTTATTGTTTCCAGTTAATAAAGTGACTAATGTTAAAGATACTTTTAACAAAATTTAAAGTGATTATTTCTATATCTTTACATTTTACATAATATAAACTTTTTAAGGAATTAAAGAAATACTTGATTGGGTAGGGGTTTTCTTACAACTTGTCAAAGATACTTTATTGCTATTCTGAAAAGATTTCAATCTACAAGTCATGGATATTATGCATATAATGAATTTTTATTTATTTATTCATTGACACAGAGTTTTGCTCTTGTTGCCCAGGTTAGAGTGCAATGGCACAATCTCAGCTCACTGCAACCTCCGTCTCCTGGGTTCAAGTGATTTTCCAGTCTCAGTCTCAGCCTCCCAAGTAGCTGGGATTACAGGTGTGCACCACCATGCCCAGGTAATTTTTGTATTTTCAGCATATTGGTCAGGCTGGTCTCGAACTCCCTACCTCAGGTGATCCACCTGCCTTGGCTTCCCAAAGTGCTGGGATTACAGGCATAAGCCACTGCTCCTGACATGCTTATAATGAATTTATAACTTTTACCAAAGATAGTAGTGAAAGAGCATGGGACACTTCTTCCCCAGTGCCTCTGCTTTCTCCCCTCACAGCCACCTTCTGTCCTGCTGGACTCCCGACAGGGGCTGCAGGGTATGAAGGTCCCTCCTCTGTGCCAGCCTGGACTTGCTTATGTCCACCTGGCTCCTACTGGGACTTCTAACTCTGGATAGGTTGCTCTGTATCTTATCTACCACACATCAACAATGGTTTTTAGAGGCCTGTAGTTTTTTAATATTCTTTGAAGTTATAATTTCAAGTATTAAATATATTAACCATCAAAAACAGAGTAGTGTAGAAAATAAAGATTATTTATGTGAATATTAGAGTATTACCAGATTTCTTGTTTCCAGGGCTTATGCTCATAAACGAATTTTAACAGCTCTTCAGTAACTTCAGTTTGTGGTTCTATCACTTTGCTGTCCATTATTCCTGACTTCTCAACATATAAATAAAACACTGTTTTCCATATCCGTTTTTTTTTTCTAGATATTAAATAATACAACTATGAGAGTGAAAATGAGCAAGTTTTTGGCTTGGTCTAATAAGTGAAAAGTTGTACTGTGTAGGTCTGCTTTGACTACTGTTTAGTGGATAAGCCCAACAAATAGCTAATTTCTACAATGCCGGAAGAAGAGTGGGAATGTTTTTCTTTGCTTCATTTTAATATTATGGTTTTCATGGAATGAATGGTAATAGCCTGCATGATTTTAGGGACTTATAACCAAAAATATTTTATCTTCTTTCTTTTTTTCTGAATATTTCTAGAAAACTATTGCTTCAATACTTTGTTTAGGGATTTCAAATTCTAAATAAAAAATGGTTTGTGTGTGTGAGAGAGATTGCATACACAGAAAATAAAATAAAGTTCTTCATATACACTAAATTTAATTTGAGATTAGGTAACATACAGAGCCAATACTCCTATAAATGTTTGAATAGGTACCCACTGTATACTTGGGGACGCTAGGCCAAAATCTCAGGAAAGAAAACAGAAAATTCATTTTATGTGCTTTGCTTCAATTATAAAATTAGTGAGAATTTCTCATTGCTTTGACATATGTGATTATCCAAAACAAAAACCTATTTTCTTTTTCTCATGTGTTTAAGAAGACTTCAGTACTATTTTTTAGTCTTAGAAAGTCTGAAATCACTTATGTGAGTATCATTAGCTCATAGAATTTTAATTTTAGTGATTTATGGAGTCCATTTTACATTCATTATACTTATATATTGATAGGTTTCTTTATTTATGTTGAATATAATTTAGGGGTAACTCCAAGCAAATTGGCAAATTGATCTATGTCACATTTTAATACAAAATGTATATCCATATGAAAATTTACAATTCAAAGTAATTATTGATCAATTATAACACAAAACTAGCCACATCATCCTACTTTTGAGAAGTTAACAGGATTATTCTTTCAAGTTGAAATATTTTAAGCTGAAATTGAAGAGCTGTGGAATTCCCTAAAATTACACCATAATATTCAACAAAGACTCAATTAAATATGCCACATACAATCTTGAATATATGCTAAGACTTGTTATTTGTCCAGCATTCTGAGAAAGCCATCACTTTTTCTAATCAAAACATCAGTACTGTTTTATAACTCATAGTAGTCAAAAATAAAATATATATATATATATATATATATATATATATATATTATAATGAAAAAGAAGATCTAGCTTAACTTATTGGAGAAGTTGTATGGATGGTTTCACTGAGGCATAGATTTCTATCAGCTATAAAGGAGCTTCCACCAGGGCTAATTTTGGCTGCAACAACATGGAACCCAACATAAAATCATTGCTCAGCCCTCTGCACTTACCATACAGCAAGTTCCTCTGGGATCTGCCCTGATGGTAATACCACTACAGAATGATGACTGACATTGGAAATGTCCTTCTAATTTTTTTTCAATCCTTCCTTTCTCAGTTGGAATGTGAGAGTTCTTTCAGTCCAGATCACCTGCCACTGGCCACAATTCTGAAGATATTTACTATCTATGGGGTTTATTATCTATGGCATGCATGTTAATAAGATAAAATAATTGTGGTTCATAATGTCAATATGCAACATTGCAAAATTCACCCTGTCCAACTATTTTAACTTGTGATCAGAAACATAAGATGCAAATTTAAATGTGAGGGGAAATACTTAGTTTTCCAAAGAAATTAGCAAAGTAGATAGAAGTAGAAAATAGAGCAGAAGGCTAACCCATGACTCCTGAGAAACGACATCATCTCCCAGGGAAAAGCAAAGGAGAGGATGTCTTTTTTCTTCCTGAAGTATCATCACCTTGTAGAAACCTATGTGTCCAAAGCCACTGAATCCGTTGTTCTTTTTAAGAATGCAACATAATACATTAAGAGTTACATAATGATTCTTTAACTAGACATGATACCAAAAGAGAACATGCTGCTTTCTTAATACTAATTTAATGTCAACTGTTCTTAATGGGCATGTCATTTAAATACATGTAGAATAATTTATTTGAGAGTCTCCTTCCTGTAGGTAGAGGGGCTGCAAATATTCCTAAAACACAGCTCCTATGAAACAGAATATTTCTTAATCATGGCATTATAAGGCTGTGATCAACGTTGTGGAATGGGGAATAAAGGCTTCAGAGCATATAAGTAAGAGAATGCTTCCCAAATAAAAAGTAACTTTAGAATATAATAGTAAAGAGTAGCAATTACCCAAGTAAAAAGGATAGGGCAGGGCCAGAGCCAGGTGAAGTTTTGGTAAAAGTTTCATAATAGCATTAAGCATAGTAGCTAAAACTTGTGTCACAGCTATGATATATACTAGGCAATCTTTTAAGTACTTTTCATGATTCATGAGATAGGCACTATTGCTATTTCCATATTGTAGATGAAGAAGCTTAAACTTAGAGATATCAAAAAAATTGTCCCAAATCACAGAACTAGTGATGGTGAAGTCATGTAATCTGTCCCCTGATTCTTGTTACGGCCATTGTCACAAGGGGTAAACCTTGCTGGAGTCCTAGGCTTGTTTTTTTCAATGAAAAAGTTCTTTCATCAAGGTACATGTGAATTCCTATGTATATCACACCCATCTTATTAAAATATGCATTTCCAATGAAATTTTGCTCTTTGTGCTTAAGCATTTACTAAGCATTTTATCTTTATATCAATAATAATGATATTTTGGTTATTCTTATACCAATAATAATGATAATTTAATACCATTGGGCAGAAAAATTTTGCAGCATATATGGTCACAAGAACATTTTAAATCATGTGTATATATGTATATATGTGCCTAAATATACATATATACATCTATTTGCAAATAAATATAGATGTCAGTAAAATAGAAGCATATTATATAATGATGTGATACTGTGGGGAAGATAAAATGCAATTTGGAATTCAAAAAGGAAAATGCAGCAGCGTAAGCTTTCTGACTGCTGAAGAAGAGTTTTTTTTTTCTGTAAATTTTATAAAAACTCTAGTATTGAGGATAAAATGGTATTGAATTACAGTGGGGTTTATTATTTATGGCATACATGTCAGTAAGATAAAATAATTGTGGTTCATAATGTCAATATGCAACATTGCAAAATTCACCCTTTCCAACTATTTCAACTTGTGATGAGAAACATACAATGCAAATTTAAATGTGACAGGGAATACTTAGGTTTCCAAGGAAATTAGCAAAACTATTTAAAAAACAAAATTTGAGACAGTTGGGAAAACAAGCCCTTTTCCACATCTTAGGAAACACGGCCATGGCCAGGGGTGATGCTCTAGCACTTCATGAAAAGCCCTGATTTCTCTCCAAAACTTAGAATGTTTTCTTCCCAACTTTTTCCTGTCACACTGAAAGGAACAAGATACCCTCATATTTGGTCCTGTCCAAGAAAAGGTCACAACTAACCACTCAGAGAGTATTAGGAAAAAAATACATTGCTCGTGAGTTAATAATAAAGTCCTTAAGCTACAGAGATGGAGTCTTACGCTGTCACCCAGGCTGGAGTGCAGTGGTGCGATCTCCACTCACTGCAACCTCCACCTCCCAGGTTCAAGCAACTCTCCTTCCCCAGCCTCCTGAGTAGCTGGGATTACAGGCACACACCACGCCAGGCTCATTTTTTGTATTTTTGGTAGAGACGGGGTTTCACCATGTTGGGCAGGCTGGTCTCGAATCCCTGGCCTTGTGATCTGCCTGGGTTGGCCTCCCAAAGTGCTGGCATTACAAGTGTGAGAGACCGCACCTGGCTGACTCTCAATGGTTAAATTACAAATTTCTTTGATGTCTACATCTTTGCAGGGTACGTCTTGTTGAATCCTTCCAGCTTCTCAGGAATAATTCATATCTGCTGATGGGACATTTCAGCAAATGGTGTTTTAGAGAAAAAGGCCCAAGAGACTTGTTCTTCTTTTCATTTCCACTTAGCTTCAACAATTGTAAGTCACTTATGAAAAGTATTTGGCAGTGTATCTTCTAAGATCGTTAAGAGCTATGTAATGTCTATGCCCTGGCGGGCTGCCTGATCAGTATTCCAAATTCACCAGATCAAAACAGGTTATATAGAAAGAGCTACCCAAGAGTGCCTTGATAATGTTGATTATGTGAAACTGCTCATGAGAGTTCTGTACACCCTACAAGCTGCAGTTACTCCTAGTATTTGGTGAGACAGAATTGCTTAACCCCCTTGATCCTGTAATTCTAGAAGAAGTAATTGCTGTTTTCCAACAGTGGAACACTTAGTCGCTTCAACCCCAACTGTAAGGTTGAATCTTTAAAGAATGAAAATGGTTCCCAGAGCCACTGTGTTTTTTGTTATTAATTCACACATGGCAGGGTAACCCTAGGTTGATAAAAAATTAAAAAATAAAAGTGACAATTTTAAAGTCCAACGTTCAAGACTTCTAAAAACAAAGTAAATTATCTGGGTCAGTGTGGAATACATCGACATTTTGAAAATGAGACCAGAGATGCAAGCATCACTAGAAATTGCTTAGAACAGCAAATTATCCCAGCCCTAAGCTACAGGATCAGAATCACTGGGGTGGGACTGTGTGTTCAACACGTCCTCCAAGTGACCCTGATGCATGCCTAAATTTAGGAGTCACTGATAGAGATATTTATCCATTCTCTCTGGAGTCATCAGGCCCTGAATTTTAATCCCAGCTCTGATACTTATTGTATGTGATGGTTCATATTGAGTTTCAACTTGATTGGATTAAAGGATGGAAAGTATTATTCCTGGGTATGTCTGTGAGGGTGTTGCCAAAGGAGATTAACATATGAGTCAGTGGACTGGGAAAGGCAGACCCATCCTTCATCTAAGTGGGCACAATCTAATCAGCTGCCAGCACAGCCAGAATAAAAGCAGGCAGAAGAACGTGGAAAAACTAGACTGGTTTAATTTTCTCGTCTCCATCTTTCTCCCATGCTGGATGCTTCCTGCCCTCAAACATCAAACTCCAAGTTCTTCAGCTTTGGGACTCAGACTGGCTTCCTTGCCCCTCAACTTGCAGACGGCAAATTGTGGGACCTCACCTTGTGATCATGTAGTCGATACTCCTTAATAAATTTCTTTGTATCTATACATCTATCTCATTAGTTCTATTCCAATAGAGAACCCTGACTGATACACTATGCATACAGCATCTGCTTACTCACTCATCTGTGTTTTAATTTTGCCATCTATACATTAGAGACAGTACTTACCTAGACAACATCTTTTTGAGAGGATGGTAGCAAAACACCTCTGTAAATGCTCCCATTGCTCCTAGATTACTGAAACTAGAAGAACCATCCAATAGGATATTGAGATTGGCACCTGTTTCAAACCCTACAGCAGCAGACACTTCATGAATGGAGTCAGACGTGTGGGTACGTGCCAGGTCTGAGAAAGCAAGCTACCCATGGCAGCTGCTTTTCACAGATTGCCACCAACCTGTCCATTCTGCAAGGCTGATGTTTCAGAAAATTGACTATGGTCTTTCCCCACCTGCCTGTCACATTCCCTGAAAACAGCATGAAATGCCACATAAGGGGCCCAAGAGTAAATGCTGCTCACCCAACATGGGGAAGATGTAGAACAGACAGTTTCTTTTCTTGTTCTCTTTATCAGTTCAGGAACATAGTGGTGTTTGCATTTTAGTGTCATTCTGCCTCCTCCCAGACACCATAATATATGACATTGTTTGAGGATAGATGTTAAGTTTGTTGTATTTCGTATCCACTACTCTTCCAATCTGCTTATTGGAAAGAATGCTAATACAGTTACATTGTTAACTATTTTGGATTTGTGAGTTAGCATGGGAGCCTAACAGCTATTTGTTCTGTTTATTATAAGAGAAAACATCCCATTTTCAGAAGGAGCAGATGATTTATTCAGAAGCAAGACATTCAGAAGTTGGGACATCTGTCTGGTCATGAAGAAAGCTCTTCCCAAATCAGGCTGATGGCCTTTAGGAGTCTGAACAAAGTATGATGCCTAAAAAATCTTTGCCCACAACTTTATTTAATATTTAACTTTCTTTTCCTGCCTTTCCTTTCTACCCCCTTTTTTTCTGCATATTTCTTCATGGTACTCCCAGTATCTGATCTTTTAAGTGTTTATTACTAGATGCCTGTCCTTTACAAGAAAGACCTCTGTGTTTGTTCACTGCTGTGTTCCCAGAACTTAGAAGAGTGTGTGAATGTCATACCTGCTCGATACATATTTATTAATGAATAAATGAATTAGTCTCCTTGCTATTTTTGTTAACACCATGCTATTAACCAACACATATTTTTTCAACATATGATCTTATTTGAAACAGGCATAATGCTACTTACATTTTCTCTATTTTAAACACCAATGATGCCAGATATTCTACATGATCAGAACCCTATCATTCTTGTATGAGGAAAAGTTAAGATTCCCTCCTTAACTAGAATTAAGTGCTGGAGCTCATTTTTCTTTTTATTCCAGCACTGCAAAACAGCAGCCTAAGGCATATTCCTTTGTTTCTGCATCATCCTCTTCTCTTAATATTCAACATTTGAAAATAGAAAATAAAAGTGCATGATGCCAAAATACAGGGGAAGACAGTTATTGTATTTTCTACAGTAAATCTCTATTTGGAATGACAGAAAAGAAAGTCATCAATGCACGGATCTTATAAAAAGAAATGACCAGGAGAAACTGCAGAGAAAAGAGTGAGACATCAATTTGGTTTACAACCTCCCTGACGGAACAGTCAAAGAACATCAGAAAAAAAAAAAAGAAAAGAGGAATATGAGAACAGTAAGGCCGTGCCTAAGAACTAGCAGCTCCGGAAGGAGGAGGACGTGAGAGTCTGCTCTGTGGCGACACTGGGGTAAGTATAAATCACTGTCTTATTCAGAAACACACTCACAAGATGTTTCTTGGAAAAGTGGCCAATAACTTATCACACAGTGAAGTTATTCAAGAAAGAAGAAAAAATTATGGTTTATATTTATAACTCTTCAGGCTGAGAAAAACTTAAACTATTTTAAAGAGAAAAAATGGAAGGAAATAAAGGCATGAGATTTCTGAGTTTTGTCAAGAAAGGGACAAAATTAGATTACCTTTATTCTTTCACTTCTTCTTCACATGGGTAATGTAGAATTTGGCACTGATGTTACCTTCTTTCCGGTTTCTGTTATTTCTTTTACCCCAAGAATGTCAATATCTTATCCTTGAAACTATTAGAATGGGGCACGGTAGGAGGACAGATGTCTCTGAGACAATTGTTCACTGGGTTTGTGACTTAAAAACAATCCTGTCACAGACTTTGGGGGCCAGTTTGGTTGGCAAGGTGATGTCAGGGACATGAATTTCTTGAGCTGAAATATTTCACCAGTGCCTGAAACCATCTACTTTATCAGAAAGACTATGTATTATGTATTAATTATCTAAAAGTCAATTAGGAAACCCTTTTTCATTCCTAAGCAACTAGCAATCACACTCCATTGATGGTACTGAGTAAAATGAATTTATACAACAATAGTTCACACAATTTCCAAGAACTTATAAAGGTTCTGGAAACATATTATCATGTATGAGCCATTCATTTATGGAGCATACAGGATAAATCAATACAAATCAACAGGTAAACACTCTGTCATTAATAATTTAGCAAAATGTATTTTCAATTAAAACTAGCATTAACTGTAAAACAGGTAGATAGCAATTCACAGTGAGTTTACACTGTGGAATTAACACTCAAGAAATAATCATCAGATCTCTGTTAATAAAATAAAAATTCAAAGAATCAATATTGTACAAATATTTTGTAAAAATGAGAAGATAAGAGAGAACACAAAACATCTTCCATAGAAACATTTTACTAGGTCCAGAGATCTAATGCAAACTTTTCTTGCTCTCTATTGATCTCCATCAACACCCTTCTAATATCTACTCCCAGTAAACTTTGAATTAATGATTTCAAAAATTATCCAGGGTGACAGACCTAAATGCGGTTCTATACTCTTTGTGCAAATAATGTTGGATTTTTATGTTTGTTCTACAGGGTCATATTTATTTGAAAATTTTATTGAAATATTAACACTGTAAAATCGTCATTTAGTCTGTGGTGAAAAGATGCACTATTCAATAAATGTTGTGATAATCTAGCAGTCACTTAGATGAAAATAAGAATGAATCACAAGTTTACAAACCTTTACCAAAATATATTCCAGCAGCATCAACTATGCAAACCAACCAAAATATATCATGAGATACTAATGGAAAATACCAATTTTGAAAAAAAATACAAAACACTGTAGTATAGGACATCTTTGTAAGCATGAAACAGAAATCAAGAATCATTTTTAAAAGACCAATAAAGACCATTACATAAAATATCATAATTTTCTTCATGATCAAAAAAATCACCACAAGTATATAAAACATGAAGAAAATGGGTGAAAACACTTGTGACAAATATGGCTCTGTAAGCTTTTATATTCCTAAAAATAAATAATAACAATAAAATTTATATAAACCAATAGAAAATTAAGTAAAGGAAATGCCAGAGTTCTCTGAGATCAGAAATGACTTCAATCAACCTAAAATGTTATTAATCTCCTTCATAAGAAGATGAAAATGAAAGTAAAATACAGTTTTGTATAGAAGTTAACAAACATCAAAATGTTTGATGACTGTTGTTAAAAGTGTGAGAAAGTGTGAGGAAAGAGGCATTTTTGTGCACTATATTGGTTACTAAGATGATTTAACAAAAGGACCACAAAACAGTGTATTGAAAAGGACTGATGTTTACTTTTTGATTGTGTCACCACCTCCCATGTGAGGGTCATGATGCGGCTCTTCTCCATGAAGTCACTCAGGGATCCAAGCTTAATAGTCCATGTCATTGCTCTTCCACCCCTTTTGGAGAAGCTCTCCTTTGCACAACAGAAGAAGGGTCACTGCTACATTTGCATTCTCCTGGAATGGAGGAAGGAAAAACAAATCCAGGGTTAAGAATTTCCTTCCATTCCTGCTGAGGACTTTCACCACTCTATATCAGAAAAATGGCAAACACAGGCATTAGAGAACCCCAAAATGATCATAGAAGAGCTGGACTGAAAATATTTGTGTGTCCACCAAGGGAAGTAAGACACTCATTTTCCCTTACAGTATGACTGAACTATCTAATGCTGAGCCAAAGAGAAGACAGCCACCAAGTGTGATGAGTTTTCTCTCCACCTGACACTTGGGTCGAGCTGGCATCCAGGAGGCAGAGGCTCATGTTTTTTGCCTGTACAGTGACCTGGAAGTCTCCTGACTACCAGCTCCCCCATTACAAGCTTCAGGGCAGATACCTCTACTATAAACCTCAAGGAACAGACAAGGGAAACACAACATGAGAGAGTAGAAATCTCACAAAATGCCCACAATGACATAAAGTAGACGAAGGTGAAAGGTGGCACTTACATAAACAAACAAACAAAATTTCAAGAATGCATGTGAGGATTCAAGTACAGTTTCCATGAGAGGTTTTCTAGAAATATTTTTTTCTAAAAAATTATTTAACAAATGATATAGCATATTTATATTATTTTGTGTGTGTGTTCTCACCTTGTGTGAGAGTGTGTACATACCTCCTTAGGGAACATTGATCATGCATGATTTTGTAACTAATATCTTAATGGTTTTGAAAAGCAGAGATTTTAAACCATAGTTCATAAAACTATGAATAACTAAAACTTCCCTAAATACCTTCATTATTGGAAATTAGAAATCCATTTGTTGATAAGTGCTAAAGAAAACAACAAAATTGATATGGCAACCTAGCCAGAAAAAAAATCTGAAATTACTAAACACAAAACAATTGAGAGAGCCATAAGAAATTAGAAAAGAAAAACAAAACCCATTAGACATACAGAATTACATATATAATATACACAAATGATGTGCCATCTGTATATTGTGTATAGCATATATGTCTTCCTATACAGTATTTTTGAAGTGAAAAATTAAAAGCTAATTCTTTCAAAAGACTATTAGAAGAGATACAACCCTTGGGAAAGTTAAGAATCAAGAAAAGAAAAAAAAAAAAAAAACCTGATTTGGAATGAGAAAGATTAACCAACTACAGTTATAGAAAATATTTTTTTTAAATGAAGGACATTATATAAAATATTATTACAGCATCACACCCACAAATGTAATATTGATTTAACAATGATTTCAAGTATATTATTTAACAAAAAGACTCATTATCAAATCAGATTAACAGGAAACACAATTTTACTAGCAGTTTCAAAGGAAAGGAGTCAAGAGAGAGAGAGCAAAGGAGGGAGAGAACTGAGACCATCCGCTGAGCTCTCCTCTGGCCTAGGTGTACAAGAGAAGTCTCTAAGCAAGTTATACATTTCATATCACTCACACAGAGGAAGTGTAATATATATACATTTTCTTATACAGAAGAAAGGAATGTTTTCAGTCATGAAAGCGTTTTATACTCAGTTGCATAAATTCTGTGAGCTCATGTGAGACATTTTCTAAAGAACCATGCCCCAAACCTCCTCACAATGCAGATGTGTTTACTGTAAATAACCCCACACAACCAGGTGTATCCTGCTTAAAGTATTTCATGATAAGAATTCTTTTGCTTGCTAAAACTATTAACTTGTTGTCAGAAGGTCCAATAATGAAATGTTTCCAAGGAGACCGTTTACTTGTCTTCTTTATTCCTGGGTACTTCCCACTGGTACTGGAGAACTGCTGCTTAATTCTTTCCATCCCAAAGAACCATATTTAATTGTCTCCAATTGTGTCAAAAAATACCACCTACGATATTTTTTCTTATGACTCACACAGGCTATTTGATTTTCATGTCTTTTTATTTTAAATAAATATAGAGAAATACCGTACATATTTGTTTGTCTTTTATGAAAATATCATGTTTTTAAAGGCCTGGTAAGTTGTCCTGCAGAATCTCCCACATTCTGGATTCTGGAGTTCTCTTTTTTGCTTTCTTCTTGGTTTTTAGAAAACAGGTAAAATATTGTTGGCAAGAACACTACATAAGTGATATTGTGCAATATGATTTTTTTTTTTTTTACTTTGTATTCCTAACCACTTTTAATTATTAGCTATTGTTAGTAGGATGCACGGCAGATGCTAGTGGCTGACTGATTAAATTGTAAATGACATGAATTAATCCTGTAACAGTAGATATTTCATTAATACAAAAAAAATCAAAGAAACATGGATTTTACATACACCTGAATCCCTCACCAAAAGCATGATTATTTAGTTATGCATCCTTTCTTGGACAAAGAATTCTTGTTCTTGTCACTCTAAACAAATCCGATTGAGAAAGCGGTGGGAAAAGGACCTACTTAAGGTGAGTAGTGAGCATAACAAGTGTCATTCAGAGTTTGATTGGCATCTCAGAACTGTTTTAAGAAAGACAGACAAATGACTTTATGCTTATTTCTTATCTAACTAGTTCTTTTGCTCTAAAATCTATGTAAAGATTTGTATCACCTTTGATAGAACACTGTATTGATTTTGTGAGCACGTATGTGCCTAGGAGTGTCATGAATTCCCATTTTACCATCTCATCACTGTATTAAACTCTCAGATCATATTCTTGGGGGCAATTGTAGCTTAACCATTCCTCTAGATTTAAAAGCCTTTCTTTGCCTTTTTATTGAAATTTCATGTGTATATTCAATTGAATGTGAGTTCCATTGCATTCTATCCCTTTCTTTCAATGAATTCTTCAGTGTAGGGTGTTGCGATACCTTCCTATGACTATAATTCCTATTCAACCCATTGTGTTTTTCCATAATATCAGTTGGCATTAAGATTTCATGACTTTTTACATGAATAATAAATTTTCCAGTGAAAATCTTGCACATTTCACACCTATAGTTTGGGAAGGTCTTTCACTCAGTATTATTCAGCTGTTTTAATTTCACTGGTCTATGGCCAACAAGGTCTTATGATACTTTATGTTTTCTCAATATGAGACTAAAATTGTGAGGTGTTTGATTATACCAATGTTAAATTATAATTTTCTGAGAATAAAGATAAGTAAAGAATGGTATGGGGTGTACTATATTGACACTGATCATTATTATACATATAAATAACCAAAGATGATAATTAATTCCAGCAATTATGTTTTTAACCAAGAGTGAATTTGTATAATTGGAATTTGTATTGAGTATTTATTGTTTTGTTTTTGAAATGCAACTTCCGGTAGAAATATAATTTTTTTTTCAAGTGGTGGGAAATGAAATGCTAAAGAAATTGTATTTTGATAGTTTTAGAAGAAATTATTCTTATGAGTTAAGGTCACTGCATTAAAATGTATCTTCTTAATACTTTTAAAGAAAAGTGAATGTGATAGGCTGTGAAAACATCTCTAAAAATGTGACATCTTCATTATTTCCACATTAATACCCACTGAAAAGTACTTGTAACGTAGGTAGCTTTTGGAATGGAAAAAATCTACTAATAGAATATGGTCCTGAGGCAATGGAGAGGGGCAGCATAAGAATGTAAAGAAAACCCATATTTTGCGAATACAGAATGAAGAATAACTTATGACCAGAAAGGACAACTAGAGTATTTTGGAACAGGATACCAAAAGAAAAATATCCACTTGAATTTCACAGCCCAGGACATGATTACAGTGGCTTGTATAGTATAAATTGCTGATAGTCAACTTCCTCAAGATTATGTCTAGGGACATACACCCTTTGGGGGCAAGGTGAGTAAAATTATCAGATTATTTTATCATTAGCATAACTATTTTCATTCATTTCAGTCAATTTTTCTTTTTCTTTTTTTCTGAGACAGAGTCTTGCTCTGTTGCCAGGCGCCAGGCTGGAGTGCGATGGTGCAATCTCGGCTCACTACAACCTCCACCTCCCAGTTTCAAGCAATTCTCCTGCCTCAGCCTCCCGGGTAGCTGGGACCACAGGTGCGCATCACCACGCCCAGCTAATTTTTGTATTTTTTAGTAGAGATGGGGTTTCACCATGGTCTCAATCTCTTGACCTCGTAATCCGCCCACCTCAGCCTCCCAAAGTGCTGGAATTAAAGGCGTGAGCCACCGTGCCCAGCCAATTTTTATTTTTCTAAAACTTATTCATCAACACAGAATTTAGCATTCAAAATTTAAGCACTAACATGAAACTTTCTTTAAAAAAAGATTATAGAAGTCATAGTTGAGTTTCAGTAATATTTAGTTTAGTCCAATAATCTCTTCTGTTTGAATATAGTTGTCACAGGATAAAACATGCCACACTAGTTTAAAACTAATTTTTATATATTTTTAAATATTATCTAAATTGAATTTGATTCAATTTCTACCCTTTGGAATTAAATATTCTATCAAACAAGCATTTTAAAACAAAATTTCAATTCAGACTTTTAATTTTGTAATCTGTGATAAATGCGTTAATTTGTCATATGAACAACCTCTTAAGTGACACAAGGCTGTAATTCATGATACAATGTGGTTAAGTGACAAATTTCAGCACACTATAAATGATTAGACCCAAAAACTGGTAACAGTTTAGAATATTTGAACAGGTTCAATGAGTTTTACCAATGTCTTTCTTTGGGAGGTTAATGCAGGAAAAAAACAACGAAGTCAATTTCTGACTTTATAGTTGAAGTACATCAATAAATTTTCCCATTTTATTACTAAGTGACTAAAGAAAAGCACCATATGATCCCTCCTCTTCAGAGTTAAAGTCAGGAGGAAAATTATCTTCCCTAAATAACTTATTATGATTCTGCTTCTCATAACTAAAAGTATCTCTCTTTTTTGCACTGGTTGCCAGGAAACTTAAATCCATGGTATATTTACATGTATATATATATATATATAATTTTACCAAACTAGCCTGTATATTATATAACATTTTATAAAGTGTTATATAGCTATGAAAGGAATTGTTTATGTTTATATTTAATTGATGTATTTTATTTGCTATTTCTTGCCACATTTGTTCATAAATGAGTTTAAATATATTTATTTCCTACGACAAAATAATGTTTATTAACAATAAACCTTATAACTTGTAATCTGAAGCTTATGTCTTCCTGTTCTCAAAAAAGAAAATAAGTAAATAAGTTACCTGGCTTAGTATTATAACCTATTCAGTCACAGGCAAGCAAACAGACTAGCCCTGTAGATGGGAAAATAGAATGTCTATACCATATATTGAAATATATTTTGACCACGATTTTTAATAGCACTAGAAAAACTGTTTTATGAAAATAAGAATATGAGATTTTTGGCCAAAACCAAGGAGAGGAAAATGGGAAAACTATGGCCCCACTGTCAATGTTATCCTCCGGAGATCATCCCAATTCCGCAGTTTAAGTACTATTTATAGCCTTGTTTTTATCAACCTGAATTTTAATTTCTAATCTAAAGGATAATTGGCTAATAAGAAATTAATTCTGAGTTATTATTTTATTTCTCATTTTCATAAACTGCTATTTGATTTCTCATTGGGAAAATAAAATAATTTTAGCCTTAAAGAATGATAAATGAGCTGCATATGAAATAATAAACTGGATAGGAAACATAAACATGAATCTATTATTTTACTCTGGAAAGGGATTAGTGCTAAAGCTTCTAAGAAAAGACACTGGGTCTGAACATAGAAATATCAAAGTTATAGTAGGAGCATTCAGCAGCCAGTGGAGATCTAAATATGACACTGAGTATAATAAAGTGGTGGCTTCTTGGGTCTTTATTGGCACAGAGTTCACAGGTCCTGCTGACCCTTTTTGTAGCCTGGAATCACTCCTTTCCCAAGCATAAAGAGCTGTCTCAGATGTGAGAAGTCATGGAAATGCTTACTTATTTTTCATTGCTCAGCCTCTGGGAAAAAGTTTGTTGCTTCTACCTACAATCTGGAGGAATTCTTTTGCAAGCCTTTCTGTTCTGGCCATTTAATTTTCTCAGATGTATAGTATGGCACCACTGACACGGACAGAGTATCAGGTGTTACTGAGGCAGTCAGTGGTACCAATTTTCCATTAGTGGTGGCCCTGGCTGCTCTATCTGACAGAATGTTTCCTCTAATAATAGAGATCTCGACCTTTTGAGTTCCCCTGCAATGACTAACTGCTGTTTCTTTTGGGATTCGGACAATATCAGCCCTTGCCTACTGAATGACAATATCTTAAAAATTAAAGATCTCCTAATGATACTTTATAGGGAACTCCTTGGGTGTTAGTAATCCTCTTTTTTTTTTTTTTTTTTTTTTTTTTTTTTTTTTTTTTTTTTTTTTTTTTTTACACATGCAGCATGAGCATAGATTACCAAGAACCCATATTTATATTCAGTAAATATATTGACTATTCAGTCTTTTCTCCATTGGAGGGTCCGAGTTGGAGCTGTTCCACTTTTTGAGCAGAAGTCTGTGGAGGTAAAACTTTGGCATCAACAACATCTTGGTAACCTTGTGTCTTTGATCCATAAACCACTTAACATTAGGATTAGGCAGGGATTCCTCTTCAATGTCAGGCCTGCTAGAGTAGTTCTGTTCCATAGTTTCTACGCGGGAGCGGATGAATCAGGGATGTTTCTTGGGTTGTGGGGTTCAGCAACAGGGTAGTGTGGTTTAAAACTTGACATGCTTTAAGGGTGATGTCTGGGATGTCACGAAGAAGGATATGAAGTTTAAGTGACCGGCCCCTCTTAGCCGTGGATGTTCTTTTGCCTGCAGAACCCAACACCCCATACTAGGCAGGTAGGTCGTTACATCTAATTGTTGTCCCAAGGTAAACTTACTGGCTTCTTCTATGTATAGAGCGGTGGCAGTTAAAGCTTGCAAGCACACTGGCCATGTGGCTGCCACCTGATCTGTTTAGAGAAATAAACCATTGGTCTAGAAATATCCTTGAACATTTTTGTTTAAATACCTGTAGTTGTCCCTTGTTTTTAGCCACATAGAAGGTGAAAGGTTTTTCTAAGTTTGGGAGTTCCAAGGTAGAGGCCATTCCTAGTTTCTCTTTTAAGGTTATCAATACCTGTTGGCAGATTTTATCCCAATTCGAAGCCTTGTGATTGATCCCTCTTAGAGCTTCAAAGAGTGGTTTTGCTAGGATGCCAAACCTAGAAATCCAAATTCAACAGAATTCTGCCATTCCCAAGAGATTCTTACTGTTTCTTAGTCTAGGGGGTCTGGAGCGCCAAGATGGTCTATTTATTCCTAGGGTAGGATTCTTGTCCAGAGTGAACATGTATCCCAATTACTTAACCTTTTGAACAGAAATTTAGGCCTTGTGGATGTATACCCAATACTATCCTTTTCCCAAAAAAAAGAAGGAATTGTATTCTTATCAGTGTCTTCCCTAGTAGGACTAGAAATTAATATGTCATCCACATATTGTAAGAGGGATCAATTTGTTAACAGTAGTTCCCTTAATTCTTTTGCCAATGCATTCTTTTTTTTTTTTTTTTTTTGAGACGGAGTTTCGCTCTTGTTACCCAGGCTGGAGTGCAATGGCGCGATCTCGGCTCACCGCAACCTCCGCCTCCTGGGTTCAGGCAATTCTCCTGCCTCAGCCTCCTGAGTAGCTGGGATTACAGGCACGCACCACCATGCCCAGCTAATTTTTTGTAGCTTTAGTAGAGACGGGGTTTCACCATGTTGACCAGGATGGTCTCGATCTCTTGACCTTGTGATCCACCCGCCTCGGCCTCCCAAAGTGCTGGGATTACAGGCTTGAGCCACCGCGCCCGGCCGCCAATGCATTCTTAAAGAGATGAGACTTGTTCCTAAATCCTTGGGAAGGATATTCCGGGTGGTGGTGGTAGGAATTGGGCACTGGTATAAAGATGCCTGAAAATGTGAAAGTGACTTTGGAACTGGGTAACGGGTAGAGGTTAGAAAATCTGATGAACTCAGAAGAAGACAGGAAGATGTGGGAAAGTTGGGAACTTCCTAGATACTTGTTGAATGGTTGTGACCAAAATGCTGATAGCGATATGGACAACAGAATCCAGAGTGAGATGATCTCAGATGGAGATGAGGAACTTCCTGGGAATTGCAATAAAGAGCACTCTTGTTATGCTAAGAGACTGGCAGCATTTCGCCCCTGACTTAGATACCTGTAAAACTTTGAACTTGAAAGAGATAATTTAGGGCATCTGGTGGAAGAAATTTCTTAACAGCAAAGTGTTCAAGATTTGGCCTGGCTGCTCCTAGCTGCATATAGTTATATGTATTAATAAAGGGAGGGTCTGAAATTGGAAGTTATGTTTAAAACAGGAGCAGCACACAAAAGCTTCAAAAGTTTGAATCCTAACCATGTGGTAGAAAAGAAAAACCCATTTCCTGGGGAGAACTTCAAGCCCACTGCAGAAATTCGAATAAGTAAAGAAAGCTGAATGTTATTACCCAAGACAAGGGTGAAAATAACTCCAGGGAATGTCAGAGATTATCACAGTAGCCCCTCCCATCACAGGCCCAGAGGCCTGAGAGGGGAAAATGGTCTCATTGGCAAGGCTCAGGGCCCTGTTGGTCTGGGTAGACTCAGGACATTGCACCCTGCTTCCCAGTCATTCTAGCTCCAGCCATGGCTGAAAAGAGCTAAGGTACAGCTCAGGCTGTGGCTTCAAAGGGTGAAAGCCCCAAGCCTTGGTGGTTTCCACATGGATCTATTGCCCTTTGTTTTGGCCAATTTCTCACATGTGGAATGGGAACATTTTATCAAATGTCTGTACCTCCATTGCCTTCTGGTGTTGGATCTGCAAGTATGCAGAAGGCAAGAGTTTAGGAGTCTCCACCTAGATTTCAGAGGATGTATGAAAACACCTGGATTTGCAGGCAGAAGTTGGCTGCATGGGTGGAGCCCTCATGGAGAACCTCTGCTAGGGCAGTGCAGAGGGGAAATGTGGGGTTCAAGTCCCCACACAGAGTCCCCACTGGGGCACTGCCTAGTGAAGTTGTGAGAAGAGGGCCACCATCCTCTAGACCCCATAATGGTAGATCTATCAACAGCCTGCATTGTGTGCCTGGAAAAGCCAGAAGCACTCAATGACAGCCCATGAAAGTAGCCACTGGGGATCTACCCTGCTGAGCCACAGGGCTGAAGCTGCTCAAGGCCATGGAAACCTACCCCATGCGTCATCATGCTTTGATTGTGAAACACAGAGTCAAAAGAGGGCATTTTGGAGTTTTAAGATTTACTGAATACCCTGCTGGATTTGAGATTTGCATGGGGCCTATGGCCCTTTGTTTTGGACAATTTCTCACATATGGAATGGAAATCTTTTACCAAATGTCTGTACCCCCATTGTATCTTTGAAGTAACTAACTTACTCTTGACTTTACAGGTTAATAGGTGGAAAAGAATTCCCTTGTCTCAGATGAGACTTTGGACTTGGACTTTTGGGTTAATTCTGGAGTGAATTAAGACTTTGGGGGACTGTTTGGAAGGCATGATTGGGTTTTCTTGAATTGTAATCCCCACATGTAGAGTAGGGACCTAGCAGGAGGTGATTGAATAATGGGGTCAGACTACCCCCATGCTATTCTCATGATAATGAGTACGTTCTCATGAGATCTGGTCGATTGAAAGTGTGTGGTACTTCCCCCTTTGCTCACTCTCTCTCTTTTGCTGCTGCTGCCATGGTAAGAAATGCTTGCTCCCCCTTCACCTTCCTCTGGGATTGTAAGTTTCCTGAGGACTTCCATGGTGAGTCCTGTTAACCCTGAAGAAATGTGAGTCAATTAAGCCTCTTTTCTTCATAAATTACCCTGTCTCAGGTATTTCCCTATAGCAGGGTGAAAATGGACAAATACACATACTTACTTTTTCTTACTGAAGTTTTGCCCTATCATAGACACTTTTCTTTCCAGGTTTTTTTCTTCTAGGATAGCCTACTAGATCTCATAATTTCTCCATTTCCTTATCAAAGAGGACACTCCACTTTTCTTATCAAAAATCAGAACGCATCTCTTTTCTGCTTTAGGCAGAGTTTGCCACAGCTTTGGGGTACTCCTCTTCTGTATGTCTACCTCAGACCTTCTATCAATTCCTACAAACCTTGCTTCCTGGTACCCTTTCAGCAATTCTGCAAAAAGCTGCTAAACTCAAACTTTTTCCATTTTTTCTGAGTCTTCTCTGTAGCAGATCTCTGAGCCTCTATATTTCTATGACTTAATCTTAAAATAGCATAAATATACAGCTGAGAAATAGCAGATAGTAGATATTTCAAGAAGAATAAGTGTTTCCTAAGATTGCTGTTTGATGTGCAAGAGCATCAACCAGATGGTCTCTGTCCTTGGCTGTTTATTTTAATATTTTATCATTTACTTCTAGGATGTAAAATGCCAATTAAACAAATACTTTGATAGTACAAAACTAGTAAGTTGTCATGTAGAATGGTGGCAAAAAATTTTGTAATGCTATTTGAAAATGAAAATGAAAGGCCAAATAAGAAATAAAAAATGTAATAGGAAAGAAGTGTCTAATCTTATATAGATGGCATATGTGTTTAAGAAGGAAGTATGTGCAGGGTTTAAGAAAGTAGACTCTGAAGTGAATTAAACCTAGGGTCCAGTCAATGAAAGAACACTATTACCTTTGTGACCTTGGTCAACTATTTATTTACTGGGATTCAGTATTCTCTTTTTCAAATGGCAATGTGAGCAAGATATGATGCAGAAAGGGTGAGTTACTCAAGAAAAAATAGAAATATTAGTTACTATTATAATTGTCATCATCATTATCATTGTGTGAAATGGCCTGAAATTAAAAGTAGTCTATTTAATAAAATGAAATAAAACTGGGATTAATACTTAATCACAGCCACAATACAAACAATGTGACTCAGCAGCTACAAAGGTAATCCAAACTTATACTACATTATTGGAAAAAAAATATAGCTACCTCAAGTTTAGTAAACAACTAACCTTGAGGTAGCTATAATTCAGATGATTTGACAGATCTGGGTGAAGTCTGAGATTTTGCTTTTCAAAATTTTTGGTGATGATACTGCTGCTGGATGTTGTCATTAGCAAGAGCCTAGAAAATATCTTGAGTGTAAATTTCATACTAGGCAACTCATTTGAAGAATATTTACAAATTAGACATTACTGCATTTTATTTTAATTTTTGACATTATTTTAAAGAAAATGATCAGAAGTTGAACAGAGTAGAAAATCGTTCAAATGACAGGATAAATAGTAGAAGGAACTGAACATTATAGCATAGAAGGTAATTTAGCCCCCTTAAGTTACATTAAAAACATTAAAATAATTTATTTAAACATTAACTTTTTATTATTATTTAAGAAATTTGTGTACTTTTCCTTATCTCCATTGTATTAGAGAAACAAGCAACTTACAGGCATTTAAAGATACTGTTTTTTTTTTAACTTTATTTTCACAGATACAAATGCAGAATGTGTAGGTTTGTTACATTGATATACATGTGCCATGGTGGTTTGCTGCACCTATCAACCCATCATCTAGGTTTTAAGCCCCACATGCATTATCTATTTGTCCTAATCCTCTTCCTCCCCTCACTCCCAGTCCCCAACTGGCCTGAATGTGTGTTGTTAACCTCCCTATATCCACGTGTTCTCATTGTTCAACTCTCACTTATGAGTGAGAACATGTGGGGTTTGATTTTCTGTTCCCATGTTAGTTTGCTGAGGATGATGGGACTTCGAGCTTCATCCACGTCCCTGCAAAAGACATGATCTCATTCATTTTTATGGCTGCATAGTATTCCATGGTGTATATGTGCCACATTTTCTTTGTCCAGTCTATCAGTGATGGCATTTGGGTTGGTTCCAGGTCTTTGCTATTGGAAACAGTGCCACAATGAACATCCATGTGCATGTGTTTTTATAGTAGAATTATTTACATTCCTTTGGGTATATATCCAGTAATAGGATTGCTGGGTCAAGTGGAATTTCTGATTCTAGATCCTTGAGGAATTGTCATAATGGTTGAACTGTCATCCACAATGGTTGAACTAATTTATACTCCAACCAAGAGTGTAAAAGTGTTCCTATTTCTCCATGGCGTCAACAGCATCTGTTGTTCCTTGATTTTCTAATAATTGCTATTCTGACTGGCATGAGATGATATCTCATTGTGGTTTTGATTTGCATTTCTCTAATAATCAGTGGTGTTGAGGTTTTTTTTTATATGTTTGTTGGCCGCATAAATGTCTTCTTTTGAGAAGTGTCTGTTCATATCCTTGGCCCATTTTTTAATGAGGGTGTTTGTCTTTTTCCTGTGAATTTGTTTAAGTTCCCTGTAGATTGTGGATATCAGATCTTTGTCAAATGGGTAGATTGAAAAAATTTGCTCCCATTATTTAAGTTGTCTGTTCACTCTGAGGATAGTTTCTTTCACTGTGCAGAAACTCTTTAGCTTAATTAGATCTCATTTGTCAATTTTGGCTTTTGTTGCAATTGCTTTTGGCATTTTCATCATGAAGTCTTTTCCTATATCTATGTCCTGAATGGTATTGCTTAAGTTTTCTTCTAGGGTTCTTATGATTTTGGGTTTTACATTTAAGTCTTTAATCTATCTTCAGTTAATTTTTGAATAAGATATAAAGACGGGATCTAGTTTCAGTTTTCTACATATGGCTGGCCAGTTTTCCAGCACCATTTATCATCTCCATTGCTTGTTTTTGTTAGGCTTGTCAAAAATAAAATAGTTGTAGGTGTGTGGTGTTATTTCTGGGATCTCCGTTCTGTTTCATTGGTCTATATGTCAGTTTTGATACCAGTACCATGCTGTTTTAGTTACTGTTGCCTTTTAGTATAGCTTGAACTCAGGTAACATGATGCCTTCAGCTTTGTTCTTTTTGCTTTTGATTGTCTTGGTTATATGGGCTCCTTTTTGGTTCTATATGAAATTTAAAGTAATTTCTTTTCTAATTCTATGAAGAATGTCAATGGTAGTTTGATAGGAATGGTACTGAATCTATAAATTACTTTCACAAAATTTTTTCAAGATATTGATTCTTCCTTTACATAAGGGTGGAAAGATTTTTTCATTTGTTTGTATCCTTTCTTATTTCCTTTTCAGTGGTTTGTAGTTCTCCTTGAAGAAGTCCTTCACATCCTTTTTTAGCTCTATTCAGTATTTTATTCTCTTTATAGCAATCACAAATGAGAGTTTATTCATGATTTGGCTTTCAGCTTGCCTATGGTTGGTGTGTAGGAATGCTGGATAAATTCATGGACACATACACCCTCCCAAGACTAAACAAGGAAGAAGTCACATGCCCGAACAGACTAATAACAAGTTCTGAAATTAGGGCAGTAATCAATAGCAAAAAGAAAAAACAAAACCAAACAAACAAAAAACAGGACCAAACAGATTCACAGATTCACAGTCGAATTCTACAAAGAGGAGCTGGTACCATTTCTTCTGAAACTATTCCAAACAATTGAAAAGGAGGGACTCTTCTCTAACTCATTTTATGAGGCCAGCATCATCCTGACACTAAATTGGGCAGAGACACAACAACAACAAATTTCAGGCCAATATGTCTAATAAACATCAATGTGAAAATCATCAATAAAATACTCACAAACCGAATACAGCAGCACATCAAGAAGCTTATCCACCATGATCAAGTCAGTTTCATCCCTGGGATGCAAGGCTCGTTCAGCATATGCAAATCAATAAATGCAATCCATCACACAAACAGAACCAATGACCAAAATCATATGATTATTTCAATAGATTCAGAAAAGGCCTTCGATAAAATTTAGCTTCCCTTCATGTTAAAAACTCTCAATAAACTAGATATTGATGGAACATATCTCAAAATAGTAAGAGCTATTTGTGAGAAAACTACAGTCAATATCACTGAAGATGCAAAAGCTGGAAGCATTGCTTTGAAAACTGGCACAAGACTTCTATTCAACATAGTATATTGGAAGTTCTGGCCAGTGCAGACAGGGAAGGTATTGACTAGGTATTGATGGAACTAGGTATTGATGAAACATATCTCAAGATATTAAGCGCTATTTATGAGAAACCCACAGCCAATATTATACTGAATATGCAAAAGCTGGAAGCATTCTTTGAAAACCAGCACCACTCCTATTCAGCATAGTATATTGGAAGTTCTGACCAGCTCAGACAGGCAAGAGAAAGAAATAAAGTGTATTCAAACAGGGTGACAGGAAATCAAATTGTCTCTGTTTGCAGGTGACATGATTCTAAACAGGGCTTTAGCAAACCCCATCATCTGAGCCCCAAAACTCCTTAAGCTGATAAGGAACTTCAGCAAAGTCTCACGATACTAAGTTATTATACTTAGAAAATGTTACATATATGGATGTGCCACAAAACATTTATTATATGCTCAGTCGTGCTAATGTCCATTTGGTAAAGGCCTAAAATTAATTTTAAAATGTACTAAACAATCTAGTATATATGAGTTACTGTGCTTAAGCCTAGAAACTTGATAATAATGCAGCTGAAAAGCTCACATTGAAAAGTGTCTGTTCATATCCTTTGCCCACTTTTGAATGGGTTTATTTGTTTCTTTACTTGTAAATGTGCTTTAGTTTTTTGTAGATTCTGGATATTAGCTCTTTGTCAGATGGGTAGATTGCAAGCATTTTTGCCTTGTCAAAAGAAGACATTTATGAGGCCAACAAACATATGCAAAAATGCTCACCATCATGAGAAATGCAAATCAAAACCACATTGAGATACCATCTCATGCCAGTTAGAATGGCAGTCATTTAAAATTCTGGAGACAACAGATGCTGAAGAGGATGTAGGGAAATAGGAACACTTTTACACTGTTTGGTGGGAGTATAAATTAGTTCAATCATTGTGGAAGACAGTGTGGCGATTCCTGAAGGATCTAGAAATAGAAATTCCATTTGACCCAGCAATCCCATTACTGGGTATATTCCCAAAGGATTACAAATCATTCTATTATAAAGACACATGCACACCTATGTTCATTGCGGCACTGTTTACAATAGCAAAGACCTGGAACCAACTCAAATACCATCAATGATAGACTGGACAAAGAAAATGTGGCACAAGTATACCATGGAATACTATGCAGCCATAAAAAAAGATGAGTTTTTGTCATTTGTAGGGACATGGATAAATCTGGAAACCATCATTCTCAGCAAACTGACACAAGAACAGAAAACCAAACACCACATGTTCTCACTCATAGGCGGGTGTTGAACAATGAGAATACATGGGCATAGGGAGGGAAACATCACACACTGGGGTCTGTTGGGGGTTGGGAGGTTGGGGAGGGAAAACACTGGGAGAGATGCCTGATGTAGGTAACGGGGTGATGGAGACAGCAAACCACCATCGCATGTGTGTACCTATGCAATAATCCTGCAAGATCTGCACATGTACCCCCTAACTTAAAGTACAATAAAAAAAAAACTCACATTGAAGTAGTTGAGACAGACATATGAACATCTACTTATAATGGATAAAACATAGACAACTACAGCCCAATTTACAAGACAGCTCCCAATAATGATAAACTAAATATTCAAAGAAAAACAGTTCCTCAATTTATTAAATCTTGAATTAGCAAATTAAAATAATGAAATGATCCATGAAAGTCCAAGAGTCAGATACACAGCCAAATTCTCTGCCATATTTAATTCATTGTTTATAATAATATATACCATGTTTTCCTTCTGTAATATTCTTAGCAACTTATATTATTATATTGCTGAATATAAATCTACAGGGTATATAAGTATAACTGGAAGTAGTGATCTATAAACAAGTGGCCATCTGATAACCCCTAATTCTTTAAAAGTGAAATAACACCAAATCTCAAGAGAGTGGGCTTCTTTTGAAATAGCCTCCTTTTCCACTGCTTTCTGCTCCTCTGCCAGAGTCACTATTACATAGATTATAAGTAGCACTGATAACAGTACTTTACAGACTGCTTCATCAAAGGTAGAGAATGTATGCACTAATTTCAATAATGGTCACCTAAGTGTAATTGTAGATATTACAAATAAATATTATTATATCATGTATAATATATAATGTGGTGTCTCTGTCTGTGTGTGTGCAGGTGTGTGTGTGTGTGCATTGGGTTTTTTTTTAATGCTTGTATATTACCAGCATTATTCCTGTATGATAGCAGGCACCAATCAGAATATTTACCCACTGTTTATCTTCTCACTTTCTAAAAACTGTGGCCAAAATAAAACCACAAAAAGGGCACTGAAAGAAAGAGTAATTGAAGAGATTGGGATTTGTAAACACCATACAGTAAATGATACATTTAATTGAAAAAAATACAGAAAAGGCAGTGCTAGATGGCTGACTAGAAGATTCCAGTTATAGTCTCACTCACGGGATAACCAAATTGTACCAGTATCCACACACACAAAAACCACCTTTATAAGAACCAAGAATCGGGTAAGTGATCATATAGTTTTAACGTCATATCAAGCAGAGAGGCATGAAGGAGGTAGGAAAGACTGTCTTAAGTCACCTCCACAACCCCTTTCCCATCCCCTGGCAATGACCATGTGGTGTGGAGAGAGAATGTGTGCACTTATGGGAGGGAGAGCACAGTGATTATGGGACTTTGCATTGGAACTCAGTGCTGTCCCATCCCAAAGAAAAGCAATACCCTGCAGAACTCAGCTGGCGTTCACAGAGAGAGTATTTATCTGAGCAGTATCCATCTGAGCAGTCAAAACCTGAGTTTCAGCAAGGTTCACCAGAATGAGCTAAAGTGTTCTGGGGTCCTAAATAAACTTGAAAGACAGTCTAAGCCACAAGGTCTGCAATTCCTGGGCAAGTCCTAAGGCTTTTCTGGGGTGGGAGCCAGTGAGGTTGGGGTGCATGCAACCTAGTGAGACACGAGCTGAGGTGACCAACTAAGTGCCTGCATTACTTCTCCCCTAACCCCAGGCATTGCAGCATGCAGCCCTGGAAAAGATTCTTTCCCGCTGCTCCAACAGAGGAGAAGAGGACATAAGGAAAAGTTCTCTTGCAACTTGGATACCAGCTCAGCTACAGTAGAACTGGACAGCAGGCAGCATCTCAAGGTCCCCATTCCTGCTCCTGTCTCCCAGGCAACACTTCTATATGCAGCCTGGGCCAGAAAAGAACCTGCACCCTTGAAGGAAAGGACCCAGTCTTGGTAGGTTTGATCACCTGCTGACTAAAGAGCCCTTGGGACCTGAATAATCAGCAGTGGGAGCCAGGCAATATTGGTAGCAGGCTTTGGGCGAGACTCAGAAGTGTGCTGGCTTTCAGTGTGGCCTAGCACATTCCCAGCTGTTGTGGCTAGAAGGAGAGTCTCCTGCTTAAAGAAAGGCGAGGGAAGAATAAAGGAAGGAAATTTCGTCTTGCAACTTGGGTACCAGCTCAGTCACAGTAGGACAGAGCAGCAAGCAGCCTCCTGGGGTCCCTGATTCCAGTCCTTGGCTACTGAATGACATTTCTGGACCTGCTCTGAATCAAAGTAGAGCTCACTTAACTGAAGGGAGAGACTGTGAAGACCGGCGGTGTTCACCCGAAGCTGACTGAAGTGCCCCTGGGACTTGACTGAACATTGGCAATATTCTGGAAATACTTGTCATGGATGTAGGATGGTGGTAGCCACAGAGACAAACCCTGTGCATGAGGAAAGAGTTGAAAGGACTCTGTCTTGCAGCTTGGGTGCCTGCTCAGCCACAGTAGAATAGAGCATGAAGTAGATTCCTAAGTCGCCCCTACTCCAGGCCCTTGCTCCAAGACAGTGTTTCTGGACCTGCCTGGGGCTAGGAAAAAGTCATCATTGTGGAAGACAGTGTAGCGATTCCTCAAGAATCTAGAACTAGAAATATCATTTGACCCAGCAAGCCCATTACTGGTTATATACCCAAAGGATTACAAATCATTCTATTATAAGGACATATGCACCTGTATGTGTACTGCAGCACCGTTCACAATAACAAATACTTGGAACCAACCCAAATGCCCATCAATGGTAGACTGGATTAAAAAAATGTGGCACATATACACCATGGAATACTATGCAGCCATAAAAATGAATGAGATACTGTCATTTACAAAATTAGACCAGTTATGTTAAAATTTAAATATTAAATAAGCTGTCAAATTAAGTAGTTCTGCTATAGTTATCTTAAAAAAAATTATAAGATAGCTCTTAAAGACCTGAGATTAAGAACTGAGGATAAGTAGCATTGACTGGGAGTGAAGTCTTAGGTGGTGTAATCCACACACTAAACTGTACTCTAGCTAGTGTCACTGACTGTTACAGGGTGGTAACACCGAAAGTGGTGAGATAGAAAACTAAGAACTGCAAGTGTTCTTTTTGAACTGGAATCTTTCAATTCTGGATTGTATGGAGGCTTTAATAAAAGATGTCATTTAAGGAAGTTCAGCTATACACCAAAATGTGGCCATAATAACTTCCTCCGCATCCAAGAAGGTTGATATTCTGAATTGTTTTGTTTTGCTTTCTATTTTGATGCAAAGTTGTGGACAAATTCATATTGTTTTCTTGGCCTTCATTCCCCATTATTCTGAAGTCAGGTGAATCACTGTAGTTTATCTCAACTTTATTTTGTGACAGGAGGTCTGAAATGATAGTAGTGTCAAAAAAGACTTGTGACCCCACAGGAAGAATTGTGGCTGGGGAACTTTACTGTGAACCCAGATTTATTACAGAGTATGTCCTAGGATTCCATGAAAATAGGAATGCAGTCTTTAAAAATACATCAGTTCTCCTTGAATCCATATGACGGTGGGATTAATGCAGATGGCTCATGCTGCAGACTACAAATAGCTTGTTTAAAAGAAGCAGACTTTGCCCAGGCTGGTCTCAAACTCCTGGCCTTAAGAAATCCTCCTACTTCAGCCTCTCAAAGTCCTGGGATTATAGCTGTGAGCCACTGTGCCCAGCCAATTCTTTTTTTTTTTTTTAATTGCATTTTAGGTTTTGGGGTACATGTGAAAGACATGCAAGATTGTTGCATAGGTACACACGTGGCAGTGTGATTTGCTGCCTTCCTCCCCATCACCTATATTTGGCATTTCTCCCCATGCTATCTCTCCCCAACTCCCCACCCCCATTGTCCCTCACCTATTTCCCTCAAACAGACCCCAGTGTGTAGTGCTCCCCTCCCTGTGTCCATGTGTTCTCATTGTTCAACGCCCGCCTATGAGTGAGAATATGCAGTGTTTGATCTTCTGCTCTTGTGTCAGTTTGCTGAGAATGATGGTTTCCAGATTCATCCATGTCCCTACAAAGGATGCAAACTCATCATTTTTGATGGCTGCATAATATTCCATGGTGTATATGTGCCACATTTTCCTTATCCAGTGTATCATTGATGGTCATTTGGGTTGGTTTGCTATTGTAAACAGTGCTGCAATGAACATTCTTGTGCATGTGTCCTTATAGTAGAACGATTTATAATCATTTGGATATATATCCAGTAATGAATACATTGTACCAAATATTTATTTGATTGTATGTGTCTAATTTCTTGTATGAGAAAGATAAAATATTGAAATTGACATTCAACTTTCTAAAAATTAATGTAACATTTATTAGAAATAAACTTTTTATTTAGAATTTGGTATCCAAAGATAAGTGTGATATAGCTTCAGTGGCAATTTGGAAAAAATCAATCATGTAATTACAGGGGTCATTTTCCATTTTATTATTTTGAGGTTTACATGTATTATTTATAGGATATATTTAACGTGCATGGTGTTTTACATGATTGTGCAAATTACATTTAGCAAGGCAATAAAATCATAACTTCAACGCTAAGGTAGCCTTCACATGAACAGTGTTGCTGAACAAGTTGTTTTTGAAAAATGAGTGTTTGGGGTCTCTTATTTGCACCAATAGAATTATTTACATTTCTGTAATAAATTCAATAAGGAGACTCAAAACAGCATTTTTATAATGCAGTATATTTTGAAAGAGTTTAAATAGTAAAAATAGGCTGTGCTCTCTTTCAACTACATGAATGCCAATGCTCTTCTTTGAAAGATTTCTTGATATTACTGAACTGCAAGAAACTAAGAGGATTGTGTCTGAATATGCTTTAGACTAGAGCTTTTTCAATTTTATTCCTTTTGATAGCGCTTTTACCCAGTTTTTAAAAATTTCTCTACATATATGTAACAAAAGAAGAAAACACAAATTGCTTCATTAAAATCCAACTGAAAGCTGAAAAAAAAAAGAAAAGAAAAGAAACACACACGTGAACTAATGGAGCCCTGCAGGGTCAGGAAAAGGTGAGAACAGGAAGTTCCCAGAATTCCTCCTTCCGAAACACCTTTTGAAGTATAAAGATAACATAGATAAGTCTTCCTCTCAAGTAGTGTTCATTTCAGGCAAATCTGGAGTGATCAGATAAATGAGATGGGGGTGTTGAATAGTGGAAATAATGTTAACTCAACTTTTCCTTTTTTGAAAAGAAGAAAAAAACATAGCAGCAATTGTTTGATTGAAATGTACTGTGTGTTACTGAAATGAAATAAGTATAAGACCTTTAAGATTAACGTAACTGACCCTTAAAAAAGCTGCTATATGCAGAATGAAGAAGTCACTAACTATATCTTTTTAAAGTATCTATGTATACAACTGTCCTTCCTATTATTACAGTTTGGAACTGTCGCACTCTCAAATGGTATTTATTTTATTCTGTGAAATTAACATGTAGATAAGAGAAGAGGGAAAAACAAACACAATGCCTGCAAATGCCAAAATATTTGGTCACTGGTCCCAAGAAGGCTCTGAGAATGTTTCTGCATGTAGAAACAGATGGCATGTTTCTGTCTCAGCATTTAAAAGTTATCTTTCCATCATAAAAAGTTGATAAACTTTGCACTGCTGTTTCAATGAGCAATTGATCCTTTCCATGTAAGGCAAACATCAGAAATCTCTCAGTTCTAAATTTAGATGTAACTCTGTAGTAAGAATGCTGAAGACAAAATTTCTCCTTGTATATAATAATGATTTAAAGCCTAATTTGCTGAACTACAGTCTTCAAACCAGATTTTTTAAAGTTTCCATTATATTTATTTTAAAAAATGTGAAGGATTTGATTAACATGAAAAATATTGAAGTGTGTAATACAAATACGTGGATTTTTAGCTGACTCCCTTTGAATGTGATAGATGTGACTATTATTTTCTAAAATAGGAAGTGTTATATAATACAATCACTTGATTTTTAAAACAGTTATTCTTGTGAAGGTTAAACAACTGAATTATCTCCTTGCATTTCACAGATTTTTTTTTTAAAGTCACTCCTTAGATTTAATATCTAAACATAATTGAAAAGAAAAAAATATTCAAAGAGAAATGTCAAACACATAATAGGGGAGCTAAAAATAAAGCCTATTGAAGAAAGAAATTTTTTATATTATTACAAATTTTCTGCAGTTAATTCTTTAACCTAAGGTCTTTTATTTAAATTGCCATATGCTATGGTCTTGCTTGTAGCCAATTATATGAAGACACATTTTAAACTTCCCTCTGAGAATCTGTTTACCAAAATTCATAATGCTGTAAATGCAAAGTATCCAAGATTAAATCCTGAAAGAAAAAATAAAAAGCCTTAATGGGAACAACAAATTGGTGAAACGTAAATCAGTGAAAGTATAAATGTAAATCAGTGAAGGTGAAAATGTAAATCAATGGAAGTATAGACTGAGGTAGTAGTAGTGTACCAGTGTTGATTGCTTAGTCATGATGAAGTGCCATGGTATTGTAAGATGTTATTATTGGGGGAGACTGGACGAGAACTGTATCAGAACTCTGTACTATCTTTACGACTTTTCAGGAAGTCTAAAATTATTCCAATATAAAATGTTTATTAAAAATCCTAATACTTCAATCATATATTTCTATACAACCATTGTAGAAATTGCAATTATTCTTTTTTATACACTTTCTTTGATTTTTATACTTTTTAATAAATATAACATTAATTGCAATTAAAAGCAATTTTTAATATTTTCTCCAAAAAAATTGTTAAAAATAAGGATTTATATTCTTTTCCTGCTAAATTGTGCCATTATGGTGATAGAAATGCAGATGAGTTCACTAGTTATGAGGAGCAATTTTTATACTTTCATTTGTTTAGCAGATAACATTTTATATTTAATGTATTTTAGAATACTTTTGGATCCATAATAGTGCAATCAATTACAAGCTTAAAAAGGGGAAAGAATTCTACATGAAAACAGCTTATTCCATACCTCAGATTCTAGAATAAGGATAATCACTTTCAATACATCACAGCTACATAAAGTATCACAAAGAATGTTTGATTCACATAATGAAAATAACTTATGGTAGTTTCTGTTTTAAAATCAAATATTGCTACCACAGAATGGTATATGTACCACTTCCACACACCAAACAAATAAAAGATCAGCAATATTTGTCACAGATAATATGTTCTATTTACCAGATGTTAAAGAATTAAATTCATTACATTCCGAATTGATTATAACCCTCATGTTTTAAACTCACTAGCGGGCAGTAAACAGTTGAAGATTTAAATGTTCAGCGAATCCGCAGCCAGAACTCTTAAGGGACATGTTAACATTTACTGACTGTATTTCCAAATGTAAAGGATAAATGCCTGACACTTAAGATGAGGATGGGGAGACATCAGCTGTGAGCTGAAGGTCTGAGGAACTAGGAGATTATTATGAGTATTTAAACTGCCACGCCAAAGATTGGTGATCGCATAGTGAGGTCACCAACAAAAGCAGAAATAATTTTGGGAAAGGGAGTAAAGGATGAAGTTCAGCTCAACTTGAGATCGGTCAGGGCCAGTTCAAAGCAGAGGAGAGAAGAAAAACATATCTGTCCTCACTGTATAATAAAAACCAGGCCAATTAAGAAATTATTATAATACAGGTCAAATATTTCTTATTTGAAGTGCTTGGAACCAGAAGGGTTTTAGATTTCATTTTTTTTTTTTTAATTTTGGAATACTTTCATCTAAATAATGAGATACCTTGGGGGTAGAACCCAAATATAAACACGAAATTAATTTACATTTTAGATATGCTTCATATACAAAGTATGAAGGTGATTTTCTATAATATCTTTGGCAATTTTGTGTGTGAAACAAAGTTTCTGTACATTGAGACACTGGAAAGCAATGTGTTACTATCTCGGCCACCTGTGTAGATGTCTGTGGTTATTTGGCATCACCATTATTCCTGACTTTGAAATTAAATACTACCAATAAGCAATCATCTTCTCATACTTTACACATAAGTAGTTAACAGTAAAATATATGTCATACCTACCAGACGCGGTGGCTCACGCCTATGATTCCAGTATTTTGGGAAGCCGAGGTGGGTGGATCACCTCAGGTCAGGAGTTTGAGACCAGCTTGACCAACATAGTGAACAGCTGTATTTACTAAAAATACAAAATTAGCTGGGCATGGTTGTGGGCACCTATAATCCCAGCTACTTGAGATGCTGAGGCAGGAGAATCACTTGAACCCAGGGAGGCGGAGGTGGCAGTGAGCCAAGATCACACCACTGCACTCCAGCCTAAGCAACAAGAGCAGAACTCTTATCTCAACAACAAAAAAAGTGTCATACCGGCCGGGCGCCGTGGCTCAAGCCTGTAATCCCAGCACTTTGGGAGGCCGAGGCGGGTGGATCACGAGGTCAAGAGATCGAGACCATCCTGGTCAACATGGTGAAACCCCGTCTCTACTAAAAATACAAAAAATAAGCTGGGCATGGTGGTGTGTGCCTGTAATCCCAGCTACTCAGGAGGCTGAGGCAGGAGAATTGCCTGAACCCAGGAGGCGGAGGTTGCGGTGAGCCAAGATCGCGCCATTGCACTCCAGCCTGGGTAACAAGAGCGAAACTCCGTCTCAAAAAAAAAAAAAAAAAAAAAAGTGTCATACCGTTAAAACAGAATAATGAGTTCAGGGAACTCAGCCTCATGGTAGCATCACCAGAACACCTGTATCAAGTGCCAGACGAGAGCAACAGCAAGCAATGCAGGCTTCTGTGATGTTGTTATGATTAAAAGGCTGCCTTTTTATTTATTAATTCGGGGGAGAAGAAACATCAGAAGCAGTTGAGGGCCTGGGAAGTGGGTCCTCTAGGGATGAGGAGGTGTTTGCTGGATGGCTTTTTGGAAACGTTTCCTCGAGTCATCTGCCTCATTGACAGTGTATTTTGTCTTAGAAGTCTCTCTTTGATTTTATAATCAGACATGATTTCTTGTTCTGTTCTGATTACGTACTTGTGCAGTCCTTCAATAGGCCTATCACATATCACCATGTGGTCCACAGGCACTTTTTCTGTAGTTAATGCCATCTGCATCATCGCTATGATCATAATCTCCTTGATTCAGAACCATTTGTTAAAGAATGAACAACTGGAGCCTCATCATTGATGTTAACAACTTCTTCAATAGCTGCTTCTTTCAGCTTACGAAAGAAGAACTTTCAGCCTACGAAGAACTCTGAAGGTAGGTTTTGCGTATGTAAGAAGACAAAGCATTTTTTTCTCATTTGACATACAGAATTCTTCAGAGTCACCACCTTGTTCATCATCAGCACTGAACACAGGTGCAGGCCAGAGGTTGTGCCAGGCATCCACAACTGTGTCTTTAGTCACTGTACTCCAAGCATTGACAAAAGCATATAATAGCGTCCCTCGTGCTAAACTCCTTTGAGAACCTTCCACACTGACACCTCTGCTTATCGCTGCTAGCATGCTGTTCAAGAAAGAGTTTTAATATTTATGGATCCAAGGATACAGTGGTCACATGGCTGAATAATGAAGCCACATTTGGGACAAAGCACCTGGCATAAACATTATTTTTGATGAGCTATTCCGCTGAAGGATGAACAGAACAGTTGTCAAGGAATAACAAAATCTGGAAATCTGGCAGTCTTCCAGTCCTGCTTCCCTGCAGTAAGCATGAACCACTGGTATAAAGTGTTTGTAAAACCAATCCTAAAATATTTCCCTGGTGATCCATGTATTTTTGTTAGCATAACACAGTAATGGACTGGTAAGAAATTCACTTCTTACAGACAGCAAGGAGGCAAACTTTTGCCTACCACAGTCAATTTACATACATATGTGTGCCAGCTACATGAGCACATTTCCACACAGTTATTCTGTTTCTGACATCCTTAATGTCTGTAGGGTTGTCTCATCAGCTGTAGCTAGTGTTTGGGGCAATAACACCAAAACAGGGATTTTCATCAGCATTATAGACTTGTTCTGGTGTCAGATTTTTATCAGTGGTGATGTTGGCAAAGCCGTTAATGATTTGCTCCACTGCTTTGTGATGTGCAGGTGCCTTATCACCACAAAGGATTAAACAATTTAATGTCATGTCTTTTCTAAAATTTCAGCCACCATCCTGTTGAATATTTAGTTTCCTTCCATTTTCAGTTCATCATAATAGATCTTTGCTTGTTTCATGATCAGCAAAGAATTAAGTGGCCTGTGTTCACTTCAATGATAATAGATCAACTACTTCAGTAAATTATCAAGGTCTTCATTTTCAGCTTTATGTAGTGTTTTTTCTGTTTTTCATCCACTTTCGTTCATCACTTTCAACAAAGAATGTCAACAGTTTATGGTTCTGTTTCTTCAGGTCCTATACAGTGGCCATTCCAATACCAAACTCTTCTGCAAGTTGTTTCACACACCCTATTGTCCAGTTTCTCCAACAGCTGGCCTCTCCACACTATAGATTAATATAAATGCCTCTCACCTGTTATATCAGTGTTCACCATAGGGATACCTTCAGGTCTCTTTGATATTTTCCACAATATTATTACACTGCAGAGCAGAAAATAGGCAAAAAAAAAAAAAAAAAAAAAACCCACAGTGAGTACGGTAGATAGGTCTTGGTTCATAGTGCATCATGGGGAACCTGCCGTCAGTCATCCTGCTTGCACATGTGCCATTTTACTACCCTTTATGAGTGCACTTGTCTGGGAGAACTTGGTCATACAACGACAAGACACATCATACGGGAAGGGACTTTGGAGGGTGTCTTTTCCCTTGTGGGTGCTGAGTAAGCTGTGTGTTGTGCGGCTGCTTTTTGACTGTGTCCTGTCACGAGGTCAGGTGTGGAATTTTCCAACCGTGGTATTATGTTAGCACCCAAAAAGCTTTAGATTTTGGAATATTTCAGATTTCATAGTTTTGGAACGGGGTGCTCAACCTGGACCATGTAGCTGAGCAATGAATGAGGAGGGGTACATGGGGTTCAGTGAAGATAAGCCTGAAAGGCAAGAGCCTGCGGAGGATTCTGTTGTAGGTGCTGCTGTGCAGATCTTGAGCTCCAGAGCAGCACAGACTTCAGTCTCTTCGTTGCTGCACGGCATCGGTGGTATCTATTACCACATGTCCGGTGTCCAGAAAGTGCTCAGTAAACACTTTGTGAATTAAGTTGAACATTTGCTCATTCCAATAACATATTCTTAGAGAGACTATCATGTACGACCTTAGGGAAAAGGATGTATCACTATATTAATGCATGTCCTGGAGTTTCTATTGCAGTGGCGAGAAAAGGAAGACGTGAACGAATAAATATAAAGCAGGCTACATAATGGAAGGGAGGCCTGTAAAACGGTAAAATAGGATGAGAGAGATAAGAAGGGGTAGAGGGAGCTGCTTTTATGTATTGGGTGCTTAGATCAAGACTTGCTAACAATATTTGACTAGAGATTTAGAGAATGTAAAGACTTCCTTGGGGAGTAACTCCCAGCCAGACTGAAAAGGAAATACAATAGGCCTGAAATGGGACTTGGGCCTGTCTGCTGAGGTGAATGTATAAGCAAGAAGTGGGGAAATAGGACTAAGTAAGTCAGAGGAGTTGCAGTGCTTTGCTCTACAGGGTCCCTTTTGAGAGCTAAGTTAGAGACCAGAATATTAGTTGGAAAGGAAAGACAGTAGGGGAGTCTGGCCAGCGGGAAAGAATCTGACATGCTTAAGCATCACTGTTACAGCATGGAGATCACACCATTCAGGAAGTTAGATGGAGTCTGGCCAGGCGCAGGCTCACCCCTGTAATCCCAGCACTTTGAGAGGCCGAGGCAGTGGATTGCTTGAGGCCAGCAGTTCGAGACTGAAACCCCATCTCTACTAAAAATACAAAAATTAACTGGGCGTGGTGGCACGTCCCTGTAGTACCAGCTACTCAGGAGGCTGAGGCAGGAGAATCACTTGAACCTGGGAGGTGGAGATTGCAGTGAGCCGAGACCGCGCCACTGTGCTCCAGCCTAGACAACAGAGCGAGACTCCACCTCAAAAATAAATAAATAAATAAATAAATAAATAAGGAGTCAGGAAAACCTATCCTAAGGCAACTGGATCCACGAAGGTGGGACCCAGACATTGTTAAAGGCAGAAGGAGCTCTGTCCTGAATGGAACTGAAGAAAGCCTCACAATGTGTGTTGAATGATTGGATGAGGGGTGTTAGGGACATAAATTGAAGGTTGCTGCCAAGTTTTATGTGACCAGCTGGAACAGGAAATTTCCATTTACTATGATGGCAAAGACAGGTGGGGGGGAGAGCAGGTGTCGAGCTGTCAAATAGGCAATTTGGAAATCAGAGCAGAGGTATGGGCTATGATTTAAATGCGAGAGTAACATTGTATGGAGAGCCATGAGTCTTAATTTGTGTACTCTAGAAATAGAGAAGAGTTAAAGGTTATGTGCTAATACTTTTTATTTGGTAGGTGACACCCCAGGGCAGCAAAAGGAAAAAATGTGAGAAGTGAGACAGGGAAGTGTGGGGAGCATTGTAATGAGAAAGCACACAGGGAGTGTGCGCCCCATCCTGGGACTTCTACAGAGAAGAGAGCTTGAAGAAGTGTCACCTCTTTGTAAAGCTCATATGGTGGAGGAGAACAAGCAAAGAAAACTCCACAAGAATAGCCAACCAGAGAAGAGCCAGGAGCAATTGGTGTTCCGCTAGAATGAAGGATAATGTGGATAGGTCAAGTGCGATGGAAATTAAGAGAACGGGTGGAAAATAAGAAACAATGATAAAGAGCAGAAAGTAACAAAGAGCTTTTCAAGGGCCCATTACCACTCTAAGGTGACTCACTCTTTTCCTTCTTAAACAACAAGTTATTTATCAGCAGCAAAAATCTTGCTAATTTGCAGTTCATTCAAAGCAGTTTTTAAAAATTCTAAGTTTCTTCCTAAATATTTATCTGTGAATGCTCATTTTTCACAAACATGCAAGAAACTCTCAGTTAAAACACAGTTTATGTTACACATAAGTCATGTTTACCTAGGAATCTAAGAAGAAATCGATTGTTCACAGCTAACTTCCTAAACTCATAGAAATACTCAGTTGTTGAAAACATACACTGACACAGGAAAATTTCTGAAAGACCTTACGTGGTAACCATAAAACAACAGTTGACAATTAAACTTGGCTTTAAAATATCTTATGCAAGATATCCAGATGTAAAAATAAGTACATAAGAAATTAAATCTTCATCTCCTAATAATCCCAGTTAAAATATAACTGTATTTCTTTTTTGCTTTTTGAGTATATTCTGCATTTTAGAATTTAAAATGGATCAGAAGTGGACAGTTCTTTTAGACCTGGAGAGCAAGCACATGGACCTTCAAAAATCACACAAAGTTGTGGATTAGTGTGGAGCCAGGAGAGATCCTAATTAATACATTCATGTCAGCTTGTGTATCTTTTCTTTTTGAAATCCACTGAAAGTAGATGCTAAATATAAATTTTAATTGATATTCCCCTCTATTAGTTTCTTGAGGCTACCATAGCAAATTACTACAAACTTGTCAGGTTAAAACAACAGAAATATGTTCTTTCACAGTTTGAGAGGCCAGAAGACCAAAATCGAAGTATTGGCAGAGTTGATTCCTTGTGGAAGTGCTGAAGGCAGGTCTATTCCATGTCTCGCTCCTTCACTGAGTGCTGGCAATCCTGGCATTCCTTAGCTTGGTCCTGCCCTCCTGCCTCTACCTCATCTTCCTATGGCCTTCCTGTCAGAGTATCTGTCCATTTCTTTGCTGTCTTCTCTAAGGACACTCGTCATTGGATTGAATGGACATTCATTGCTCGATTGAAGGTCCACTTTACTCTAGAATGATCTCATCTCAAATCTTTAATTACCTCAGCAAAGACCCTTGTTTTAAATGAGGTCACATTCTGTGGTTCCCAGTGGACTGGAATTTTGCAGGGTACACTATTTGACCCACTATAGCCCCCACCAATATGCATTCTCAGTTTGTGGTAAATTTTGGTAGCCTTTTGTCCTCCTTTAATAATTGCCTACACTTCTTTCTTAATCCTCCTTGACTAGTGTTATTTATACTTGGGGTTTATTCAGTAGATCAGTTTAAACATAATTTAACAATAATATGCTTTTGAAAATGACTTTCCTATGACTAGGAGAACTCTTAGCAAGTGTATAGGTAGTGAATAGCAATCCATTAGTATGTATAATTGTTTTAATTAACATAGCATTTTATTATGAATTTCTTAACCAATTATTTATTGTACTACTTCTCAATTTTATTAGCATAATATTTGGTTTGTAGTAAACGAATAGATAAAAGAGTGTGCTGTTTATTTTGGGTAATGTATGCAGAATGCACTGAGTAGGTTGAATTGTGATTAGTAAGTACAAGAGTACAATGAACACTTAAACAAAAAGCCTGAACTGGAAAAACTGTGTACTTGAGTATAGAATGAAAATCACTTAAAGTTGAAATCCAACCTCATTTTAACATTAGCAGTAAAATGATGCTAAATTTCTGACCAGTATTAAAACATCATTGATTACAAGTTTGATTCTCTGGAATTAGGAATATTCCATTTTACTAAAAGCAACTCCCATGTTGGAAATAAATTACAGAATTTACAGTTTTATAAATTCACATTGGAACCAAATGAATGTTTTCTCTTCTATGTTAAGAAAAATGCCAATTCCTCTTTTTTCAGATCACTGTCATAAAAGCTATTAAATACTCATATACTTATCTAAGCACAATTCACAATAGCAAAGATATGGAATCAACCTAAGTGTTAATAAATAGATGACTGGGTAAAGAAAATGTGTTAGACACACACACTGGAATACTACGCAGCTATAAAGAAGAATTAGAGAAATGCAAATCAAAACCACACTGAGATACCATCCCACACCAGTTAGAGTAACGATCATTAAAAAATCTGGAGACAACAGATGCTGGAGAGGATGTGGAGAAATAGGAACACTTTTACACTGTTGGTGGAAGTGTAAATTCATTCAACCATTGTGAAAGACAGTGTGGCGATTCCTCAAGGATCTAGAAATAGAAATTCCATTTGACCCAGCAATCCCATTACTGGGCATATACCCAAAGGATTACAAAACACTCAATTATAAAGACACATGCACACGTATGTTTATTGTGGCACTGTTTCCAATAGCAAAGACTTGGACCCAGCCCAAATGCCCATTAATGATAGACTGGATAAATAAAATGTGGCACATATACACCATGGAATACTATGTAGCTATAAAAAGGGATGAGTTCATGTCCTTTGCAGGGACATGGATGAATCTGGAAACCATCATTCTCAGCAAACTGACACAAGAACAGAAAACCAAACACCACATATTCTCACTCATAAGTGGGTGTTGAACAATGAGAACACATGGACACAGGGAGCGGAACATCACAAACCAGGTCCTGTGAGGGGATGGGAGAGGTTACGGGAGGGATAGTAGGAGGTGAGAGGATCGGGTAGGGCTAACATTAGGAGAAATACCTAAGGTAGATGACGGGGTGATGGATGCAACAATCATGCCCCGTGTATACCTATGTAACAAACCTGCATGTTCTGCACATGTACCCCAAAACTTAAAGTATAATAAAAAAAAAAAGAAGAAGAATGAAATCATGTCTTTTGTAAAAGCAACATGGATGGAACTGGAGGCAATTCTCTTAATTGAAACAACTCAGCATCAGAAAGCCAAAAGTCACATGATCACTGATAAGTGGGAGCTACATAACGTGTACACTTGGACTAGAATGTGGAATAATCAACATTGGAGAATCAGAAGGTAGGAGGGTAGGGGAGGGTAAGGGATGATAAGTTACTTAATAGATGCAATGTACATTATTATGGTGATAGTAATGGTTATGCTAAAAGACCCAACTGCACCACTACACAATATATCCATGCAACAAAACTGTATTTGTATCCATCAAATTTATACAAACAAGAAACATATTTGATACTTCATGTGATTTACTTTGAGGAAATATAGTCTATGGTGTCTAAATATTCTGAAGGTTTCATTGATACCCAACCCCTTTAAATGTTGAATTCATTCATAACAATGTAAACTTAGGTAATTTAATCAGAATACTGCTCTGTAGGCTACTGAAAGTTTTACCAATAGAAAGAATAAACATGATTAGACCTAAACCTTTTCTTAAAGGAAGTAGCTATTAGATATGCTTGATGCCTTTTTAAATACTTAAAATATATTATTTAAAACCAATTGCTAAGAATTATATATATTAATTTCAATAATTCTTAGTTTCAGTCAAAATTTACATTATAATCTTAATAATTATTGTCAATGCCCCATGTACCATATGGTATATTACCATAAACCTAAGGAGATCACTGAATTTAATTATCAATATTTATATAGTAGCATTTTAATAAAAGCTCATAGAGTTGTAAAGTGCCTATTGTGTTTAAAGATACAGAACATAAAATAGATTTGATGCATATTCTGATAAGATTTATTATGTTTTTAGGCCTATATTGTTTCCATAGTTACAGCATGAGGCTCAAAACCACCTCTTTAGCTTTAATATGCTAAAGCATAACTGTAACATTTGTGGCAAAGTATAACTTTTCATGAATAAACTCTCATATAAGCACAATTTTTATGTGACTAACAAACTATATAAATCATGTGCATGAATTTTTAGCACTAAATAGAACTCACGTGCATGAATTTTTAGCGCTAAATAGAAATAATAATGCTTCATGTTTTAGGAGTTACTATTAAAGCAAACCAAAGGAAGGAAAAATAAATAAAACAATTTTTAGCTTAGTTTGTTTTATCTTATTCCAACTATATAATTTCATTTTTATTTATGTTACTACAAGGCACTCACTAATTTGTCCAAATCAATGCTTGAATATTAGTGTACAATTTGTAGTCTCTTACATACATTCTCAAATGAGACCTACTGTGTCTTTAAAACAGTGAACATTTGACAGAAGTTCTTTGAATATTGGTCCTTTTTTTCCCTCCTCTCTCAGCTCAAATCTCTGGGCAGCGTTGAAATGTCCTCCACTCTAGCTTCATCATTTAGTTCTACATTTGTCATGATTAAGTCACTTTGCTTTTCCAGTCTTCACTTTCCTCACTGAAAATTCAGGGAAGACAGAGAAAAGTGCTTGGCCTCTCCCCAGCAAAGACATGAAGACGAATAACATAGAAGAATGAATGAAAATGCAACTAGGAAGAATATTTTATGATTTTCAAAAATGATCATAGTATATATCAGGTTATTTTAATTAATTCTTCATTTTGAGAGGCATGTATAAATATAGCAAGCAAAGGTAAAGAAACATCTTGGTCTAAAAACCAATTGCTAAGAATTGTTATGTTGAACTTTTTGATTCCCATTTTGCAGGTGCGGGTTCAGAATAATAAAATAAATACATTTGCAGCAATGAGTCTTTCCTGAATAACTGAGTCAGCCAACTCTTCACCAACCATCTTCTGCATGTGCCTGCCAGAAATCTTCTCACTGCTTTAGAGGCTAGCAACTAATACACAGCAGTCATCTGTTGCACTGCAAAGCTGTATAAGCAGATTCAATGTGATTCTTCTTTAATGAAAAAGAAATATGGTCTCTATATGCTGCTTTCATTCTCCTGGGGTAAAGAGATTTTGTTCTCAATTTAAAACCAAATGCCATCATCAATATCCCTTGGAAATTCCACTTAATTAAAATCCTCTAGTCATAAAACCTGCCAAATAAAAACTTGGTTAGGCTTTTCAATTAACTGCATTTAATTAGAATTATATAATATGGAGTATATCTGCTTGTGTAGCTTATCCTCATCAAAGAGGTTGTAGTTTGGTCAAAATAAAGAAAACACTTAAAACATAATGGATATCAGTAAGATAAAATGTTCTTCTTCCAAATTAATTCCTCATCTGGCTGACACAAAAGTCTAACATTCTTGTTTAGTCTGCGTCCTGGATGTATTCTCATGACTGCAGCCTGCTGCAGCTGGATGCCTGTATACCTGCAGCCATATGGTTATGGCTCAGAACACAGGGCAGCCTGGTTTCTGCATCCTTCTCAAACCCATTTCTAGCCCATTCCTGTGGCACCTACCTAAAAAAGGAAAAGTTAAAGCCAAGCAAAAACAAAGTAACCTCCATGTAAGTCACATAATTTATGAATTGTGTATTCTACAGTTCAAAGAGACAAAAACAAACAAACAAACAAAAAAAGACTCTACCAGCAATTCAATAACAATGTAACAAAACACTGCCCCAATGTTTAAAAAGAAAGAAAAAACTTATGCTATTTGGAAAATTATGTGATCGAGGTCTGTCATCACACTTCTCTCGGAAGTCAGGGTAATCATTTCATGTACTTTGGCAATTCTGATGCAGGGACATTGTCTCCAGGTGAAAGCAGGCTGCTTTCTGTGCAAATCACAGCTATGAGAAAACACAGAAATGGAATGGCCAAGACATTTCATATTTATAACCATAGACTGGCATTTATATATTTGAAAACTTTTTATGTTCATAATAATCTTGATTTTTCTTTAGAGTGAAAGCATTGCTTTTTGTTGTTCAAATTAAAGTTAATGGGAAGAATAGGATTATTTAATTTAGATGTGAAGGCTTCAAGGTTGTATTTGATCTCACTGTGGACAATCAGGTAAATCTGGAAATTTGGCAAAAAGAGGAAACCAGCTCATGGCTTGACCTAGGCCAAAGGAAGGACAAGAAGTGCAGACTCCGACAGCATAAGAGTGTTCACTGCTGTGATTTAACACATGTTGCTACTTTGACTTTTGAATATGAAAACCATTCTTGGCTCATTGATCATCCAATAACAAGCCAGAGACCTACAGCTGTAGTTTGCTTATCCCAATTTAGATCTTTAAAGTTGGTGCTAACTTCTGTCATCCCTGCTGCCCCAATGCTGTATACTTCTGATCACCTATCTTGACTTAAATATTTATCTATTTGCCTGCTTTTAATTTCTTTATATTATTTGTTCAACTGAATTAAATATATTCTAAATTTTTCTGTTGAAGTAGTACTAACTGCTATATCATAAAATTAGAAAGAAGTTTATGAATTACTCCAGTCCAACTGGTGACCATTATAAG
>NW_016107364.1:4509573-4535410 GCF_001604975.1 Cebus imitator | reverse complement strand
AGATTTCTCAGAAGCAAGGGCAAAGTGCAATGTGAGCTCAACAAGCCTTGGGACCAGCTGGAGCATAGCCAGCTAGACAGAGTTGTCCTGTGCAGGCTTGAAATGGCCAAGCCTTTATAACCTGGCTTTGATTATTTATTGGATGTGGGCTACCCCAGGAGGGGCAACTCACTGCTGCTGAAGCAAAATCCCGAAGGTAGTATTAGCTGGATTTTGTCCTCTTTTCTGATGGAACAGACTAACGTATTTGACCAATCAATGCTACCATTGGCATGCAACTGTGCCCTGTGTATCTGCTCCAAGCTATTGGGGTTAATATTTAGCTGGGTCCACAGCAGTGCACTGTCACCCTCCAGGAATCACCATTTGCCTACAGGACCAGATGGTCAATTAAACAGAAATATGCTGGGAGTCCTGAATCATTTAAATCAGGGTGGCAGAGGTTTTTCTGTAAAGATAAATAAAAGAGTATATATTTAAGGCTCTGGGAACCACATATGGTGATATATTCCTTGTTTGTTGGTTTTTACAACATTTCTAAAGTGTCAAAATCATTCTTCGCTTATCAGCCACACAATAACAGACCACAGACTCACGGCCATAGTTAGTTTTCCCAGGATTCAGATCCTGAAGGTCAGCGCTGACTTTGGCATCCATATGACCACAATGCAGTATTATTTTATTTGCTGTCTTGGCTGAGAGTGGAGGGGAGTTTCACAGACTTCTGCTTGGACCACCCTCAATAACAGCCATTTGTTATCTGGCTCCCATGTGCCTCCATTCTAACTGGGGCCATGATTAAGCTTGGCATCTGCAGATTGCAATGTCGACATGGGGCCTGTGCCCAGCACGCCTCACAATACTTGTTATTAGTTTTATTATTTTCCAGTATTAGGGGTTGAATTTTGGTCCCCCACAGAATTGACATGTTAAAGTCCTAACCAGGGCACTGTAGATTTTGACCTTATTTAGAAACAGGGTCATAGCAGATGACCTGTAGTTTAGAAGACGTCATACTGACGTAGGGTGGGCCCTTAAACCAATATGACTGTGTCTTTACAAAAAGTAGAAACTTGGACACAGTTACACACACTAAGATAGCCCAATGCAAAGATGAAGGCAGAGATGAGGGTGATGCTTCTGTTATACAAACCAAGGAGCACTCAGGACTGCAGTGGCCACCAGAAGCAGACAAGAGCCTACAACAACAGATTCTCCTTTGCAGTCCTCAGGAGGAACTGACCTGCACACCTTGATTTCGGACTTCTGGCCTTCACAACTGTGAGACAATACATTTATGTGCCTTTTTTTTCCTCACCCATGGACTTGGTCACTTACATTCCTGTGGTTTAAATCATCTAGTTTACACTTCTCTGTTACAGCAACCCTAGCAAACTAACAAGCTGAAGTACACTTTCACCCAAGGAAATGGCTATGACACCTGGGCAAGGCCTGGGAGCTCCTCACCAGGCACGCTGGCTGTGATGTGTGGTTGAGGCCTTCCCTCTCGGGACACGGCCTCCTCTGCAGTCAGTGGGTTCCAGTTCAGAAAATTGGCCCAGATCCAGAAACCAAGCTAAGGATGTTGACACTTTTGAGCGACTGCCTTCAGGATTTTGGTCATATTGCGTTGATTTCTCCTGATTGTGCAAGCTCACAGCACCCTGCTGGCTTTCTACCCACGCTGTTTTCCGGGCTGCTGTGTTCAATTATCGCCACAACTTTCAGTGGATCAGCTTTTTTTTTCTTTTTACTACTGCCTTCCCCACCCATTGTTATCATTGTAACCTTCTAACCACGTGGTCTCTACTGTTTTAGAGGCTCCTTGTTCCCACTACAGTCAGTTTGCTTAATTCTGTAAGGACATTTCTTACCATCCACATTGGTGTGAAGAAGAGAGACACAATAAACATTCAGAGATGCTGATGATCTTGCCAGTAGCTCATTCCATTTAATACAGTTATCCTGCAGGCTTTCTTGTGTACCATAACCACCGGCAGCTCTTCCATTTTTACAGTGCCCGTCCCCACATTTTAGCTTTTCCATCCCTTCTTCCCATATTTTCTAGGCAATTCTGACCCTTCAACTTTACTTAGTGCCACAGATGCAAGGTACTAAGAGGGGTGGAACTTCATCAGAACTGAAAAGAGGAGAATTAATTAGGGCTACACATGTGACTGTACACTGTCATTCCCCATTTTTATGCAAATAATTTTGCATACCTGGTGTCTATTTCCTTCCCATTGCCCAGACTCTATGCACAGAATATTATGTGCCTGATGTATAGCTACTTCCTATTGCCCAGACATGAAATTTAAGGTTTCACCCCTGGGGAAATTAACATATCTTCTACAAAAGCAATCCACAGGCTGAAATTTGGTTATTTCTCAGAATATTTACATCTATCTTTTTTCCAATAATTCTAGAACAAATCTGGCTATAGGCATGCCTTGTAAATGTACCCAGATGTCCTACTATCTTTTTCTCACCTTATTCGTAGAAATATAAAACAAATCACAAGCAAACGAATACACGAGGAAGCTTCCACCTTAAACTACATACTGAGATACTGTAGCTAGATGAAAAAAAACTAAACCGTAACAAGAGCATTCTCACCAAATTTCATGTTATCTGGAACAATGAGAGCATTTTGAACACTTTTAGAAATTTTAAAAACTGTAATTACACAAAATAAAGTCCAGTAATATTTTTTGTTTAATATTATCACTACCTTAACTCTAAATTATTTCAAAATATTGTGAAAAATGTATTTTTAATTTATAATTTTATACCTCAACAGACTCTCAATGAAATGAGCATCCACTAAAAATCTTCCACACATGGAAGAACTCAGAAAATGTCTCCTCTTGCAAGCCTTTCCCAGGAAATTACATGATATTTGTTACAGATAAACAGCAAACTAAACCAAACTATATTAAATCACATGTATCAATTATGTCACTTTTAACTCTAAATTACTGAAAACCAAATACAAACTAGCATATGCAGTTCATTATAATCTTCAATATCATTATCAAAATGGCATGGAAATTCTTTATTTATTTGTGTAGTGTTTGGTTTTCTTGTTTCTGATTTTGTTTTTTGAGACAGAGTTTCACTCTGTTGCCTAGATCAGAGTGCAGTGGCATGATCTCATCTCACTGCAACCTCTGCCTCCTAGGTTCAAGTGATTCTCCTGCCTCAGACTCCAAAGTACCCAGCATTACAAGTGTCTGTCACCACATCTGGATAAGTTTTGTATTTTTAGTAGAGACAGGGTTTCACTATGTTGGTCAAGCTGGTCTCAAACTCCTGACCTCAAGTCATCTGCCCAGCTCAGCTTCCCAAAGTGCTGAGATTACAGGTATGAGCCAACGCACTCACCCTATTTGTACAGTGCTGATGTTTAGGGGCAAGTTTGGTTTGAATTTTGAGCAATTTCATCTACAATTGATTATTTCCATCTTTTGGCTCACTCTCTTCTCATCCACTTCTTTTAATCTTCGGCTGCAAGTGAGTGCAACAGACACAGCACAACATCTTCTTGGCCTCATGTTCATGAAAGGCAAGCACTTCTTTCCCACTGGAAAAAAAAAATCGAACCAAATCAAAACAGTAGTCTCAAGTCTGACTTTTCCTGGCCAAAATGAGTAACTTGGACAAAAACAAAAGAAGGTGTTTTAGCTAGGATAAATAATTTTAACTGTCTAGATTCCCCTTCTTGTTATGAACTTTGGGTCAGTTCCATAGAAATTACATCATGTTAAAGTGAGATAAAATAGTTTCCTGGAAAGAAAAAAGAAACCAGCATGGATAGAGCTAGGGAGGAGAAGGAAGCTGGGAGAACCGCTAATGCCAAATGTGCAATACACATTAGGAACAGAAAACAGTGGGTCCATTTGAAAATCAAATGGGTGAATGAAAAGCTCAGGATGTACAGCCTGGAGGCAGCTGGATCAGTCCGGAACTGGGGGACAAAATATTCAGGTGAGAGATTATCAAAACGTAAAGGAGTCACTTAGAATATCTGCTACATCATGCTATTTAAAAAACAATTCTATTAAATGAGAATATTAAATGAGAAACACAATGTCAGTGTACTAGTCTGTTCTCACACTGCTAATAAAGACTTACCTAAGACTGGGTAATTTATAAAGGAAATAGGTTTGATGGGCTTACAATTCCACATGGCTGGGGAGGTTGCACAATCATGGTGGAAGGTGAAGGGGAAGAAAGACATGGCGGCAGGCAAGATGGTGTGTGCAGGGGAGCTCCCCTTTATAAAACCATCAGATCCATGAGACTTACTCACTATCACCAGAAGAGCAGGTGAAAGTCCCTCCCTCATGATTCAATTACCCCCCACTGTGTGTCAACCAGGACCTTTGGGAATCTGGGGAGCTACAATTCAAGATGAGATTTGGGTGGGGACACAGCCAAACCATACCAGTCAGAAACTCTATTGAAAAGCAAACTTTTTAAGTGAAAGAAATGTAATCATGATGTAGTATTTGACTTTTCAGTGAACATTATTTGCATGATCATATTGTTGTCAGTACTAAATATTCATTGCTTGTTTAACTGAATTGCTGTCTATCTCACTGAAGGATGAAGCAGGGGAGGCTATGTGTGGTGAAAAATAGCTAAATTCTTGTCCCTCATAACAAGAAGTAAATAGGTAGTGTGAAAACTTGAGACATCAATATATAGGAATCTGTTTAAAGATACGTAACTACCAAAATAAAACCTAAAGGTTGACAAATCTATTGACTAAAAGGGAAAGAAACACAGGGGAAAAGAAGATGGGGATATTTCAAAAGGCTTTCAGGATTAGTTTATTTTTTATTTTATTTTGTTTTGAGACAGGGTCTTGCTCTGTCCACTAGGCTGAAGTGTAGTGACACAGTCATGGCTCACTGTGGCCTTGATCTCCTGGGCTCAGGTGATTCTCCCATCTAAGCCTCCCAGTAGCTGCTACTACAGGTGCATGCCACCACATCAGGACAGGTTTTTGGTTTTTTTTTTGGTAGAGACTGGGGTTTCACCATGTTTCCCAGGCTTGTCTTGAACTCCTGGTTCAAGTGATCCTCCTGCCTGCGCCTCCCCAAGTTCTCGGATTACAGGTGTAAGTCACCGCAGCACCTGGCCTATGTTTATCTATGATCGTGTATTATATGGATAAAATTAAATATTTTTAAAGGTAATTTCTAGGTATCTCTCTCTCTCAATGGAGTCCTAGATCAATTGCAGAATCACAGAGTCTTTCAAGTTACGAAATATCAAGCGTTATATGAAGTTATATGAAGTTTTAAATAACTGGAATATATTTTTGTTTTTACTTTGTTTTCTGACCAAAAAATGATTTGGAAATAAAAAGCCATTTTTCTTCTTGCATTTTGTTTATTCCAAGCTCTCACAATGGACTGGTCTCATCAGTGGTCCAAAGTTTGTTCGGTCCAAATGTTAATATAATTAGATGTTGATATAACAGATTACTAATTGAACATACGTAGAAGATGGAATGGATAAATGGAGTTTTGAGCTGCTGCACTGATGCAGTCCATGCATGACTTGTGTAGTCTGTGAAATGAAATAAACACTCAGTTCTGTCATTCATCTTCTCACCAGCTATGAGAAATTGTCCCTAGGCAATAGTGACAGAGAAGGAAAATAAAGCAGATCAAAATTAGTTCATTTGCTTTTCTTCATTTTTACATTTTAATATATCTGAAATGAAAAAAACCCAGCAACTGTAAATGTGCAAGTAGGAAGGTATTATGTCATAAACATGAATGCATTACTTGAGAGTGAATATAAGAGAGGAAGGAGATTTGCAGCTTGAGCCCATCCTACCCATGTTTCTCCTGAACATACATATGTGAAGGCCTCAGCCTGATTTAGTCCTGACTGGCGAGTTCCACCTCCGTCTCCTCCACCTGTTCTGCTTCTCCAGACACCTGGTCCCTCTCCCAGCAAGTCTTTGCAACATGCAAACTTCAGCAGTGACTCTATTTATAACAATATTTTTACTATTGAAATTTCTTGAAATGGATGTTTTTTACAAAGGGAAGGGAAGAAGACCGATGTGAATTCTGATATTGCTAGCCGCCATGACTGTATTTGATGTTTTATTTCTCTAATGCATAACTCACTTTTTTATGGGTTTCATGGGTTAGTTCTTTAAGGCATCTATATGCCTGAATTTTTTTTTCATTACCAAAGGTTGAATTTCAATACAGACAAATCTAAACACAGCCTTTTAAACTGTACAATCACATTCAATATTTTAGTGTGCATTAGAGAACAATTATGTATTTTATGGAAAAGTAACATTTGTCTTAAGCAATAGTAGCATATATTATTAACTTACTAAAAATTCTAGAGGTATTTTTAATAGCTCAACAGTTTCATCAACAATCGGAATCTTTCAATCTTTCCATACTGCCATTCTCAGCACATTTTTAGCCTTAAGTTGGTCCTCTCATGTTCAAAGTGGCCATGAAACCCTCTTTGTATATATCCCCAGGAAATCTGTCTTTATAAATATGAGAATACTTATACTTGCTGTGGGCTTGCCTCTAGACTGATACTATAATAACAAAAATAAAACAGACTATCACCTTATGCCTCAAAACTGAGTGTTCTTATTTTTAAAAAGACAATTATTCATCAGTCACCAAGACTTAGGGATACTTTACCTCTTGAAATAAGGATATGATTGAATTTCCTTCTTACTTGTCTAAAGGATATTTTGGTTAATTCAGTTTTCCAAAGTTGGTTCTTATTTCCAAAATATTTCTAAATGTAAATTCTATTAATTGAATATTTGAAGAGTTAAATATCACTTCTAAGTCGTATTTTATTATAATCCCAGTACTCTTTTCATTCATTTAACCATTAATTCATACACACATTAACACAGTCATTTTTTTTATTTAATTAAACAAGTGATAACAGTGTGGAAAGGCAACATGATCCAATATTTAAATACATTAATTCTACAGCAAAACCACTTTTGTTTTAATCTACTTCTTGGTATATCACTCAATCTCACTGTGTCTAAGTTTTTTCATCAGGAAAATTTGAATAAAGTAAACATAGCTTACAGGGTTGTAACTTTTATATATTAAGATAACATGAGTTGCTTAGAAAAGTTCATAGTTTCTAATAATTGCTAAATCATTTTAATACAAACAGGTAAATATATGCTACTCAAAAGACAGATACTGTTTTCATAAATGCTGTATGTACTTATTTCTGTATAATTCAAAAGCACAGGAAATAAAAAAAAATAGAAAAGTGTGACTACAGAAACTGAAAACCTTTGCAACAAAGGAACAATTGACAGAATGAAAAGGCAATCTGTGGATTGGAAGAAAATATGTGTAAACCACGTATCTGATAAGGGCCATATATTTTAATATCTGAAATATATAAGGAATGTGTACAATGCAACAGCAAAAAAAAAAATACCCTGCAAATAACCCAATTAAAATAGGCATATAATTTAAACAGGTATTTCTTAAAAGAAAACATACAAATGGACAACAGGTATATGAAACAGGTAATGACGGTCAACATCATTAATCACCAGAGAAATTCAAATCAAAAATAGAATAAAATATCAATTCACACGTGTTAGGCTGGCCATTATATAAAATAAAATTAAAAAAAAAAAACAACAGAAAATAACAGCTGTTGGTGAGGATGTGAAGAAATTGGAATCCCTGTACTCTGTTGGTGGGGACATAAAATGGTATCTAAGCCAACCAATATGGGGTTTCCTCAGGAAATTAACAATAGAACTACAATAGGATGTGGCAATCCCAATGCTGGATATTTGTTCAAAATAATCAAATACAGGATCTCAAAGAGATATTGACACTCCCATGTTCATTGCAATATTATTCACAATGGCCAAAAGGGGGAAAAAACCTAAACGTCCATGGACATATAAAAGGCAAAAACGGATGCAATATACATACAATGGAGTATTATTAAGCCTTATAATTAGGAAATCTTGTCATATGCGACAACCTAAGTGAAACTTGAGGACGTTATGGTAATGGAAATAAGCTTGTTATGGAAGGACAAGTACTGCATGATTCCACTTGTTTGAGTTATCTTAAGTAATCAAACTCATGGAAGTAGAAAATAGAACTGTGTCTACCTGAGGCTGTGGAAGGAGGGGAAAATGGAAGTCCTCAGTCAATGGGTATACAGTTTCAGTTATGTGAGGTAAAAATCTTCTAGAGATTTGCTCTACAATATTGTGTTTGTAGCAAAAATACTATACTGTACACTTCAAAGTTTGTTAAGAAAGTAGATTTGGTGCTTCATATTCCTTATGACAGTTAAAAAAAATTAATTCAAAAAGTCAAACCCAGAAATACTGGTGAAAAAAACACCACATAACCCAACAATCAACAGGTTATCTGTACTTTTCCAACTCTTGATAGGACAGAACCTAGAGTTTAGGTTCTACATCTGCACAACCTGACTGAGAAGAGATTTCATTAGACAAAAATGTTTTAAATAGAATTATATCAGAATTTCCTTCTTGTGCAAGTAAAGATAAATCTGTGCAAATTAACATTTTAAAAATCGAACCTATTAAAAACTGAAATTGAAACTATTTTAAAACTAAAAACCCAAGAGTAAGCTTTAGGCACAATTTAATTCAGATGCTGAAATTACCTGGAAAGATTATCTTGTGTTCTGCTTTTCTCTGCACTGGTTTTACTCCACGACTGCTCACCATCTCAGGCTTACTCCTTCCTCTCTGACAACTGTGCAGCCCCGAAAGCGTGCCTGCTTCTTTTCAAGCCAAGCTATAATATTAATATCTCATATGACATAGATTTATAGTATAGTAATATAATATCTTTTCATAGTGAATAGTTCAAAAGGTCCAATAATGCTTAACAGACCATTTAGGCTTATAGTAAAGCCCTAAAATAAACATCCATTTGGCTGCTATTACATGCAGATGCCTAGACCAATGGCCTCGATCTGCATACTTGATAGAAATAGTGTAAATAGTGTCATTATATCTCATTTGCCTGATCCTGTGGCATGTTCAACTCTGATCAGTTACTTTAACCATCAGTTTTAATGCATTAGTTGTGTGACCCCCAAATCCACGTAACCACCAAGTCAGGAGTGAAGCCAAGTTTCTACATTGCTTATGGACTAACAATGGGGAGCATGATTCCTCCGAAAAAACATCAGGGCACTGTTACTGGAAAACGAGAAAGGATATTGAGCGGCAAAATCCACAGATGACAAGTGTAGTAGCAACTTATTTCCCTGTTTTGCCCTCTTAGCCCTAATAAATGAAATCTAATTCTGATAATGCCCATTGATCTAAGTATCTGCATAAAATAGGAGCCAAATGAAGGTTCACCTTAGGGCTTTATGAATATAGATAAATGCTACATTGAGTATTATTGAACCCAAAGGACTATATGCAACGATAATTGTATATTAATCTACTATCTATTTCATATGGAATAATACTACAGTAACAACCTATTTTTAAAAATGCCAGTTTTCAACTATGTCCGTTATTTTATTTTTGGTACACCACTAACACCAACTGTGGTCATCTCATTACGTGATTAGTTTTTGTTTCATTTCTTTCTATAGTGATCTTTCAGTCTTTTCAACCACAGCAAGTACTGCATCTAAAACTGTACCTTGTGCATGGGAGATATTCAGTAAATATTTGTTGAAGAAATAGATTCTACTGTCACTTCCTGATATGCTTTGACACTGTATCCCCACCCAAATCTCACCTCGAATTGTAATAATCCCCATGTCATGGGAGGAATCAGGTGGAGGTAATTGAATCATGGGAGCGGGTTTTTTCCCATGATGCTCTGGTGACAGTGAATGAATCTCATGTTATCTGATGGTTCAATAAAGGAGCGTTTCCCTGCGCATGACTCCTTGCCTGCCACCATGTAACACATACCTTTTATCTTCCTTTGCTTTTGGCCATCATTGTAAGGCCTCCTCAGCCATGTGGAAATGTGAGTCCATTACACCTCTTTCCTTCATAAATTACCCAGTCTTGGACACATCTTTATTAGCAGCACGAGAGACTAATACACTCCCCATATCCTATTTACTGCACAGGATAGCAGAAAGAATCAGCTTCATGCTGAAGCATTTCTATGTGATCAGCATGGGTAGGAATGTGCTGGGCTGGCCGCCTCTTGCTTCATGGACTGCAGGACCAAGTCTCAATTTTTGTGGCTGCAAATCTACTCCTTTTAAGTATCTATTCCCCACCTATTGATTTCCAAACAAGGTTTTGCTTCTCTTGATATGCTAGACAGTAGCTTGGAAAGCATTTTTTAAAAATCATGGTGTTTTTCTTACATCATGCTGTGACCTACTAATTGGGCAATTAATTAGAGGGATTGAGACCAACATATTATATGAAAAATTAGAATAAACTAAGGTGGTGTACAGGGGAAGAGCATGAAACAGAATGGAAAGGAGTGAAAAAAAAACTGAATAAGCTATAATAGAGCAGAAAGAAATGGAGCAAAAGAGTAGAAAATAGAAGACATTCACGATAATAAGAATAAGTACTTTTGCAGAAACGATTTTTAAAATTATAAATGTGAAGTGTGAGAGGTTTTCTTTTCTAAAAAATTAGCTCACACAACCATGGAGGATAGAAACTCCCAATACCTGCAGGATTAGTCCATAAGGCAGAGACCCAGGAGAAATGATAGTTTAGTTCCAGTTTGATTCTAAAAAACTCTGGAACCAGGATGGCCAATAGCGTAGCTCCAGTCCAAAGGCTTGTCTCTCAAGAGTCAGGAAAAACTGATGCTTCAGTTTGAATCCAATAGTAGGAAAGAAGAAGATGAAGGAGAAGGAGTAAGAGAAAGAAGGAGAAGAAGAAGGAGAGGGAAGGAGAAGGAGAAGGAGAAGGAGGAAGAAGGAGAAGGAGAAAGAGAAAGAGGAAGAAGGAGCAGAAGCAGCAGCCAATGTCCCAGTCCAGAGGAAGTTAGGCAGAAAGAATTTTATGTTTCTCAGGGGAGAAACAGTCTTTTGTTCTATTTAGACCTTCAATTGATTGGATGAAACCACCTCACATGAGGGAGGCTAATCTATTGATTGAAATATCTACTGATTCAATATTAATCTCATCCGGAAACACTCTCAAATACACAAAGTATTAGGACATCTTACATTGCTATAAAGAAATACCTGGATTGGGTAATTTATAAAGAAATGAGGTGTAATTGGCTCACAGTTCTGCAGCCTGGACAGAAAGCAAAGTTTTAACAAACTGTTCTGTTTTTTCCTGACTTTATTGTCCTATTCAGTTTTTTAATGCATTTTTGAACCATATTTGGTCGTTTACATTTTACTATGCAATCTAGATTTCAAATTTCCAGTCCTAAGGAAGTTTTCATTTTTCTTTTATTCTTTGTCTCTACCTTTTGTTTTTACCCATTTTATCTCACGATTTGCTTATTTTATTATGTATCTTCTTGTTTAATTGTCAACATGATCAGAGGTTTGTCTGATTTTCTGACTATTTTAAATTTTAAAAATCAGTTTTGTTGATCACTTTTACTGTACTTTTATAAATTATTTTACTTCTTTATCTGTAGTAATACTTCATGCTTTTTTCCCATTTTTTATGATTTGAAAATATTTTATTAAAGCATTAAACATATATAGACAAAAGAATGAAAATATCCAGATCAATAAATTATCACAAAGCAAACCAGTATTTATTTAACCCTAGGTATAAAAAAAAGTCAGCACCCCAAAAGCCTCTACTATATTTCTTTGATTGCCTTCATTCTGCTATTCTCTGGCCTTGTGACTCTATAGAAAATTTTTATTCTTTCTGAATTTTATACAACTGGAATCCTAAAGTGTACCTTCTTTCATGACTGGCTTCTTTGACGCAACATTGCTAATGAGATTTGTCCATGTTTTCACTCACAATTGAGGTTCTGTTTTATTCCATTTGAAGAATATTCCTAAAACCATTTATTCCAATATTTTTTTAAATTTTTAAGATGTGCTTTTTGTATTGAGATAATAATATTTAGCATGGAATCTACCCTCTTAACAAATATTTAAGTGTATAATTTGGTGTTGGATATCAAAAACTTATTAATCTTGCCTATCTGAAACTTACAGCCATTGAACAGCAGCTCCTCATTTCTCCCTCCTCCCAGGCTCTGGCAGCCACCATTTATGTTTCTGCATATATGAGTTTGATTACTTCAACCTCATATAAATGGAATAATACGGTATTTGTCCTTCTGTGACTGGATTATTTCACTTTGCATAATATTCTCAAGTTTCATCCATGTTGTTGCGTAAGACAAAATCTCCTCCTTTTATAGGGCTGAATAATATTCCATTTCATTTACATTCCAAATTTTTGAAAATTTGTTCACTTGGACATGGTCATTTAGGCTGTTTCCACTTATTTTACAAATACTGCAAAAATCCATGAGCTTGCATCTTTGTTCTAATGTATGCATTTATATTGGATATATACATAGTGCTGGAATAGATACATCATATAATGTACATATTTCCTACTCAATAGCTAAGGCAAAAAAGCTCATCCATGAGCTTGCATCTTTGTTCTAATGTATGCATTTATATTAGATACATACATAGTGGTGGAATAGATACATCATATAATGTACATATTTCCTACTCAATAGCTAAGGCAAAAATGCTTTCCAAAGAGGTTGTTATCAATGTATTCAGTCAACATGAGTATATGCAAGTACTGGCTACTGTAATTCATTGTCAATACGTGACATCTTCAGTCTTTTAATTTTAACTATTTTGGTGAATGTAAAGTGGGATCTCATTGTAATTTCGTTTTGCGTTTCCTTTAAGACTAATGAAATTGAGCACATTTTCATACATTTACTGGTTTTCTGGACAAATGGTTTTGTGAAGTCCTTCCTTACATCAGTATTTTATTTTTATATTGTTTCCTTTATTATCTGATTGACTGGTTTGAGAAGACTTTTGTTACAGACTTTGCAAATGCCTTTTGCGACTCTGTAGCTTGCTCCTTTATTGATGTCTTTGAGTTAATAATGCTACTTTAGTTACAATATTTTATTAAAATAAAATTTCGTTTTACTTTATTGGTAGTTTTTGTATTTCATTAATGGAATTTAATAAGTCTGAGTTATAAATTCTTTCTCCTATTTCACCTATTTCTCCTATTTGCCTACTTCTCCTGTTTCAGAAGCTTTACTGTTTTTCCTCTTATGATTGATAGGTGTACTACTCATCTGAATTCAGTTTATTCATACTTATGAGGTAGAGATCAGCTTTCTTTTTATTTTCAGCCTGTATAATTCGCATCATTTAAAAAAAGTCTCTTAATTTTCTCCGTTTGTATTGTCATGTTTGTTACAAATCAAGTATATATTGTGTTTATGGATCTATTCCTACACTCTATTATTTGTTTAATTGGTACATTTCTCTCTTCATGAACTAAAAACACACTGTATCAATTATATAGATTTATAATAATCTTGATAGCTAAAATATTTACTCTCCCACTTTCTTTTTCTTCAGAAAAAGCTGGAACATTCCTTGCTTGTAACACTTCTATTTAAATTTTAAAATCAGTTTGCCACTGTCCCAAAATAGTTGAGATTTTCATTAAGATTACATAGGATCTATATATAAAGTTGTTGGCTTCAATTAATATCTTCACAAATTGTCTTCTAGTCTATGAAAATGTTAAATATTTTCACTTAAAAATATGTTCATGTTTTCTCAATATTCTATCATTTTCTTTGTAAAAGACTTACATATTTTTGTTAGATTCATTCCCAGATATTTTACATTTGTGATGCTGTTAAGATTGTATCTTCATTTGTTCTGTGTGTGTGCATGTGTGTATGTGCAAACATTATGTAACTAGCTGACATATATACACACACAGAATTCTAATGTTGATTTTTATAGCCAGTAACCTTGTGACCTTGTTTTACTGACCTCTTCCTCTTCTTCTTCTTCTTTTTTTTTTTTTTTTTGAGACAGATTCTTGCTGTGTCATCCAGGCTGGAGTGCAATGACAATGGCCAGATCTCGGCTCACTGCAATCTCCCCTTCCTGGATTCAAGCAATTCTCCTGCCTCAGCCTCTTAAGCAGCTGGGACTACAGGTGCCCACCACCATGCCCAGCTAATTTTTTTTTTAATTTTTATTTTTAGTAGAGACAGGATTTCACTATGTTGGTCAGGCTGGTCTTGAACTCCTGACCTCATGATCCACCTGCCTCAGTCTCTCAAAGGGCTGCGATTACAGGTGTGAGCTACCGTGTCTGGCCTACTGACTTCTCTTAATTGGCATATATCATTGGTAAATTCTTTTGTAATTTCTATATACACAATCATATTGTCATCAAATATTGGTAGTTTTGTTTAACTTTCCCTAAATCTTGCATTTTATTCTGCTTGCCTTTAGTTAGACTTCCATCACAATATCGAACTAGTACAAAGAAACTTTTCAATCGTTTTCCATTAGGAATGCTAACCACTACAGTTTTATTATTAATATATTTATTGTATTAAGGAAGGCCCAGTTTACTCCTAATTTGCTTCCAGCTTACTTCTACTGGGGAAAGCCTTTGAAATTTACTTAGTAATTTTAATGCTTCTGTTAAAATAATATGTTTTTCCTTTTTTTTTGTTTTTAATGTGAGAAACTGCATTGATTGGTTTAAAGGCTAAACCAACCCTGAATTGCTGTTTCTCATACAAGATTCTGTTGCTTTGTTTTTACGAATTCAATGTGTAAACTAAGGCAAACTAAGTACTTCTCTCATTTAAGTAATTGAAATTTAAGTAATTTAAGTAATTTGATTTAACAAATTTTAAATGAGGTCTATAGGTGTTCCCTTATGTTGCTAATATTAGCAAAATGTTTTTGAATTTATAAAAATACTTTATTGCCTTCATTTTCCTCTTTAAAATTTTAAACTAGAAAAATAATTTCTGCATATATTTGGCCATATATTTTCCATCATGCTATTTAGAAGTTATTTTATCCTCCTCTCCTTTGATAAAATGATGGTTATACTAAAAGCCCAGAGCTTATGCCAATACTTTTCTTGATTCAAAACAGATGTTGGGGAGAAATAGAAACTTCTGACACTTTTTTGGGGGTTGGATTGCTATACCTGCAACTGCTAAAGACATACATGAACAGATATCTTTTAATTTAAATTACATTTCACTTTGTATCATCACAATTAATATGCTAATTGTATTGTAGAACATTTTTAAAGTACACATAGACAAAAACAAGATTCACAACATAAACTAATTTGAAGACATATCTTCCCAAAAGTCAGGTGTTTTCAGATTAAAAGATGTTGGGCCAGGTACAGTGGCTCATGCCTGTCATCCCAGCATTTTGGGAGGTCGACGCGGGAGGATCACAAGGTCAGGAGATCAAGACCATCCTGCCCAACATGGTGAAAGTCAGTCTCTACTAAAAGACAAAAAATACCAGCCAGGCGTGGTAGCGTGGGCTGCAGTCCCAGCTGCTCTGGAGGCTGAGACAGGGGAATCCCTTGAACCCGGGAGGCAGAGGTTGTGGTGAGCGGAGGTTGTGGTGAGCCGAGATCCGAGATTGTGCCACTGCACTCCAGCCTGGGCAACAAGAGTGAGACTCTGTCTCAAAAAAAAAAAAAAAAAAAAAAGATGTTGAGGAATTGCATTCTCCCTGCCCTTTGGGAGACTGAGGCATTAGCATGGTATTAGAAATATTAGTAATAAAGATCTGGACTACAATGAAAAATGTCAGATTTCTACACAATTATAGTATAGAATTATATATTTAGTCAAAATATGAATTGAAAGTTGAGAGTAGACAGTGTTTTTCAAAAGTAAAAGTTACAGAAAAATATATCCATCCCTTGCCTGTTTGATCAGAAATCTGTTAGACAATTCTACAATTTAGAATAAAACCAACATATGAATTTATCTATAATTTAATGGAAACAAAAGATGTTTTAAAAGGGCATAGACTAGTACTTTTTAGGATACTTTGTCAAGAATTGTATTCTCCTAACACTCCATGTTTGGGTCCCCTTCCATGAACACTCCCTTCGTGGAAGCTGTCTTTCTCTCTCCTGGATTTCCCCTCTGGAGTCTCCTTCCACACTGTCTCATGGAAACCTGTCTTCCCCTCCCAAACTCCATCTCTCTCTCTCTATTCCCCTCCACTCAGTGTGGAAGCTGCTTTCCTCTCCTGGATTCCATCTTTCTGAATTCTCTCACTCAGCGTGAGAATTAGCTGTTTCTCTCTCCTTCTCCTGTTTCTCTCCCTAAATGACTTTCTACAAACAAAACAAAAACAAAAACAAAAACAAACAAACAAAAAAAGAATTGTGTTCTCCCACTTGAGATAGATTATTAAGCTAGTCTGATCACTTAAAACATCTTCCTGTTTTATTTCATTATCTTAATTGTACACATATGTTTAAAGTTGGGTAGGTATACCTACTAGTTATGAAATTTATAAATTTGTGACAGTTACAAAAACATGTAATAAAATATCATGATCCTTGGAAACTGGCAACCCCATAAACTCTCTTCTGAATTCAAGTGTTTCCCTGTGCACTGTACCTTGTTTCTCTTGGGATGTATCATGATCCATATATTTTATGTCAAGATGAGTCTAAATGAGAAAAATTATTTGATCTGTGTTTGATTTTATTTATTTCATATGTTTTACTCATGTTTTGCTGATAAATTTAGTAAGCTTCTTTGTGTGTCGATGTATATGTCTTAGCTTTATCAAATGAAGTCTTCTACAACAAAGAACAACCAAATCTGATTTCATGCTACCTATTTTTCTCTGATGTACTCTTCAGATTTATTTTAAAAGATGACTTGAGAGAGTTGCTAACAAATTCTTATATCACAGAGCAATCGAGCAACTGGAAATTCTCTCTCCACTTAAACATGGATAACAATAAATAAACGAACTGACTTCAGAAGCACAGTCAGACTTATGCTGAGTTACACCGATGATCACAATTACATGAAGAATTGATAAATTTCATGATTTCAGATATCCCTAGAATGTAAAGCGTAGAAAGATTTATTAAACAACTACTACAGAAGTTGAATGAGTTTGGGTGTTTCTATTAAAAGGGTTTTCTTAGGGAAGCACAGTTTTGTATACAATTTGCACTCCATAAATGGGAGTTTCACCAGGACAAAACCAAAATGATGCAGAAGAGATTTTCCAGATGTTTCAGGTTACTTATTCAAATAAATCAGAATATAAATCAGGCTTTTTTATCGTTTAAGCAACATACAGACTCATTATATTTTAACAATGATTTTCAAAACCATATTGCACCTTTTCTTTCTCCAGATTCCACTTGTAGTGACTTTAATTTTGCATTCAGAATTCCAGAAGAGCAGATTTTCTTTTCATGCACCTCTATCCATATGTATGTAGTTATGAATCCGGAGTTTTATGCCTCCAAAATAAAAGAATATGAGTCAAAGGTATATATTAAGGGAGGCTGAGGCAGGAGAATTGCCTGAACCCAGGAGGCGGAGGTTGCGGTGAGCCGAGATCGTGCCATTGCACTCCAGCCTGGGTAACATGAGTGAAACTCCGTCTCAAAAANTGAAACTCCGTCTCAAAAAAAAAAAAAAAAAGAATATATAATAAAAAATCATTACCATGAAGGGTAACAAGAACAATGCATTTTATCTTTAATGTAAGTTGGGCATGGTGATGCACCACTTGTAGTCTCAGCTACTAGGAAGGCAGAAGAGATGAGCTATGATCACACCACTGCACTCTAGCCTAGGTGACAGAGTAAGAATCTGCTTCTTTTTTTTTTTTTAAGTAATATGTAAGTTTTCTAAGTAAAGGTAAAATCTTTATTTCAAAATCATGGATAGGATGGTACTTAGTAAATTCTAGACAAATAAAATAAGGTATTAAATTCCAGCATATGATTATTTACCAGCTCTTTGTCTATACACATCTATCATCTATCTATCAATTACCTATTTTTATATCTATATTTTCATTTATTTAATCCATTTCCTTATTTTACAGACCTCAATTATTACAGAACAATGCTTTTTAAAAAGTCATCTGTACTATTAGTATTCAAATTTAAGTTGGACTTGGTTGTGCAAAACATATTCTGTGGCTGTATGAGAGGTGTTTTTTTTTGTACAGCACACTGACTCTACATGAATTAACCCAATTGTGTTAGTCCATTTTCACACTACCATGAAGAATACCTGAGACTGGTTAATTTATATATATTTTAAAAAAGGTTTAATTGATTTACAGTTCTGTGTGGCTGGGGGGCCTCAGGAAATTTACAATCATGGTGGAAGATGAAGGGGAAGCAAGGCACACTTTACATACCAGCAGGAAGGAAAGCTCATCGGTAACTGCCACTCTTAAACCATCAGATCTCCTGAGAACTCCCTCACTATCACGAGAACAGCATGGGGGAAATGGATCTCATGAACCAATCACCTCCCACCAGGATCCTTCCTTTACAGGGGCATGGAGTTTACAATTTGAGTTGAGATTTGAGCGGGGACATAGAGCCAAATCATACACCAACATTCTCTCATTTCCTTGCAAATTCATTCTCTGTGTATTCAACACAGAATTTTCTTAAAAAGAAAAGGTAAAACTCAGGAAAAAAAAGTCCTTTATGTAAGAGCTCTGTTTTTCCCTGGATGACTTTGTCACTTGAAAAAATAATTCAGGAGACACCAAAATAACAACAAAAGATAAATACCTCCTCACTAAGGTGAGTGTTATGACACATATTTCCACAAATAATATATTTGACATTAATTTGATCATCACTCAGAACTCTTGAGAGTCTTCTCTAACATGTGCTATAGACGTTTACAGCTGAAATATGTTACAAATATTTTTTCTCACGTTTAAAGTTGAGACAAATTTTCAGATTGTATACAAGGTTTCATGTGGAATTGCCATGCTAGCCATCTAAATTTCATGAGGAATACCTCGTTCAAGTTTGAAAATAAGATAGTGTTGCGGGGCAAAAGGAGAAAGCTGCGTGTGAAAATAATAAACGACATGCTCACTGTGAGAAAGTATGACAAGCTCTATTTTCTTATTTCTAAATTCAACTTGATAGTAACAGAATTACTACTAATAACAAAACCTGGATATAAAGGCAGTTACCAGGCTGGGGTACAGGAGTGGTGGGGACAAAACATAGGTATCAATAAGATATTTTTGATGTTGGGGAACTTGCTTGTGACTCAGTATTGAATTTGGCAAGGACACCTGAAGTACATAAGCACTAATAATAAACAACTATTAAACTACTGGAAGGTCTCCTTGAAACTTCAAGAAAATAATGGCTTTCAGTGAATCTGCTGGAGATGCTGGTTTTGAAGGTACACAGCACCCTCAAGATCCATTCTTAGGTTCTGCTAATAATCTCTATTTTTCCCCGAACAGTAACAGGATTTCCCCAGTGAGGACATGCTGAGACTTGAACATCGTAATTGGTTTAGACTCTATGAAGGGAGGTCAGGTCAGATCTTGAGGAGAGCAAATATATATTATCCTATATGGCTTTTGCCTTAGGGTGGGGAATTGCAGGGTTTGAGAGTAGGGGAGGCTGCTATTGTCTAGCAGGTGTAGCTGAGACACTTGTGCTGATCCAAAGGGCTTAGGGGAATCTGAGTGTTCAACATTCTCAAGCACAGCCACCCTGGAGTCTCTACCACAGGTCTTCACGTCCTACTTCTTCCCTATCAGAGTCCGACTTTAATATAGAAACACTAGAGATAAGACATAAACCAGGGCACAGTGTTCTATTTTCTATCCCAGTTTTCCACAGGCAAAAGCCTTAGCAGTGGTGATGGGATAACATGCCAGAGGTACTGCTGTTCCAATAATCCCTGTCAGTGGAATCCCTGCTGTATACAGGCAGCGAGTGGTCCACATCCAGAATCCAGCCAGGGAACCTCCATCCTGGGAACATTTTGGGTACCAATAGCCTTTCCCAAGAAAACAAAAACAACGACAAAAATCCTGAGATAAGAATGTAAGTGTAGTTATTTTGGAGGTTCTTCCAGAATATACTAGTAGAGTGTTGGGAACTGAGACCAGGATAGGAAGACAGCCAAGTAACTGTTTGTATCAAGAACATCACTACAGTGCAAAACGAATCCATCGCCCTGCAAGCCTGCACTTCATGACTGCACTACGTGATGGGTGAGGGAGACAAAACCTGGAGGTCATTGTTTGAAGGTTGTTAGTGCTTCTTTCTGCTGTGAGGCTGAGCAAAGTGGGCTCCAGCAGTCAGAAGAAGCCCTTTGAAAATATATGCAGTTGCAGGCCACTGGAGAGTGGGTCAATGGGCCTTGATACAGGTCCAGGAGCAGAACAATGCTGGGACAAAACACCAGGGTTTAGTGGATCTCATTTTGATTCAAGGCTATATGAGCTTCTTGAAATTAGTTTTATAGATTTTCCTCTTTTTAAAAAATCTCCTGGAACACCTTGTATGCAAAGTGGATTATCACGTCCTTAGAGGTACAACGTATCATAGACTTTAGTTTTAATAGCTTTTTTGTCCAGGGACTCATTCATGTGTGTCTTCATCCATTCAGTCAGCCTGCAATCATTCGTTTAGGTATTTATTTTGGTGGAGTGAGAAGTAGTGAGCAGAATCAGCAATTCCATTTATTTATGACTATGGATATATCAATAGATTCCTTTTGCCTTTAGAATGTTTGCACTTTACACTCCAAACAAAAATAATTTTATCCATTCCATACTAATTTTCACATTGGTTTACATGCAGTTGCACATATTCTCCACTGTTTTTATCTCTATTTTCTCTGCATTTCATTGTTTATGTTGTTAATAGGCATTCTATTTTTTCATTGCTCCGGATCATCTTGCTAGAGGTTTATCTGGCTAATTTTTTCAAATAACTCGAATTTACTTTTAGTAAGTATTCTGATTCTGGTCTGCTTAATTGATTTCTACTATTTTCTACATGTATTTTTCCTTTTTCATGAGTTTACTATGTTGTTCTGTACCAAGTATTTTGTGCTGTTGTATTTAAAACTGAAAGTTTTCTTCTGAATGTTACTTTATAGTAGGCTACAGATTTGGACATCTGTTGATCACACATTTAGATATGTGTTGCTATATACTTATCATTAAGCGATACATAGTATACTTTCATAATTTCAAATTTGATCTAAGAACCATGTATTAAATAACTGTATTATTGTTGTAAACATTATTTAATTTTCAGGCATGTGACATTAGGCTGTACTTTGAATATCCGTTTCTAATATTCTTATATCTCATAGGATATAATCTGTATGTTAACTCCTTGAATGTATATTTTTTTTGACCAAGAAATGTTTATTTTAAATAAATGTTTTTTTGGAGTTTATTTTTGTTAAAATTAAATTCCTACTTATCTAAAATAAACAGACTTTTATTCATATGTTCTTAATATTCGCTAATTTTTAAATCTGTTTTAATCATGCATTTTCTGAGAGGATTGTGTTAAAATTTTCCAACTACAATTATTATTTAACATAATGTTTGTTGTTTTTCATTCTAAAAAACAATTTGAGGCTAAACTTTGGCTTCATATGTATTTGGAACAACTATGTCAACTTGACATTTTTTTCCAACGGTACACAGTAACATTATTTTCCTATAATTGTTTTGCTTTGACGTTTTTTGCCTAGTATAGAATTGTCATCCCAGTATAGTTACTAGACTTGGATATCTTTTCTGAGTCACATATTCTCAAAGTGTCTATAAACTGTGTTAAACGTAGCCTTTGCAGACATGTAGATGAATTTCATTTTAGTTGATACCTAATCAGAAACATTTTCTCTTCTCACTGATACATTCAGCCCGTATAGATTTATGATTATTTCTATCATTTTTTCATGTTTTCTAGCATACTTTGGAGAAGGAGTCTCGCTCTGTCGGCCAGGCAGGAGTGCAGTGGTGCAATCTCAGCTCACTTCACCCTCCACCTCTGGGGTTCAAGCAATTCTGCCTCAGCCTCCCGAGTAGCTGGGATGACAGGTGTGCACCATCATGCCCAGCAAATTTTTGTATTTTTAGTAAGACAGGGTTTCACCATGTTGGCCAGGATGGTCTCGATCTCTTGACCTTGTGATCCTCTTGCATCTGTCTCCCAAAGTGCTGGGATTACAGGCGTGAACCACCTCACTCCGCCATATGTTGCTTTCTTGCTTTATTTATTATTATTTTTTGTTTGTTTTTTTTACTGGCATCTTCCATTGGATAGGTTAAGTTTTCCTTAGCCAACATGAACATGTTATATTCTGTTTTATTCTTATAGTAGCTACCTAACTTACTTACATACAGTTATGCTAACACTCTTTTCCAATATCTAGTGATACTGAATATCTATGTTTTTTATCCAAGCAAGAAAATAAATTTACAACACATCTCTCTCTGTTCTTCTCCTTTTATCCCTCACAATATGTATCAATCATTTGGACAATGAATTTTCCTAAGACTTTACTCATCTTTACTTCCATATTGCAATATCCTCCTGAAGTCACCATTCTTCTTGCCATAATACATCATCTAAGTATTATTTTTAAATTGAGTATGTTGAAATATCTTTCTTTTAAAATTTAAGCAACAGTTAACAGGCATATAAATAAATATCAGGTTCAAAAAGTTTTTCTTTAGCACTCTGACAGTACAATTCCAATGACACTTTTGTACCCAGTGTCATTTTCCAGAAGATTGCTGTTAATCTAATTCTCGCTCTTTTCTGAAGTAATGTTTGTTGCTGTTATTCTCATATTCTTTCTTTCCATAATCTTTAAGAACCTTTCTGTTTGTTTTCAATTTTATTAAATGTTATTGCCTTGATTCTAGTTGTGTGTTTTTCTTCAAAATATTCTGTTTAGTCCTCTATACCTGTTTTTGGTTTGAGATCTTATGGCATTTTATAAATATATTATGAAGTATTATTAACTTGAAATATTCCTCTTCCTTTTTGTTGTTACTTTGCCCTTCTCACTCTGAGATGACATGATGACAGAACTAACCTGCAGAACGTCCTCACTTACAGCCCCCAGCCTTCTCCAGTTTTCTCCAACACAGACACAAATTTTCTGTTTCCTACAGAGATTTTCACATTTTTGGTATTAGCTATTGAGCTTAGCTTTGATGCATATGAAGTTTTCTTGATTTAGGTTTCCATCAGCATTGTTATATTAAACTATAAAAGACAGATGGCTTTATGATGCAGATATACATATATACATAATTACACGTATAGTTGTAGATCTCGGCTCACTGCAACGTCCGCCTCCTGGGTTTAAGATATTGATGTAGGTCCAGGTATCTGCATAGCTCTAGGCACAGGTATAGATATGGATATTAGCCATCTACCTACGCTTGCATGGCACTGCTTCCATATGCTGCCATTCACAATAATGGGCAGTACTGATCCTGTTAACAAAAAACAGAACTATTTATTTATGTATGCTACCACTGCGCTCAGTGCTTTTGATGTCTTCCCATTTAAAATCTTAAATAGCCCTATGTGTTATGATTCCTGTCTTACAGAGGAGAGCACATAGGCTAAGGAAATTAATGTGATTATTACATGCCTACTAATTAACAGACCTGGTATTCCAAATGTTCTTGACTTAAATGTTCATAACTTCTACACATCATGTTTTAACATTGTAAAAATTGTATTAAGGAACAGTCACATTTCTAGGAGGTCAAATTATTATTCAGCTAGGATATTATATTCCCTTTCTATCCATCTCGTCTCTTCTTATGTTGCATGTGTATCTATAAATGTATGTGATTTCAGTCAGACTTTAAAATAAATGGATAATCTCTGCTCTCGTTCATTTTTACCTTCTGTATCCCATGGGATTTCTGATCCCTATGCAGTTCCCTACAATGAATTTGTTTTATTTCCCCCTGACAATTGCACCTTTTTATATTTATTTTTTTGTTTTCCTTTAGGGATCAACCCTCATTGAGCTTATTACATTTGTGAATGGCCCTGAGACACTCACACTCTGAACCAGCAGAAAGAATGAGGGCTTTCCTTTGAACTCAGGTAAAACAATCTAACAGTTCCCCACCCCCTAGTAAGGTAGAGGATCTTGGATTCTATCAGTTATGCAGTTACCAAAAAAGCGGCACTACATAAATCACTGCACTTCTTTTGGCCCCATTTTCTTCATTTAAAAGCTGATAAGAAAGGATAAGATCAAGGATTGCCCAATGAAAAACATAAAGTGGCAGTGCAAGTAAGACCCAACAAATCATAACTATATTCTGCGTCCTAAGCAGTAAAAACTGGTGTCTGCCTTACTAGTGTTGACAGTGATGCAAAATTTCATGTTAGTGTAAATGAAATGGAAAGTAGTGTGGATATTTCATTTTTTGATACAGAGTCTTGCTCTGTTGCCCAGGCTGGAGTGCAGTGCCATGATCTTGGCTCACTGCAACCTCCGCCTCCCTGGTTTAAGCAATTTGCTGGCCTCAGCCTTCCAAGTAGCTGGGACTATAGGTGCGCACCACCACACCCAGCTAATTTTTGTATTTTCAGTACAGACAGGGTTTTACCATGTTGGCTAGGCTGGTCCTGAACTCCTGATCTCAGATGATCCCCCCACTTTGGCCTCCCAAAGTGCTGGGATTACAGATGTGAGCCACTGCGCCCAGCCAGATATTTCCTACTTAGTGTCAATGAGTAGTTAAGGTTGGTGGAGATTGTGGTGAATTACCAATTGCTTGTTCTGATTTAAAAGACTGATGATCTTTAGGGAAGTCAGTCCATTTCTGGCCAATGAGAATTTTTAAGGGAAGGAGAGGTTATGTAGAATTAGACCAAATAACACAAATAACTCAAAAGCATCTGTTTGTAATCGGGATCAAAAGAATTCTGTTGCGCTTTCCAGTTACGAATTAAAATCATTTAACTTAGTTCTCTCTGATTTTAACAGATATATTAATTCAGTTCTCATACCCTGACCTGGTGATAATATCTAGTTCTCCTAATACCAAAACACAGCTCCCATCCTACAGTCTCCAAGAAAAATATAAAGGTAAATATGTTTTCAAAATAGAATGTTTAAATTTGTAGATAGACATATTTAACAATTATTTTCCCTTTGTTTCCCTGTTGGTTTCTTTGACAGAGGCCCACCCGGCTCAGTGGACGGTGCTGGGACAGCTATGGGCTATCCTTGAGATGCTTCTGCTTCCTGTCACTTCCAACGACCTTTGCTTCCTTTTCACTCTATTTGAAAGCATCATTTTAGAAGGGAATGCAATTAGGACAGGAGTCATGAACTGCAGATAGCCCAGTATATACAGTATATATTTTCTAGATAAATACATCACAAATTGACCAGATGCAGTGGCTCACGCCTATAATCCCAGCACTGTGGAAGGCTGAGGTGGGTGGATCACAAGGTCAGGAATTCGAGAGCAGCCTGACCAACATAGTGAAACCTCATCTCTACTAAAAATACAAAAATTAACTGGTGTAATCCCAGCACTGTGGGAGGCCGAGGCCGGTGGATCACGAGGTCAAGAGATAGAGACCATCCTGGTCAACATGGTGAAACCCCGTCTCTACTAAAAATACAAAAAATTAGCAGGGCATGGTGGCGCGTGCCTGTAATCCCAGCTACTCAGGAGGCTGAGGCAGGAGAATTGCCTGAACCCAGGAGGCGGAGGTTGAGGTGAGCCGAGATCGCGCCATTGCACT
>NW_016107364.1:4496437-4509312 GCF_001604975.1 Cebus imitator | reverse complement strand
TTTTTATTATTATACATTTTCAGAAAGTAGCAATATACATAGTAGCTTCTGCACAGTGCCTTTACATTTTTTAATCATGGGGTATATCTTCATAATGTTCGTGAAGTTTATGTTGATTTACAGAATATGAGCTTATAATTAATCAAGTGATTATAAAACTGGTATTAATTTTAGAAACCACTGCCAAGTAAATATCAATCAAAGTGAAAAAACTTCTTTTCTGAAATTTTGATATGGATCAATGGATTATGTATCTGAAAGTACTATCAAGTAACTGGCTAAGGAAGTGCTATGAAAGTTCTCACCCACAGAAGGCTAATATTCTGTGCTGTCTAAGAATACAATATATTTGTACTTCTAACGAAACCATATTTTATTTTTCCCCAGTGGTGATCATAAAATATCCAGCTTGGTTTAAATGTAAGATTTCAGACATTTTGACATGTTTTTTTCTATTTCATGACGACTTTCTACTGTGTTAGGGTACAACTATAGACTGTTGAAGAGAAAGAGCTTATTCAACATTACTTAAAGCCAGGTTCATGTCAGAGTGCAGCAGATAAGTTTTTTAAAAACATTCCTATATTTACTAGCAAATTATTTAAGTTTTTGATAAACAAATATTATGACGTACATTATTGTTAAATGCAAATACCTTTGAACTTCATAACCATGTAAATAGTTACGTAAAAATAAAAAAAATATTATTATACTATTGAATGTATCAGAAGCACTATTTTATTGAGTTATTTTTTATAGCATCACCTCTTTTAGTGATAGAAAGACAACTTTTGAGATGATGCCAGTACTGCAGATTAATTAATGAAGGAGCCCTGGTAGATCTGTAGCTTTATTTTTTTCTATAGAGAACTACATGTATGTAGACAAATACTATGTGCATTTGAATTGGAAGGGCAAGTATCCTACGCCAGTTCTTTTTGGATTTTGGTAGTCTTTCTTATCTTTCATTGTTAGGATCAATGAATGCTCCTAAACAAAACTAACTAATGACAACTTCATGGGGTTGAAGTGGCTTTAATTCTGCACCATCTTCTGTAGTAGTCACTATTTCAATGCTAACCTTAGGGAAATGTGACAAGGCACCGTCTTCCAGGATGGCTCACTCAACTCACAAAAGCTATCAGTTTATATGCTCTCCCTTTCAAAATAACCACATCTTGTAATTTGACCATACGTGTGCACAACCTTTTCTTGGAGAAACTGAACTTTTCCCATACGTTGGTTTTCCTCAGAAAGAAAAATCTTATGGGTCCCTATTAGGGAGGTAGCATTACTCAGCAAGTGTGGATCCTGGAACTCAAAAATGAGAAGGCAGCTTGCCAAACAGGATGTAGTTGATGGCGAAAAGTTTGTGCGGATGTGTATGGAGAAAGATGAATGGAATCGTCAACAAAAATGTTGCATCTGCAGCCTGGGAGGAGTAGGAGGGTGCAGAGGGGGCCTCAGCATCTGTGGTGGCCCATTCTCTTGGTTGGTTATCAGAGCATGTGAGCCGGCCAGGCCTCTGTCCTGTCCTGGGTCCAGGATGTGCACACTCACTCCCTCAGCACTGAGGTTTCAGCAAAATGTAGTGCCTCAGCACCACACATTGCCCAAGAGAGCACTGGTCATTAAAGATCAGCGGGAGGCCAGAGGATCCCTTGAGGCCAGGAGTTGGAGAACAGCCTGGGTAACATGGCAAGACCCCCTCTCAAATATAAAAAATTAGCCAGGCATGGTGGCCTGTGCCTGTAGTCCCAGCTACTCCAGAGGAGGTGGGAGGCTCAGTTGAGCCCAGGAAGTGGAGGCTGCAGTGAGCTATGATCCAGCCACTGTGCTACAGCCTTTAATTCAGAGAGAGAGAGAGAGAAAGAGAGATCACTGCTTATGCAAGACATACCGGTAAGGACAAAAGGTTAGGACCTTCCCTAAGATTTCCTTCCTAATTTCCTGTCTCCTGAAAAAAGGACTATCCTAGCAATGTAGAAAGGTAGACAGACAAGGGAACACTTCCTTGGCAGGTTACAAAATCTGTGTCCTGGAAAACTCACCTGGGCAAAGAGAACAGAAAAGGTTAGATGAGTAGGAGTATTTATGGTAAAGCCAAGTTTTCTTTTCTCTACCTTCAAACTGTGATTGAGAAATGCAGTAATTTTCCATACATTATTTTAAATGTTGCCACTTTGCAGAACTTCTGAAGAAATTGCCATCCAACCATAAGAAAGATTCCAATATTCAACTGTCAACTCTTCTGATTGGTCCTTTTTCAAGATCTCTACCCTCTCCTCCATAGATGACCCAGATCCCAAAAAGCGTTTTCCAGACATTCTCTGTCACCTGCGTATTCCTCTGTTAAGTGGCCTTACTGATCTTTGAACTCTTTTGCTTCTTTAAGGCTGGAGAATTTCTTCCTCAACTCCACGCCCACCACTGCCCACCACCTCCCACCACGCGCTGGCACGAATACCTCACGTGGGTCATAGGACTCCCGAGGGACCTTCTGCGTGTTTACCCTAGATCCTTTTACAAGTAGGTGCGTAAGTGGGCGGATACTCGCCGCTCTCCCTCCATCCTCTCACCTCTCCCGCTTTGCTCAAGCTTGCAGCTCCTCTCTTAGGCCGCCAGCTCTGCTGGACTAGGCCTGTGCAGACCCGCGCAGCCTTCAAGCCCTCTCCCCTCTCTCCCCCGTCTTCTGCCCTTCCTTCTCTCTCCGTCTTCCCTCCCACTCTCTTTAGTCCCCTCTTTCTCTCTCCCCTCCTCTTTTCCCTTTCTTCTCTCTCCATTCTTCATCTCTCCCTTCTCTCTCTTACCCCGCTTCCCCTTTCTCTCTCTCTTACCCGGTCCCTTTCTTCCCCCTTCTCTCACCTTTCTCTCTTTAGCTCTCCATCTTGCTTCACTCCCTGCCTGCCCCATTACCCACCTTTCATTAAATGGATGCACAACACGCGCACGCGTATGTGCGCGCGCGCGCACACACAAGCACACATTCCCCTCTGCTTGGTCACTTTACCCCACCCTGGAAATCGAGGAACCAGAAGCCTGATGTGGTAGTAGGAGCCTTGGGGGCTGCATCTGAATCTCTGAATACCTGCCAGACACGGCGGGGTCGCTTCACCGTCCCTCATCCTAACTTACTGGCAGAACTCCACCCGCTCCCAGGCGCTGCGCTAGGCGTGGGCAGGACCGCGGCGAGCACTCCAAGCCCCGCGCAGCCCTGCGAGCACGTGGGCGCCGCAGCAGCAGGTGCTGGGAAGCAGAGACAGGGCCAGAGCCGGGAGGCAGGGGCCCAGCGTTGAGCGCTCGCCGGACTCCTCTCATGGCCCTTTCTCCTTTCCACGGCCTTTTGGGGCCACTCCAGTCTTCACAGCTCAGCGCCTGCTGCTGACCACCCTCCACACTCCGCCATTAGATCTTCCTACTCCGGCTTCTTCGCCGCCACAGTCCCCAACCAGAGCCCCAGCTGCGGTGCTGGTGCAGGTGGCCGGGCTGGAGGCCTACGTAGTCCCGGTCCCGCGGGCTGGGCTGTGGTCTGCGCGGGCAGTGTCCGCAGATGCCACGGAGGGAGGGCGGGACGGAGCCGGGAAGGGGAGGAGGTGCCGTTGCGGGGCCCAGGGAGGGACTTCCCCCGCACCTCCGCGCTCCAGCCCTTCGCGGCGCTGCCTCTCGGTGGCCGTTATTTTGTATTTATTGATTAGCATGTTACAAGCCTGGGCTCTTCCGGTGCTGTTTCTCCGCAACTCGTGTCTCCCAGACTTTAACGCGCCGCGCGGGCCTGCAGAGGAAGTGGCGTGGGGTGGGGGGGGGGGTCACCGTGTGTGTCGTGGGGTGGTTTTAAACATCTCGAGGTCGGGAGTCAATTACAACTCGAGGTGGGGAGGGGGGGTCCACTGCAAGAAGCCGGCATCTTTGCGGGAGCAATTTGGTGGGGGGAACTTGGCACTGGGCCCGGTGCTCCGCAGCGAAACTTTTACCGCCGCCTTTTCCTGGGGCGCGCCCCTGCCTTGTCTCCCACGCTGAGAGCAGAATCTGCGGCGAAGCGTTCGCCCCGGGGAGACAGGGCGAGGGGGCGCCCGGTTCCTTTACGCGATGGAAAACGAGGGGTGGGAGTCAGAGAGCCCGCAAAGTCTAACCTTTAAAAAGTGAAACACCAAACCCCACAAGGGATTTTCACACGATGGCCCCTCCCGCTTACACGCCTTTCGTCCGGCTCTAGGATCTGGCTCGGGATTTGCGGCTGCATCCTCCTCCCGCGCCCCAGCGAGCAGAGCCGCCAGTCCCAGCCGGGTCCTCACCCCCTTTCCGCCCCTCCCCCAGGCCCGCGCGGCTGGGATGTCCTTGCCGCCGCCACCGCGGCCCCATTCCGCCGCGCACCAGCCCCGGGACGCCGATCCCACCCGGGCTCCGGGCCAGGGGGAGGGTCTCGGAGCCCCGAGCCTTGACTAAGGGGCCCACTTGGTAACTCTGCTGTCTTCCGGCTCCTTCCTCCTCCCTCCCTTCCCCGCCCCCCCCCCTCCGCCCGGCCACCCGGGCTCCCCTGCGCCGCCCTCCAGCCCGCCTCCCAGACGCCCACCCGCCCGCTCCTCTTTCCGCAAGATCGCAGAGGTGGCGCGCAGCCCGGCGAGCCGATGACGGACCCCTTCCTCCTGCCTTCAATGCCTCAGCGGAAGATCCCCAAGGGCTGGAGCGAGGAGCGCTGCCGCTGGACGTCCTCCCGGGGAGGCTGCTCCGACCTGCTGCGCGGCGCGTCTGAGACTGGGGACTGAGCCCTCCCCGCCGCCGCCGCCCGCTCCGTCGCTGCCGTCGGTCTGGACTGGCCCCCCCGACTCGCTGCGCCCTCTGCCTGGCCCCAGCCCCGGCTTGGGGCGTCCCGGGGCTCGCCCCGCGCCCGCCGCCTCCCGCGCGCCGTGTCCTCCCGACCCCGCGGCAGCGACGATGCCCGGGAGGAGGGTCCTGGCGGCGGCGGCGCGGATGGTGGCTGCCGGCGCCCGGGTGTGATGCGAGCGTCACGGTGGGGATGCTGCTGGCTGCGCGGCGCTGAGGGCCAGGGAGAGCGAGAGCCCGCCCGGGGCGGAGGACGGACTCATCCGGATCTGGCTGCAGCGTGGGCTCGGAGCTCCCCCTTCCTCTCGGTCTCCCCCTTGGCCCCCTTGTATTTCGCTCTCGCTTGGCGTCTTTAACACCTCTCGACCCGTCCTCCCCCCGCCACTGGAAGTCTTCCCGTCTCTAAATGGAATTAGTGGAGCCCGGAGCCTCTGGTGTAACGCACAGACATGATCCATGGGCGCACCGTGCTTCACAGTGAGTACCCTGCCCGCCGCGCCCGTGCGCTCCGGAGCCAGCCCTCCTGCCCGCCCCTTTCCCGCGGCCGAACGCGCAGGAGAAGCCTCTGCGCCGCGCTCCAGCGGACCCCGCAGTCCCGCGCGGGTCGGGGCCGACGTAAACTTTCTGTATCGCAGCATCGTGGACCCTGGCGTGGGGGCGGCGCGCGGTCAGCCGTCGCCCAGTCCCAGAACCTGCCAGGGTGAACGGGCTCTCCGTGCGCAGGAACCCCCCGGGGGCTGAGAATAGCGCGCAGTTCGGGGATGGACACGTGCGTGCGGCAGAGACTGGCCTTGGCGAGGGCGCAGGTGGAAAGCGGGAGGGAGCGGGGATACCTAGTGAGGGTAGAGGAATCTTCCTCTTCCCGGGGCTCCCGGAGCTCGGGGATCCCTGGTCTCACGCAGTCCTGGAGGTAGCGGGAAATGTACCTGAAGCCAGCGCAGAGGGAAGGGCGAGGGTCAGCGTCCACCCTCTTCCGCCCAGGATACCGCTAGCGTCGCTTTCTGGGTGTGTGGTAACGCGGGCAGTGTCGAGGTGGGAAGGAATGAGAGGAAAATAGTATGACGAGTCATCGAGTAAAAGGCAGCATAAGAAACTGTGCGGTGGAAATTTGACATTACTAAGCAAAGATGAGAGTGTGGATCGCGGGCCACGCAGTTAAGAGAGGGCTTTGCTGATGAGTTAAACACAGTACCTGGTCCATAATGCGATTTCAGCAAATCAGGAAGAGCGGAGTAAACAAATACATCCTGATCGTGAAGGATGTGTACCTTTGTGTTTTGGGTGTGAGCAAAATCATGGCAAATTAAATTGATTTTTTTTTTCCCTTGGAAACACGGTAACCACAGCAGCCAGTGACTTAATCTAAAATGCAAATGACCTGCCTAGAGCATAAAGTAATACACAGTTGATAATTTTTTAATTATTAATATTAACACTTAGGTACCTTTCTTAGAATAATGTTTAAGTATAAATGTTTAAGCCTCTATGGTGAGCTTTAATTGAGGAAATATTTGTGAATTATGCTCTCCCCTCCATTTCATTTTAAGTGACAGTATGAAAGCAGACCTTTTATGTTATTGGACAACAAAACGAATAAGAAAAATAAAATAGAAGAAAAATCAAATTATGAAGACTAGAATACTTAATATTTTGCTAGTTCTTCATTTTGTAAAAATGTTGATTAGATGAAGAATGTGGAAGTAAAACAAGTTTAGATTATAATGGCACTGCAGCTTTACTGTTAAGTTACAGATCAGAGTCTCTTTGACACTGAAAACCTGACTCGGTATAATGCTTTTGTAAATCACCTCTCTCAAATTAATAGTCTATCTCTATAGATTGATTTGGTATTAAATCAAAGTTAAGGTTAGGAGAGATTAATTTCACAGCTTAGAAAGTTCTGAGGACTGAGGACAGGGTTACTTGGAGGTTCAAAACATTTTTGTAGGCAACAGTCTAATAATGCTGCTTAATGCCCACAGTCCCCATTAATCTGCTTCTTGCTTGCTCCCCTCCCCCACAGCCTGTAGGATTTGTCTAAGTATTTATTTTCTAAAATACAGCCACACTGCAGTGTGTCAGGAACAGTCATGGAGGCTTTCTCATCCTTTGCTTCTTCTTTTCCTCCTTTTTGCCTTCTGGCCACTCTCTTCCTTCAGAGATGCTAGCAGAGCCATTCCCTAAGGGTAGTTTAGATACAGTGGGACTCCTGAAGTCCCACTGTAATGTGTGTGACAAGAGTAAATTGTCATGTTGCTTTTAGAGTGAAGGATGTTTTTGCCTTAGAAATTTGGGTCTCATCCCTTCTTAACTTGTGTTACTTTTTAAGGGAGTCCCAAGGTTTCCTGATTTGTACATTTCAAATCAGTTTATGCAAGTTCTGAATCAACTTCTAACAGTTAACAATGATACAATTAATCTGCTTTGATAGTATTTTATCTTGAAATTGTGTTATGTTTTTATGGAATTTGATCATTTCTGTGTATTTTATCTCTAATTTTTCTTTTCTGTTTCAGTTGTAGCAAGTTTAATCATCCTCCATTTGTCTGGGGCAACCAAGAAAGGAACAGGTGTGTCTACTTAGAAAAATACTATTGGAAGACCTCGAATTATTTTGTGTTTTCCTATTTTCCTCCTACATTTAATATTCCAGAATATCTGAACCTGTTATAATGTGTGTAATTGATTGGTTTGGCTAAAACAACATTTAAAAGTTAATCTACTAATGGATATTATAAGAATGTCCTCTCTATTTTTAGTATTATAGAAAATTGGATGACGGTTCTTTTGAAAATATTTTTCTTGTATTTAACAGAAAAGCAAACCACCTCAGAAACACAAAAGTCAATGCAGTGTGGAACCTGGACAAAGCATGCAGAGGGAGGTATCTTTACCTCTCCCAACTATCCCAGCAAGTACCCCCCGGACCGAGAATGCATCTACATCATAGAAGGTAAGTGGAGAGAGTGCCAGAGTTAAGAGAACACTAAGCCAAAACCTGGCCATCTCTATGCTTTGGATGAAGAATATGCCTATAGACATTATAAAATTGATTTGGAGATCATGCGCAAAAATATCTCTGAGTGAGTCAAATAACTGTAAAATTTGGAATCAGACTAATTATTGAAATTTTAGTAATGAGTTATGAACAGGCAAAGTCTGTGAAATAAAAACAAATGAACAACTTACGAGTTTATTTTGCAGTTGATTTAATTGATGTAGAGTTCTAATGCAGTAGAATGGATGCATGGTTGGCACAGTATTACCTAATGTATAACAGTTTGAGAAACCAGTAAAATTTTTAGTTCCACAATTACTAGAATAACCTGTATGTTACTTTTTCTTTAATATTATAAAGTACAAAAATCATATTAATGTCAAAGATGAATCTATAATTACATTTTCTAAACAGCAGTCTGAAGGATAGTTACCTTATTTGTGTTAAAAAGTGACATCTCATTATAAAGTGAAGGTCAGGGTTGTAAATTATGAGACTTTCTTTCATGACTTTTTTCCAACATGAAAGATAAATGGCATTGAAAAGAGACGTCTCTTTGAACATTTCCCATTTACACTGACCTTGTAAACACCTCTCTCTTTTATTTTATTTTTTTGAGACAGAGTCACTTTCTGTCACCCAGGCTGGAGTGCAGTGGCATGATTTCGGCTCACTGCAACCTCTGCCTCCTGAGTTCCAGCAATTCTCCTGCCTCAGCCTCCCAAGTAGCTGGGATTGCAGGTGCACACCACAGCTAATTTTTGTATTTTTGGTAGAAATGGGGTTTTGCCGTGTTAGCCAGGCTGGTCTGGAACTCCTGACCTCAAGTGATCCACCTGCCTTGGCCTCCGAAAGTGCTGGGATTACAGACGTGAACCATGGCGCCAGGCCAACACCTCTCCCTTAACTACAGATTTTAAAATGTGAAAGCATATCATCTGGTGATGGGAGTTTTCAGTATTTTAACTGTTAATACCTAATGGGCTAAAACTTGGAAGCACCTACCCCCCCTTCTACACACACACATACATGCATGCATAGGCAAAACTATCTTAATGAAAAAGATATATGTACTTTCTACTACATACAAATCAGGGACACATTTATTTGATAGATTTTTCAAAGAAGCAGCAGGCTTTCTGTTTACCTAATTTTAAGAATTTCTATTTAGAAATGATTATTTTTGGTAATTATTGGGCCATAGAGCTTCCCCCACCCCCTTTGTACTTGAAGTTGGACTTTCAGCAAAGATAAATCACACTGTAAGAAGGTAAAACAATAAATAAGCTATGCCATTAAAAGGATAACTAGGAAACCTAAGGTCTGGAAGTGCAAATTCCTTGTATGACTGATAGAAAAGGAGCTTGCTACTCGCCTCACAGGACTTGCCAGTATGCTCTGGGGACAATGCCCATTTCCCTCAACAATCTAAAGGGCCCCAGGATTAGCACAAAGTCGTTGGAACAGGGAAGCCAAAGAGAATACAGGGAAGAAGATATGCTCACCTTCACTTTTGAAGAACACCCAGGAAGGCATCATTGTCTGCATGGCGTAGCATGTGCGAAAGTTCAGATATACTATGGTTGGAGACCTGCATGGAGTATCCTAGGGCTTCTGCAGAATCTAAGGGAAAGAGAGCAGGAGGCTGAAGACGGAGGCAATCTCAGACAAAGGGGTAGCTGGTATTCCTTCTGTGCCTGCTGGATGAAATCTTAGACACTATGCTATAGACAATGAGGTGTCATTGAAGTAATTTAAGTAGAAGAATAATGTGTGATTTTGATGAAGACGTAACTGAAGGAAAAGAAGATAAACTAAGAAAGAATTGCAAAAGTCTAAGTAAGTCACAGTAAATACTTACACTAAAGAAGCGGCATCAGTGATGGAGTAAGTGAAAGAACTGAGAGGTATTTAATAAACTGGATCACAAGTGGCTGGATCAGGGAGTCAGAGAATAGGGTATCCCAGGACTGTTCTAATGTTTGTTGCTTGATGACTTGTTAGACGGAATTACCATCACAGAAAAGAAATGTAGATGGAAAAAACTGTTTTAAAGGAAAAATAATGTGTTTAGTTTGTGTTTATGGAGATGTTCCATATTAAAGATTAGATATATGTAGCTCTACCTGAGTGGAGAGATAAATGTGGTCTGAAAATGTATATGTGTAGGTCATAGAGATTGGTGTTGAGGTTGTTAGTATGAATAAAATTATCCAAAGACAGTATTTGGAGCACTGTTTTTCAACTCTTCAAAAAAAATGCAAATGCCTGGCCCTTTCCCCAGGAATTCTGATTTAATTGGCCTTAGACAGAGCCCCAGGCATCCTTATATTGTAGTATCATTCCATTGGAATGCCTGTGGCAACCTGGTGTCCTGGTCTAAAATGGGAGAAAATAAGATGTAGAATAGATTTCTGGGAAATAACGTGTAAGAGATGGGCAGTGTATGGGGAAAAGGTAATGGACTGAGTAGGAGAAGCCAGAGAGTTAGGCAGGAGAGTCAGGTGTAGGATACCATAGCAGCCAGAGTGCACGAGGGCTTGAGAAACAGGGAGCAGTCAAAGTGCCAGTTGCAGCAATAAAAATAAGTGAAAAACAGAAATTCATCTGTTACATGGAGCAATTAAGAGTTCGTTAGTAACTGATGAGCACTTCCATTGGCATGGTGGAGGTGGGTGTTTTTTCCTCTTTTAAAGGGGCAGATTGCACATATTTAATTCTAAAATGAATATTCTGTATAGAGCGGTAAATTGAAAATGGAAGAGAAAGAGGGATACGTAATTGGTCAGATTTCCAGAGGTATGACGGAGATGAAGAATGCAGGTGAGGTCTTGGTCATGAAAGAGGATCCCTTTATGAATGTCACGTGATCTAAAAATTCCCTCAGAATGGAAGAAATATTCTCTACATATGTGTACAATCCAGGTTCAAGTACCCATAGTTTGCAGTGCATCTGAAGATTCTCAAAGTGGTTGAGGCCTCTCATGAACTAACCTGTGTTAGATCAAATGTAACTTAACAGAAATATTAAAAGGAAATGTAGCTGTGAAGAAAATTCTTGAAGGTGAAGCAAATTGAAGTTGAGAGAGTTAGACCTAAATATTTTCAAATGGTTTCTGTGTGCCATAATCACTCATTTTTTAATTGACCACAAGAATTATGTGGCAAACTTAGTTTTAAAAAGTTATTTCACAGCCGGATGCAGTGGCTCACGCCTGTAATCCCAGCACTTTGGGAGGCCAAGGCGGGTGGATCACAAGGTCAAGAGATCGAAACCATCTTGGCCAACATGGTGAAACCCCATCTCTACTAAAAAATACAAAAATTACCTGGGGGTGATGGCGCGTGCCTTTAGTCCCAGCTACTCAGGAGGCTGAGGCAGGAGAATCACTTGAACCCGGGAGGCAGAGGTTGCAGTGAGCAGAGATTGTGCCACTGCACTCTAGCCTGGCGACAGAGAGAGATTCTGTCTCAAAAAGTGTTTTCTGAGGACATTGAGAGGTTCACTAATTCACAGAACTTATGTAATGATAAGAGCGAAATTTTGGATAAGTGAATTCATATTAGATGGCCATTATTTCTTAGTAGGGGAAATTGGTGAGCACGTGTTCACAGATGACAGAGTTCTAAGTCAAGTAGCTAAGGACTGTCCTCATTGCTCTGTCATTCCCTAGCCATACATTATTCACACCTAAAATAGTTATCCTATAAGCTGAAATAATTTATTTCCTTATAAAACTTGTCATAATGGTGATTGTTAAGTAAACAGGTAGATACATGCTATAGGATGATAATGTATGCAAGTGATATATTTAGTACTAATATGTAAATGGGTCCAAGTCCTTCAGAATTTGCCTTTTTGTTATAAGGCTAATACTTTAAGCATAAGACATAATTATTTCTTTGGGCACTTTCAAATTAAAAAAAAAAGTCACTGAAAGTCCCTCAAATCTGTCATTATTGTGGTTACTATATTTGTTGACCTTTTTTTTGATATATGTTAGTGATGGATAAAATATTTTTCTTGCATGAGCTATAAATGTCAATTTTCCGTGTATGAGTCAGAAATGTTTTTCAGACATTAAAAATTATCCGTAAAACAATTCATTTTAAAAATGAATTGACCTTTAATCTGTTGATCTTTAATTTTGTACCTGGAGAGCATCAGAGTCACATTTTATTCTGTAAATCTCAAATTTACAAATTACCACATATCTCAATATTACATAAATTTTTGAAAACCATGCATTGAAGAGCTTACTTTTTAGATCATCATGGATGATGTTCAATGTATATTCAAGAAGCACTGTGGTGTGGACAGCCACCATTCAGCATGGTTGCTGACCATATAGAGAGCAGGACTGCCTGTGCTGAACCCTAACTTTCAAGTGTCTAGAGGGGGTAGTGCATGAAAAAGGCCAAGTAGCGGGGCTTCAGGCAACAGCTGCGTACTAAGCAGGATACAGATATGCTGATATTTCAACAAACTTTATGGCCATTCTGGAGTATCCTGGCTGAATGTAAGTATGAGATGCCAGAATTTTGGACTGTTTTGGACATATCAAGGGGAGAATGAAAGAACATTAGCAAATGCATTCATGTGGTGCTCTCTAGAGTTGCCAGCCATATAAAGCTTTCCCTGATTCTTTAGAGAGCTGTAAAAACATTTATGAAGATAAGCTCATTTATAATTCACTCAAAAAGACTTTTTATATGGAAATTTTCAATGGCTACTACTATGCTAAGTGCTGAGAAAGGAGGTGAGTGAGATACGGTTCTGGTCTTTCAAGACAGATTTAGAAAGGAGGCTTCTTTAAAGAAAGTCTTTCCACCGCTGGGCGCGGTGGCTCAAGCCTGCAATCCCAGCACTTTGGGAGGCCGAGGCGGGTGGATCACGAGGTCAAGAGATCGAGACCACCCTGGTCAACATGGTGAAACCCCATCTCTACTAAAACTACAAAAAATTAGCTGGGCATGGTGGCACGTGCCTGTAATCCCAGCTACTCAGGAGGCTGAGGCAGGAGAATTGCCTGAACCCAGGAGGCGGAGGTTGCGG
>NW_016107364.1:4477784-4496352 GCF_001604975.1 Cebus imitator | reverse complement strand
AAAAGGAATAAAAAAGAAAGTCTTTCCTGTGTAAAGAGGAGGTAACAGTGGGTATGCAGATATTCAAGAAAGTAAGAAAATCCATGAAAGTCTGAAAGAGCATACTTTCTTAGAATGCAAGACGTGTTTGAAGTGGTCTGAGCTTGGGATGCCTGTGAGGGGATAGGGCCTTGGAAGCAAGATGTTCTTAATGGGTCAGCATGTGTGTTGAATGCATTGATCATGGGCCAGCTGCTGAGGTTTAAATCTCAGGGTGAAGTGATCAGCTTTGTGGTCTAGAAAAATTACTCTTAATATCCTTGTATATGCACTTGGATCTAATCTAAACACATGACTGGGACTACTTGAATGATTGTATTTAATATAACTCTATGCCAAGCAATTCTCAAGTGATTTGTGACTACAAACCTGTGTACTCCTGGAAATAGGAGAAAAGAGACAGAAAAACGTCCCTTGATCTTCTAACCCCAAGTTAACAGCCTTTCATAAAAGTAATGTGCTTTGTTAGTCTTGCGCAAAACATCGAATGATCATCTTGTGTCAGAATAATGTTTTGTGGAACATCATCGGGTTTAAGGTTCACTCCTTAAACATTTTTATGAAAATTGTATCCCGCAGAATAGTATCAATGCTTTTTTGTATTTCCATGCATATAATCCATAAAGTTTGCTAGAAAATGAACAGATAATATCTGAAATAGAATCAGAAAATATTAACCTGACGATTTAAGAAATGGCCTTCCCGACACAATCTTTCTTCTTTACAGCCGCTCCAAGACAGTGCATTGAACTTTACTTTGATGAAAAGTACTCTATTGAACCCTCTTGGGAGTGCAAATTTGATCATATTGAAGTTCGAGATGGACCTTTTGGCTTTTCTCCAATAATTGGACGTTTCTGTGGACAACAAAATCCACCTGTAATAAAATCCAGTGGAAGATTTCTATGGATTAAATTTTTTGCTGATGGAGAGCTGGAATCCATGGGATTTTCAGCTCGATACAATTTCACACCTGGTAAGTAAGGACTTTTTTTAAACAATCCGTTTCTTTCTTTTCCTCATTTTTCTGTCTTCATAGTACAAAGTCATTTGTAAGACAACATGATAATTTTTCAGAGAATTTTCAAGTTCTATTTAAAACCAAACCTACTTTTTATTTTCACTACATAAATTCTGAAAGGGAAAGATGTCCTTCTTAAAACAGCCTACACTAGAGGTAAAGAGTAGTGACTCAGGGCTCTAAATGGGCATCAGCAACACTGTCAAGTGGACTTCCGTTATGATGGAATGTGTAATTGGAGAGACCGTCTGTGATAAGGAAACTAATTATTCATAGAGACTCAATAAACTTGAAAAGGCAATTGTAATATTATAAAATGTATCTGCCAAAATTATCTTTGGGGAACTTGAATTAGAAGTTCATTTGTTCTGAAAATTATCATGTTTCAATCGAATAGATCCTACTACCAAGTAGTCTAATCTGTTTTCAGAAATGCAAATTCTTAAGAATTTTGATGAAAGGAAAACTGAGACCTGTAGCAGCCAAATACTCATTTGCAAGCTCTCGCAGATATTGTGTGCGATAATCAGTTTATGCGATCTATCTCAATTTTCCTTTTAACTTGCTAGCATTAAAAAAGAGTCTGTGATGTTGACTGGCTCACTTAAGTAAGAGTTATCATTCATTATCATAAAACTGGTTATCACATTGTTTTCACTGCAAGAACATCACATGCATTAATTTAAATGGAAAAATTATTCAAATTATGTAAAGCCCATTTTTATATAGTTAGATTTTTTTCACTTCATATGTATTGTTTTATTTGAGTTGTAATAGGTAATAGGAGGATTTGAAATATATGTAAACTTTCTTGAAGTTGCTCTTCCATGTTAAAGAAGTAACAACTACACAGGGCTTTGATACTCTGTTAAAAAACTAAAATTTAAAACATTATTAATATAAGGTTAATGATGACTTTCATTATGACATTATGGTGCATGTTAAATCAAGTATTAACTGTGGCATATATATTAGCTTTGAGCATTAGGAATGTTTTTAATAATATCACTAAAGGACTGTGGTTTTAATTATGCTTTGCTAATAATGGATTACTCACAGAAATCACGGGTATTTTATGTGCTACAGTTGAACTAATTTGAAGCATTCCCAAAAGGTACAAATGTTAGCTTACTTTATCTGCCAGATGATTAGTGCTAGAATTGTAAATGGAAAGGTATGTATTCTTTTCTTAACTGATAATTGTGAATATAACCTATACCTAGAGGCAGTGACGTATGGCATGGTCTAGGTTTCATAAGTTATATTTTCTTTCTGAGTTTGGTGGTCATGAAAATAATGTCTTGGATTTAAAGTTGTGGTTTCACAATGAATATAGTGTCAACTGTCATGCTGTATCAACATAAGCAATGATATCCATGTTTCTGGCTCTATTTGAGATGACTAAATGGTAGCACTCAATCTGTTCTTATAGGTTTTAAAAAGCCTTTTTGCTCCCTGGGTTTTTTTTTTCTTTGCTTTTTGTTTCTTTAGAGCCACCATACTGCTTTTATAGAAGGAGATTTTATTGCTGTGAACGACTGAATCTGAATGGAACTCTAGGAGATTTTTCCATGAATTAGGACAGGTTAAGGATGGGCTGAAGTTTCTGTTTTCACTCAGATCAAATAGAGCAAAACTTCTGAAGAAACCTACATTTGGCATAAGAGGGAAAAGTGGTACCATAAAAAAAAAAGACTTGGAAAACTTACATGACAGCAAAAGTTGACATTGTGTGGCCCAAGGCCATTTGAGATGACATAAATCCGAGTGACATAACTGTTACAATTCTTTAGAAAGAGGCAGAATTAAGGAAGCCAGTACTTATTGAAATAAGAAGTGGGAAGGGATTAGTAATAATTTAGAATTATTGAGGGAATTTGAGGCCAGGCAGGCTTTAGTTGTCATTTTGGCTTAATTTTTATTTAGTAGTGTGCTTCAACTCATGACCTGGGGAAATTGAAGGAGGAAGAGTTTCTCAAGTCAGTTTAATGATTTATGATATAAAGCATTGCGAGAATTTCCAGGACTCCCCAGTGGACCCACATTGGAGATGAAATTCTGCCTACCAAGTCATCTTAGATAGAGAGATGATGGTCTCCTGGACAGCTGCAAGGAGCACTGCCTTTGGAACCAGATCTGGCTTTGCTTTTCTTTGCATGACGTAAACTTTGAACATAGTCATTTATGTTCTATCCCTCAATATTTTTAATTATAAAATAAAACTCATACCAAGCATGTCACAGAATTGTTTGAAAGACAGTTCACCAATGCATATTTACGAATCTTTTGAGTGCCTGTCCGATCTCAACTATCAATAGCTGTTGTTTTTATTAGTTTGATCATGTGCTCTTTAAAGACAAAGCACGCTTGGTATAGGTTATTGGGAAAACAAGTGTCTCAGACTTAAAAAAAATTCCCTGAAATTTTTAGGTGGGTGCACAAAATTCATACTTACACCTTGTGACTATTTTTTTTTAAGTTTAGGAGATTTAGTTAGTTTAGATGGGCCTAGACTTCCAAGTGGGGATTATAGTTACTTCTAACTGCAGTCATAGAATATATCAAGGCAGAAATAGCAGCAGAAAGGCCAGGCGGTCTCTATTATTTTAATGAATTTATCACAATCTGGAATCTAGATGTATTCTCTCACAGTCTCAGAAACTTACAGTCTCAGAAACTTTATGTCAACACATTGAGAGTTTACCCATCTCTTAGAAATGGATCACATTTGCCAAGCTAACAGGAATGACTATACATATATATGTAATATTTATACATACATACACGTGGTAAATACACATATACATTTTCTATAAGAATTCTTAGAATTACACAGCCCATTTCTTCCTGCCATCAAACATACATGGATGGGCAGATTATGATCAGAACATTGCATAGTGAGTATAGAATCCAGATGTTGAAGATTAGATGCATAATATGCATATTTCACAAATACGGAGCCAAAGTTTTGATGATTAATCTTCCTAACACAGATTGTTTCTTCCAATGGTGCTTCAGCCCTCACACTGCCATGGATTCCAGTTTCCAGTCTCCCTGGTTCCATCTTGCCTGACTAGCAAACTAATTTGTATATACTCTTATCTCCAACATTTTTTCTATTTCCTTGTATCTGAGTCTCTAACTTTCTTTTCTACTGAGCTTAAAATAATACCCTTTCAATCTGAAGCCCTTGCTATTCCCAATAGCCGTGCTTCTGAATTCCCACTGGTACATGGGAAGAGACCAACTGGAGGTCCTGCATGGATGTGGAGGATAGGGAGGCAATGCAAGGAGAACACCACAGAAACGGGCTTAAAGGAGGCCCTTCTTTTTCTCCTGGCACATTTTTATGAATCCTCACTTTTTGGTTTGCTGACGGTTATTTTTAGAGACTGTGTCATTACCCAGGTCCACAGTGCAGTGATGAATCACCTAGGATTATAGACTAGCATGCATAAGGAGAATTGTGAGATTGAGCAATAGTCAAGGAAAAATGAGCTGGTTCAAATCCTGGAGTCTGCAAAGGGCAAGAGTGAGGCTTAAAGAAGGGCTAGCAGGTGCAAAGCCTTGTGAGCACCTCATGGAAATGCCCTGAACAGCTGTCTTCTTTCTGTATAGTGAACTCTCCTCTGCAATATGCCATCGCAGTTCAGAAAGAGAAATAAGTGCAGAATCCCTGAGAATGTTAAAAGTTACACCACAGAATATTTGATAACTCAGAAAATTTAATAAAAAAACAGAAGACATATCAAAGGTGTTTATTGTATTAGAATTATATTGTTTTCTCACTTCAAAATAGTCTTTAGACAAGTTTTAAATCAAATTTGGCAAAGAAAATCAAATGACTAGAAAATATGTTGTGGTACAGGAATTTGAAACAGTAACGATGACCTCAGGTATGAGATAGCAGGAAGAGGGGAACAAGGAGGATTTTACGGGCCAAGATGGAGTAAAAATTGACTCAACGTTATTGTTAATGCTTTAATTTTTGAAAATAATAAGACATTTTGGTATTACTTTTATAGATAAATTATATAAGATCAAAAAAATCACTAAGATCAGAAAAGACTATACTTGATACTTTTTAGTGGATTTTTAGAAGAGGGAATACCATTTTCCATATTTCACAGACTTTTTTACTCAAACTAAGAATGCCTTTTGAGCAGAATATAACACTTCCCTGCAGCCAACTGCCTTCTTGCATAAATTTTCTTTCCACTTGAAAATATAAGGAAGAAAATGTAACAGTATTTACTGTATTCCACATTCTACTGGTATGACCCCACTGCCATTCAGATGCTCTGCTCCTGGAGGTCACCCTTCCAGTCTCTTTAATGACAGGTATCTTTTCTTGGTCTTATAGTTTACTTCCTAATGGGGAGATTTTCTGTTATTTACAGACATAGAATGGATGTTTATGAAATTTTCCTTTTTTGATGATAGTTTTCCTGTACTAGTTTTAAGGAACAAAGTTACCCACATCCTACTGGAGAAAATGAACTTAAGAAATATACCTCAAAGTACCAAATAGGTGAGGGTTGAGTTAGACGTTGACATTGAAGTGAGTGGAGTCATTAAATATATAGAAATTATTATGATACTTTGTACTTAAATAGCACCTTTCATCTGGGGAGCTCAAAGTGTTTTAGGAACTCTCTGGCCAACTCCTAGCCACCTCTCAAGCTGCATGCTTGACGGACTTCAAAGGAGAAGGGAAGAATACACTGCAGTGCTATGATTTAAATGGAGTGTTTTAAAAGGATTTCTATGCATATTAAATGAAATGCATTATTACAATAAAATATTGTCATGGATTTAATGTTATTTGAAATATTCAGTGCAGTGTTTTTCCTCTTTGGATCAGAAATGTGAATGTATATGTGTTCATTTTGAAAGTTTCTAAAGTTTCATAGATAATCAGAGTTCTGATAGGTGCTCTGGTAAGAAAGAAAACAAAATAGATTTTTCTTTTAAACAAAGTTTCATTTGAATTTTGCACTGAAATATGAAATAATATAAATTTTTAAAGGCTAAGATTAAAAGAAGGACTTTTTTTTTTTTTTTTTTTTTTTGAGACAGAGTCTTACTGTGTCACTCGGGCTGGAGTGCAGTGGTGCTATTTCTGCCTCTCGGGTTTAAGTGATTCTTGTGCCTCAGCCTCCCGAGTAGCTGAAATTACAGGTGTGTGCCTCCATGCCTGGCTAATTTTTGTATTTTTAGTAGGGATGGGATTTCACCATGTTGGCCAGGCTAGTCTTGAACTTCTGACCCAAGTGATCCGTCCACCTCAGCCTTTTGACTGCTAGAATTACAGGCGTGAGCCACCATATCTGGCTAAAAGAAGAACTTTGATTTGATTGTGGTTTTTTTTCACATAATAAAAGATTCAACAAACTTAGGTCAGTATGTGTTGTCTTTTTAACTATGACTTGATGCAAAAGTCCTTGTGGTTTTGCCATTACCTTTACCTTTAATGGCAAAACTACAATTACTTTTGTATCAAGCTAAAATTGCACTTACACTGCTGACTCAAAATATTCTCATTTCAGCCCTAGAAGAGGCTCTTAAATGGAAAAGGTTAAAAGTAAAATTACATTTATTCTTGAGGCACATTTTTCAGGAAATGCATTTAAAAACTTAAGAATCACAGAGAATCAGAGTAGTAAGAAAATTACTAATGTGTGGCCAGGCGCAGTGGCTCATGCCTGTAATCCCAGTGCTTTGGGAGGCTGAGGTGGGTGGATCACCTGAGGTCTGGAGTTTGAGACCAGCCTGGCCAACATGGTGAAATCCTGTCTCTACCAAAATAAATAAATAAATAAATAAAATAGAATTGCTTGAACCTGGGAGACAGAGGTTGCAGTGAGCCAAGATCATGCCACTGCACTCCAGCCTGGGCAACAGAGCGAGACACTGTCAAAAAAAAAAAAAAAAAAAAAAAAAAAAAAAAAAAAAAAAAAAAAAAAAAAAAAAAAAAAAAAAAAAAAAAAAAAAAAAAAGAAGGAAAGAAAGAAAGAAAAATTATCAATGTGCTGATATGTTTGAATAAACAGGATATTCATATGAAGGTGATTTCTTCCATCTCTCACTTTCCCAGTCAGCTCATAACTTGGCTGATTTTATCTGTATAATAGTGGGCTCAGGAGGAGGGATGAGGAATGAAGAGAGAGACAGAAATCTTGTTTGGTCTAGGTGGGTGTTCAGAAAAGCTGAGAGTGGGAGAGAAAATTTCCAGGATTAGCTCCCATCTGTGCAGAGAATATTGAAAGCAGTGGCAAAGGAAAAGGAAGATTTTTAAGAAGTTTCCTATACAGAAAGGTTGTCTTCCGGCCTGCGTGGTGGCTCATGCCTGTAATCCCAGCACTTTGAGAGGCTAAGGTGGGTGGATCACAAGGTCAGGAGATTGAGATCATTGTGGCTAACATAGTGAAATCCGATCTCTACTAAAAGTACAGAAGATTAGCCGGGCATAGTGGTGTGTACCTGTAGCCCCAGCTACTCGGGAGGCTGAGGCAGGAGAATCGCTTGAACCCAGGATGCAGAAGTTGCAGTGAGCCAAAATCATACCACTGGACTCCAGCCTGTGCAACAGAGCGAGACTCCATCTCAAAACAAAATAAAATAAAGAAAAAAATTAAAATTGTCTTCCTCATCTTATTTCCTGGAGAGGTGGACAGGAGTACTTAGTTGTGTTTATGTTTATTTATTGGCCAATCATGGGACTATGTTTTAAATAGGGTACATCTGAGATTGGACCACATGGGGTCCTATATATATTTGCATTATTGATATATATTTTCCTTAGATTAGAAAGACTTTGGAATTTATTTACTCCAACCTTTCTGCATAGAGATTGAGAAACCAGAGGGCTAGAGAAAATCTGTGACCTGAGTTGATGTAATCTGTAAATATTAAATTACTGCTTATGTATCAGTTATACAAGCATGGTGCTGATACACCTTCTACAAAGTGTTGAGATCATACCTTTAATTACATCACATATTGCAAGTAATTTTAGTACAGTTATATTAAGAAATTTAATTAAGGGATAATACTATATCATCCACATTTCACCATAATGGTGTATGAATTTAAAATTCAACTTTTCATTGTTGTTTGAAATATTTTTCAACTCTCAGTGTCCAAAGAAACAATGTTTTTTCTTCTCTTCCTCTACCACTGTTATAAAATTCTGCCTTCTCAACCCATCTGAGCCTGAAGTATGTGATTCATTTCCTTTTCTTCTCAAATACCTATTATTACTGACATAGTCTTCTGTGTGTACCATGCTCTCATTAGTTGAAAGTTGTGGCTCACATGTTAAACACTCAAAGGGAAGACTTCAGCTTATTTCTCCTAGATCTGCCACGAATTTTCCTGCTCACTAACACACAGGTCTCTTTGGCGCTTTCCCATGACGCCAATTCATTTTGCTTACCTCTCACACCATCCCTTTATCCACGGCTGCTGACCCCAGCAGTACGCAAGAAAGACACTTAGTTGAGGAAGAGAAATGAGCTCATCCCATGCACATTCAGTCTCCCCAGAGCAGGGCTCCATCCATAAGTGGGACTGTAGACTAATGTACAAAAAGTTGTTTTATGCACTGGTAGAGGCCTTGACTGGGTCAGTCATGAGATTACCTCTGTGCCGAATCCCATCATCAAATAACCAGCACCCACGTCCATCACAAAGTTTCCCGGAAGAGAAATTATATCATTTGACAAGAGAAAAACTCAAGAAACCTGACAAAAACAAAACAAAGAAGTAATTCATGTACTCCATCTCCATTTTTACCTCTCATGTGTCTGAATGTCTTTAGTTACCATGCATCTAGGTAAAATCTCCTGAGATCTCTAACATTTAACTCATCGTTATGTATTCAAGACATATGCTTTTAAATTACTAATGACCTGTTTATTTTTCCTAAGAAAATATTATCAAGTCTATTTATTCTTTTAAACGTTTCCTTTCATAACAGTTTGCAGACAATTTGAGGCTTATTTTTATTTAATTATTTGAAAACTAAATCAAGGAATCATAAAGAACCCATAATGTTGTCTTGATGAAAACATTTTTTCTATTATACGCTAGAATTTGTATGCCATTACAACTACTTAAGTATAACTCTTGTTAATATTCTTAAAGTGAATGCACAGAAAACCTTGATTTCTGCTAGGGCATATTAGCCACTTACATTTATTTAATAACTGTTTACTGATCCAATATGCTAACACTGTAGAGATATAGTATCTACAAGATCCTAGCTTTCATACAGTGAGTTCATAGTCTGTTACAAACTAAAAGTCATGTGTAGTACACAGATAATGTGCCCACCCCCCAAGATGTCTATGTCCTAATTGCTGGAATCTATGAATATGTCAGGTTCTATGGCAAAGAGACGTGAAGGTGGAAGACTGTAATAATGTTAATTAGCTGGCTGTAACAGAGGGAGATTATCTTGGATTATCTGGGAGGGGCCAGTGTAATCATAAGGGCAGAAGGGTCAGGGTTGGGTGATATGATATAAGAAAGACTCCAGCTGCCATTGTGGGATTTGAAGATGGACGAAGTGGCAGCAAGCTAAGGAATGTGGACAGCTTCTAGAACTGAACAGACCAGGCATAACTTGTCCCCTAGAACTTCCAAAAAGAGAAGCACAGCCCTGCAAATGCCTCGATTTTTAGTCCAGTGAGACCCATTCAGATTTCTAACATGAGAACCTGAGATAATAAATTCCCGTTGTTTATTAAGATTCTAAATTGTGGTGATTTGTTAAAGCAGCAAATAAAAAACTAATACTGATTTTATTTCCTAAAAATGAAGTGCTACTGTAAAAAAAAAATAAATTCTTATTGCTTATTAAGGTTCTAAATTGTGGTAATTTGTTACAGCAGCAAATAAGAAACAAATACTGATTTTGTTTCCTAAAATGACATGCTACTGTAAAAAACAATTTAAAAAAAAAAAAACAAAAACCTTAAAACTTGGAAATAGTTTTGGAATTAGGCAGTTGGCAAAAGCTGGAAGAATTTTGAGAAGCATGTTAGAAAAAAGTCTATATTTCTTTAAACCTACTGTTAGTGGAAATATGAATACTGACTCTGGAAGTAAGGGCACAGAAAGAAGAGAGAAACATGGTAGAGAAAACATGCATGTCGTAAGGAATACCTGAATCTTCATAAACAGACTGTTTGTGGAAGTATAACGTTTATAGGTGCTGATGATGAGAGCTCAACAGAAAAGTGAGATACTTGCTTGGAAACTGACGGAATGGGAAATTTTGCTATGTTGAATCAGGAAGCTAAGTACAATTACGTCCTGGAGTTATATGGATAACTAAAAAAGCAGAACTTGGATATTTAACTTTAAGGAATTTATTGTCAATTAAAATTTAAGGCCTTCTTGGGCGAGATTGGAAAACTATGCCCTAGAGAATAAACTGAGCTGGACAACTTTTTGCTGATCCCCTAGAAAGATCAAAAGATCAGAGAATTCAGTCTCACAAAAGGTTCTTTGAAATGATTAGGAGTGTGACTCATAAAGCTCTTCAGTCAGTCATCTCAGCAGAAGCCAAAAATAGGATGAGATTATCTAGAAAAAAAAATCCTGTGAAGAAAATCTTTGGCTAATGGAGTGAATCTGAGGACATACACAGGAGACACACATGATTCTTGAGAATGTTACATCAGCAAAAACATTGCCATCTTGAACTAAAGGAGACAGAGAAAGGTTGAAATAGGAAAAGGGCATCATAACTTTCAAACACCTACAGGCAAGAAACATGCTGATATAACCACTCACCTGCAGACATGTGCTACTGTATCAGTAGGCTGACTCAGAAGACATGAACCCCAAGTCCAGAAAGTGGGGACTGAAGCCCAGAAAGTCAAGCTCAAATGACAGAGTGCAATTCTAAGCCCTTGAAACCAACTGGAATTTGTCAGCTGTATTTCCAAAGTGCTTGGAACTGGTGAATTTCTTTATTCTTTTTCTTTTTCTTTTTTAAAAATTATTCTGCTTTTTCTTATTTAGAGCTAGAATGTCTGTAGATGTTATTCTTTGCCTGCCCCATCATTGTGGGTGGAGTAGGTAACATATTTCTTACATTTCTTATATTTTATGATTGAAAGAAATTGTGTCTCAGAGTGGATCATGCCCAGGGCCTTACTCATATCTGATTTTGATGATGTAGATGCTGTGATGTGGGGCTTTTGAGCTGATGAAATTTGGTCTTTGCGTTTATGCTGTTACGACTTTTGGGCAACATGGGATGGGTGAATTTATTTCATCTGTAGAGTTGATATAAACCTTGGTGGCCAGATTTTCGATTGGTAGGAGGAAACATGACCCATAATGGTGTCTGCATTTTAAGTCTGGAGTCTGTATATGTATTAGGTTACATGGCAAAAGGAAATTAATGTTGTTATGAAGTTGACTTGATGATAGGGACATTATCCTGGCTTTTTTGGGAGGGCTCAGTGTGATATAGGCAGCCTTCAGTGTGGAACATGGAAGCCGAAGTGTCAATGTCAGAACTCACAATGTGAGAAAGACTCAAATGATCACCCTTGGCTTTGAATATTGAAGGGCCCATTAGCCATGAAACATGGGGAATCTCTTGATGCTGAAAAGGCAAGGGAAACATTCTCCCCTAGAGCCTGTAAGGAACACAGTTCTACTAAAACCATGATTTTAACTCAGTGAGATACATTTCAGCCCTCTTATCTCCAGCACTATATGATAATAAATTCGTATTGTATAAAGCCTCTACATTACTGGTGGTTCATCACAGAAGCAAAATAAAACTAATTACAGCATGCAACTAAAATTCTTAAACATGCAGTAAAATTTGAGAAGTAATACAGAACATAAATAAACGATGTAAGGTTTCACTGGTGGGATAGATGGAGAACATAATAATTTGGGTCTATCAGTCCAAACTTTGAAAATACCTTCATTCCAAATGCACTAGGTACAGGATTTGTATCAAATGCACCAGGTACAGTTTTCCTTTCTGGACTTTCCAACACATAAATTAAAAATCTATATCTAGATAGCTGCATGTGTATGTCTTTTTATATCATTTGATTTCATATGAATGTCATCTTTATGCATAAATATGGCTAAAACCCCAGTGGAATAACTTGCAATCCTTTCCAGAGATATGGATGGGACAGTGGCATTTTTGTTTGTGGCCATAATAGCTATTTGTAGAACCTGGCACTCTTTAAGGCTCTGCCTCTTCATGGCATATTTGCCTGATGCCTTTGCTTCAAAAGAGCTATGCTGTCTGTTCTCACTTGCTCAGCTGGCTAGCTTCCCACCATTCCACAGCTCTGCTGACTTGCTTGAAATTCTGCTTCAGTGTGTCCTCATGGCATTTTCCCTTTCCAGCTACTTCAAACACCTTACTTCCACTATACCACCCCAGGAATCACAGAGTGATTACAATCAAGTATGACTATTCACAATCAGCAGGGCATGTGCCTACAAAAGAACCGTAGCTGACTTTTTAAAGCAGGAGGATATATTAGTCATAAATATGTCACTTCTCTTCTGTTTTCTATTCATCATACCCAAAGTCAGAAGATTGTTCTATTCCCTGGGAACTTTTCTTCAGAAATGTACACTTCAAAGCCCCAAGAGTTTTCTGTAAGCAATTCAGAGAGAAATGCAGTTTTACAGGTGTGATACAGAAACCAGTGCTACCTTAAAACATTCCCCGAACTCCGTTTTGTTTGTCCCTGCAGTCTGAAAGGAATGCGTATTTCCTTTGGCAGATTTGGCGGGCAGACAAAGTAGAATTTGTGGAATGGCCAGTGGCTGTCCTGATGAAATAAGAAGGCATAGATGAGGGTTGCCATGGCAATGATAAGTAACATCTAAAACACAGGATTTCCATGGGCACAAAATGAATTGGCCTTGCAGAGATCTGCTGTTGTGAATAATAGTTTAACTGGTGGGATAATTATTTCTAGCTTTTTAGCATGTGCACATGACTTTCTCTTAATAATTATTCTCAAGTAGCATTTGGATCTCAATTTTAAATAAAAAGAAAAGGATTATTAAAAAAATACAACTATGCTTATTTTCTGTTTGCAACTGTTTTGCCTTTGACAGCACTTCAATTTTGTCCTTTTTATTTTTTCTTTCACTTACCAAAGCAGGGGCTGCGCCCCTTATTGACAACTCTGAGGCTCCTCTCATGCTCTCCTGCTTGCTCCTCCCCTAGGCTCTGAATCAATGTCCTGTATTTTGACCCAATCAGTCCCAGTCTTTACTTTCTTGGTTTCCTCTCACGTTTTCTAGAAAATAATCCAGATATAATTTCCATCTGAACTATTGAAGAGCCTTCAGTGTAGGAGATATGTAGTGATCATATGAATAGATAGGGTATTTAGTTTCCTGTTAGACATGCCAGCGCTGACATTTATGTTCATTGTGCTAGACTTTTCAGGGTCTTGCTTGAATTGGAAATAGCTTTCTATTCTAACAACAATGTGTATTTTCTCTTCTAGACTGCAAAGTAATACACCATACGGGCCAACTCTTAATTTAAGATGAAATGGTTATAAAAATGTGATTTGCTCTGTTGTTCACAGTATCTCACATTTAGTGCATGGTTTGGACTAAATAGACTTTTATACCATGTTCTAGAAAAGTTTCTCAATGGTTTCAAGTTATTTTCACTGTAACCTATACTTCCCCAGAAGGGTAAAATATTGCTGATCATTTGGGGCCATACTTCACTCTACACATTCCATTAAAACAAATTTATTTTGAGTTTTGCCATTAATATATGTTACACGATGCTCAGTTGTTTTGAGAGATACTTAGCATATGCCAGATCATTGTTGTGGTCTGTTTGTGTAGGTCTTCAGTTTTTCATGTTTGCGTAAACTTATATTTTAAAATTTCATATAATATTAAATATCACTATCATGTATCATTTTTCTATATTGTATTTTATATATATATAATAGTTTCATGAGATATAGTTAGATTACAGTGCTAGGTTGTCGGAGGTGGAATTCTGGCTCAGCCAGTTTCTGGCAATGACTTTGAGAAGCAGCAACTGACTTAATCCCTCAGACCTTCAGATTCCTCATGGGATTAGCACTTGACAGATAGCATTATGGATTTTGCTGCCGAATGACACAGGCTGGCTATTGACACTACTTCACATGTGGTCACATAAGACCACATTGAAACCTGTGCTTCACCATTTCATAGATTCATTCAACAAGTTATTGACCCATAATTGGTCATTAAATTATTACCTGTATGCTACATTTTGAGATGTGTGAATGGTTGAGATGTGGCATCTGCTCTTGAGCTTACTGTGTGTTCATGCCCAGTTGGGTGAGCACCATGGCATGTGCGTAATGTGGAGTGCACCTGGAGGAGAAGCAAGCAACACTTGATGTGACATGAGACCTGTGCTGGAGTGGTGCTTCCCACAGAGCCCTCACTGTGTCCTCAGGATGGATGAGGTGTGCGGCGTGCTCACGTAGCCACAGCTCCATCACATGCTTGTGAAGCACACTGCAGTCAAACGTTCTTTCTCTGTATGGACACCAAGCTTCTTGACAAACAAACAAACAAAACCCAACAAATTTGGTTTACATCTTTAAATTTCCAGTGCCTCATCAGTGTTTTGCAGTAGTTGATGTCTAATGAAATTTACCTGAATAACTACCTAAATAAGTCAATGAATGAATAAATGAATAAAATGAAATAAAGCATGTAGAATGAATGAGACACCAGATATGAAAAAATCTGTGGATGCATATCAGGTAGTCAAGACCATTTGAAAAGTAGGTGTGTAACTTTGGAATGAGAGGAGGTTAGATAAGACTGAAGTAATCATCTGATTCAGATTATGAACAACTCTGGAAACCATGCAAGTGATTCACACATAATTTTAGAAAATGTGGGAAGTAATTTAATGTTTTAAATTGGATAGTGATGTTTGAGACCTCTGTTGTAAGGGTGCGATTTATCAGAATGTGGATGATGAACTGAGTAGAGAGACAATAAAGGAATAGAAAAAATAAGATGATTAAAATGATTCAAGCAAGAAATGTTAGAAGCAATATCACAGTAGTGTCTGTGGCAGTGTAGTGAAAGAATAAACTTGGTATCAATAAAATTCATGAGATGAAGTCTGTCTGTTGAGAAAGAGAAGTAGAAATGATGGTGGCTGCTGCACTTAGTAATTTGGTGATTGGTTAATGTCATATCTTTTGCTGGAAAATAAAAGAATAGAAAATGTTCTTTTTACTTTTAAAGATGTTGCAGGAGACATACCAATGAGATATCTTTGTGAGCATGTCAGATATTTAGAGCTGAAACGAGAATAATGGCCAGCAAAGGTGAAGAGGGGAGCTTATTGGAGAACTAAGTACAAAACTCCAGCTAATAAAACATCCATGTATTAACATAGAACATTATATGAGTTCGAGCTAATGTTCTTATCTAAGCAAATTAGAACACAACATTGTGTACTTTGGAATTTTTGCATTGTTTTCAGTGTTGGCTTCTTTCCTTACAAACAATCTTAGCAAGTTACCAATTGGCATCAGTTTTTCTTTGGGGATAGGTGGACTGACCGTAAAAATACACTTTATGATTCAAGGTAAGGAAAGAGTTTTTCTTGTGTCTCATGCTTGCAGCCTTCTCTTACATAGGGACTTGTGTTTTTTCTGAATTATGGCAGTAACTAGTTTCATGAGGCTGGTTAACAAAAAAGGAGCTTTCTTGATCTGTTTCTGAAAGGCATAAAGGTACACATGATTTTCTTTATTGTACTATTGTGATCATTTCCAATGTCAGTTGTTCTACCCGAATCCTTAAAACAAATACTGACTGGTCTCACTAGGAAATTTGCCTTACTTCACCTTACTTTAAACTTCAATTAGCCAAAACCTTTTATCGGAATTGTTGGTTAAGTCTAAGAATATAATTTCCAAGAAGCTCTTCCTTTTTTTTTTCTAATCTCTGAATTTCCTGTTGGAGCAAATTCAAATTTCTTGTTCGGTTATATAATGCATAATTTGTGGAAAATTTCTCTAGGCTACTGGGCAACTTTTTAAGATCTTTATAAACCATCTTCAGTAATGGCTCTCCTATTGCTCATATCATTGGAAGGATGATCCTTGAAATGGGAGACATTTGACTGGCACTCAGGCATTTGTTTATTGCAGTGTTCGTTTGCCTTTAATCCGTGCTCTGATCATGTGGATGAGGGTCCTGGTCTGGATCAAATAACTGCCCACATGTAGCAAATGGAGAAGGGAATTGTGGTGAGCCCATGGGTAGCTTCCCTTTTGGCACCTCCCCACTTGCCTGCCAGGCTTCCCTTATCCTCAGTTCTTATCTCAGAATCTTATCTGGTGTCTCAGTCAAGCAGATATTATTCTGAGCTAGTGTCCTCACTGTAGAATATCCCTATCAACCAATCCTTAAGGATGAGGAATTTTATGTAATGAGCACTTTTATTCACTCCGTCTAGGGCAGTCTGCATTTTAAATGAGAACTCCCAAAGACTGAAAACCATGCTGGTTTCAAAGGAATTAAACATAGAGAATATATTTCTAGATCATAAGTCAAGCTACAGAGAGGCAGAAGCAACTGACCGAGAGCATCGCACTGTCCTTTAGCTCCTACAGTACATTGATTCATTAACTGGATGTTCGTTGTGTACCTGCTGTATATTAGGCACTGGAAGCGGTGAATATGAAGTCTGCCCCTGTTCTCCAGGAGTAGCAGAAAAACAAAATCTAATTATGGTAAACACAAAGGGCTTTAGCTAAATTTAAGACAAAAAACTTATAAGGTGCCTTAAATATGCTTGGAAATTTGGATCACAGGAAAAGTTTGTCTCTTCCCATTTTCCCGTTCCTTTCATGTAGATAATATTACTCTATTTATACTCTATATCTTAGGAAGGGTGCCTGTATCTTTTATGTGACAAGAGTAAAAAGAAATAAGCATTTTAGAGGCAAACAAGATTTACTGAAATAAGGGAAAGTTATCTCACTTTCAAAGCTAGGCCCTGGTTCAAGAAGTTGTCCATGTGACCTTAGGAGTAGTTCAGCCCCGTAGGCCTCCATTTATGAAGGTGATGCATAGAACTTTACGTCATCCAAGACTGTTGCAGCTGTAATATTTTAAAACTGTAGAATTATTCACTGTTCCATTAAAACTGCTTTTAGGAACATTTATTCCTTGATTTTCCAGAACAAAATTATATCGTTTTTCCTGTATTCCTGTTTCATAGATGAACCATTCGAATTTTGAAGGAGTTAAGTAGCTTGTGCACATTGATACAACTGATAACTGGAGAGCTAATATCCAGACCCACTCTTTGCAACTTTAAATTCTGCATTGCTTCTTTTTACTCAGACTGGGATTCAGATTCTTCATTTCATGCTCAGTAGACCTTCCCCTTGATACTCAGTTCTGAACAGTAGCTGGGGACACACACAAAAAATGATCATTTATTTTATTTACTTTCTGTTGACAATAAGCAACAGTTTAAATTTGTTAAAGAACATGTGGTCGTGAATGCTTAGTGCTACACTAGGAAGATAATAATAGGCAAAAATCTTTTAAAATCATTTATGCTTTATCTCTTTTAGCTGCTAAAACAGTCATGAAAGAAGTATAATTATTATGAATACAGCAAAATTTAATTTTTCCTGTTGCCTCAAAATTTAATGAAAACTTTATTGGCGAGCAAAATAGCGGGGAAGAACCTCCTAAAATTCTAAAAACAACTATTGGGTAAAATTTAAGTGACTGAGTTTCTGCTTTAAATTTTACTTTTAACTTTCCAGTGGCCTTTATTAAATGGAAAATGGAAATTTCCAAAGTCTTAGAGTAGACGCATTTTTATCCTGGCTAGGGATTCTCTAAGAGAACCAGTATCACAAAACTGCAGTGGAACAGTGGAGCTAGAGAGTTCATGCCCTAGAGTTTAGAAGCCTACAAGCAAAGGGAATGGTGCCCACTTCTCACTAGAAAAATTTCACAGGCTAGAGTCTGGATGGAGAAGCCTGTGATGGCGGTAGAAGTGTGCAGGAAACACTGAGTCAATGCTGTACTGCCACATCTTGGTTGGGCAATAACGTATAAGTTACCTACAAGCCAAGTGGTCACTGCTGAAACCATCTTGAAAGAACCTGCCATCCAGGCGGCATATCAGGGAGATGGAACCTAGAGCTGTCACAAGACTTGTCTTAAGACATCAGTCAAAGAGAATTGGTCAGAAAGAAGGAGTCCAAAGTGATCATATAACTATGTCCTCCGATATGTAAATACCTGCCACTCACAATGTATTCATCTGAAGTCAAGCGTTAACCACAAATATCACCTGCTAAATGTGCAAACTTTTTCTCCTTTGTGTTTAACCTCTTTCTTAACCAGGGAGTTGGAGAAGATGAGAGGGGTGAGGGCGCCAGGAGGAAGAAGGACAGGCTTGTCTCCTTTTTCTTTCTGTAG
>NW_016107364.1:4389585-4477769 GCF_001604975.1 Cebus imitator | reverse complement strand
GTCATAGGGAATGGTGACGGGAAAGGGAGAATGTTTTGTGTGGCTATTGGCTCTTAAGCAACTTAACTATCAGAAAGTGAGTCCCAAAAGGTTTTTGTTGTTGTTATTATTGTTTGTTTGTTTGTTTTTAAGAATTGAAAAGCCATAGGATCCCCCCAAGCTTTCATTCAAGGACAAGGAAAAAGAAATTCTACATTAGCCAGAACCTATAGTTGGAAATAAAGTAGTATCATTATTCTTTGAATTCCATAGAGTTAAGTTCAGTAAAACAGTTACATATATAACTATATTCCTATGTCATAAATAAGAAAATAGAAGCTTGGAAAAGTTAGGAAACTTGACCCAAAATCAGCCACTTTAAAAATTGCAGCATAAAAATTTCAGTTTCGTGCAGTCTGACTCTAAACCCTTCCTGTTAACTTCTGTGCAGTTCTTCCTATGAAAGTTAAAATGATTAATTAGGGTTCGTCACAGATGTCATCACAGTAAGGAAAAATAATGCTTTGACTCAGTTTTTATTTTACTGAACAATGCAATGATTATTCTTATATCTAGACCACTTGATATTCGCCTATTTATTTTATTGCATTTTCTATGGAAATTCAATTCAAAATTCAGAGCTGCATACCAGGAATTCCCTAGATGTACCATGCACATCTAGGGTTTATGCATGTCCAAACTTGAACTCATTGGCCCCAGATCCCCAAATGAACACCCCTTTCTCAAAAATACCCCAAGTACAAGTTTTTCCGTTTATTGGATAATAGCACACTATTCTCTTGAGAACAATAGAATACTATTATTCTGTCGAACAACAGCACATCTTCATTTGTTGAACATTAGCACAATATTCACCCAGTCAAGTCCACGTCATACGAAACATACCTGACTTTTCTTTTTCCTTCTGTCTTCAGTCAATTACGAACTCCTGGTGAATTTACATTCTGAAGCAGCTCACGCTTTTTCTTTTCTCCATTCCTACAGGCATTACATTCGTTTTGGTGCCCAGTATTTCACCTGGTCAAATTGAATACTCATCTCCTTTCTTCCAAACATCTTTTCTATTGATGTAGCAGAGTTAGATCAGAGATACATGAAACAAAAATCTAACTGTATCCACCCCCTGATTGAAACCACTCAGTAGCTTAGTATATGGTTTCTTTCCATGGCAGTCAAGGGCTTTAACACTCTGATCCCTTTCTATACAGCCAGCCTTCCTTCAGTATCGTCCCTCTGAAACAAGGCCCCCATTCAGGCAAAATGATTTGCAATGTAAATATTCTGTGCTTTGGTTTATGTTTATCCTGCCTGGGATGTCTTTCTCAACTCATTCATTTATTTATACATTTATTCATCAAATAAATACTGTGACTTGTTTTATTTACGGTTCTTCTGTACTGGGCACTGGGAACACAGTGAATACCCAGATCGATGTGGACCTCAGCCTTAAGGACCTTAGTTACAAATATTAAGTAACATATTTAAATCACTATTTACAGTTACAATTAAGTGGGGTAAAGGAAAAGAAGAAAATGTATAAAGAGTGTATGACAAGTGGACTTGAACTAATTTATGAGATAAGGATAAGACTTCCCTGCAAAAGAGACTTTGAGTTGAGGTTGGTAGGTCGATGGAAGTCAACCGTGCAGAAGAATGGTGGATCATGGGCTGGCAGAGAAAGGGGGAGCATCCTGGACCGCAGAAACAACCGGTGCAAAAGCTGAGAGGTGAGAAACATCAGGGCACATTTGGGCTCTAAAAGAAGGTGATGGCCGGGCGTGGTGGCTCACGCCTGTAATCCCAGTACTTTGGGAGGCCGAGGAGGGTGGATCACAAGGTCAAGAGATCGAGACCATCCTGGCCAACATGGTGAAACCCTGTCTCTACTAAAAAATGCAAAAATTAGCTGGGCGTGGTGTTGTGTGCCTGTAGTCCCAGCTACTCGGGAAGCTGAGGCAGGAGAATTGCTTGAACCCAGGAGGGGGAGATTGCAGTGAGCCGAGGTTGCGCCATTGCACTCCAGCCTGGCGCCTGGTGACAGAGCAAGACTCTGACTCAAAAAAAAAAATAAAAAAATAAATAAATAAATAAAATAAAAGAAGGTGGTGTGGGCCTGGCACAGTGGCTCACACCTGTAATCCCAACATTTTGGGAGGCCAAGACGGGCGGATCAGGAGGTCAAGAGGTCGAGACCATCCTGGCAAACATGGTGAAAACCTATCTCTACTAAAAACACAAAAATTAGCTGGGCACGGTGGCACATGCCTGTAGTCCCAGCTACTCGGGAGGCTGAGGCAGGAAACGTGAGAGGCGGAGGTTGCAGTGACCTGAGATTGAGCCACTGCACTCTAGCCTGGCGACAGGGCGAGACTTTGTCTCATAACAAACGTCAAACAAACAAACAAAAAAGAAGGCAGGGTGCCTGCAGCATAGGCTGTGCTCAAATAGAAGAAGCAGAACGTGGCCTACTTGAGAAATTCTTTATGAATTTTCCCTGAATACTGCCCCGTTAGTCATTTCGTTCATTTTATCCCTGCTTTCTCCCTATTTCAAGACCAAGAAGGACCCCTGTCTCAGTGTTCTCACTGGAACAGATATGTCTCTTGTTGCCCTCTCACATTCTGTTGTAATTATCTATTTACATATTTATTTGTTTTCCTTTCATGACACTGTGGGATTTCTAAGGAAATCACCATAAGTCATACATGTTTTCCAAACATTAGCTATAGTATCCACATGTGGAAGAATATACATCACGTATTATTTTCTTCTCATCCATTCATTTCTCAAGTTACTGCAGTTTCTATGTGCATGTCCCATTTCTTCCTCAAATTTAGGAATATCAATAATTTTGCAAGAAAGTATTGCTTTCCTTCTGCATTTGCATCTGGAGCAATGGTTCTGCCAACCTCAGGTCTACCAAGCAATAAACTGTAGAAATTACCCATCATTCTTCCCTCTCATTCCACCTCTACTAATTATTCCTTGAATCTATGTCTTAGCTTTGTATCTCAGCACTAATTCAGTCTTTCCTAATTTCATACCTGGGTTACTAGAATAGAATAAACAGAAGTTTCAACTTGTATTCCTACTTTGGATTTGTTCCTCCTGTACTACCCAAACAGCTGTTAAAGTGGACTTCCTAAAATTTACACCTGATTATATACTGGTCTAATTCAACTTCTTTAATTATCTCTTTGCCTCCAGAATAAAAGACAAACTCCTTAGCAGGGTCTACAGAGTGTTTCGTGATCCCCCCATCTTCATCACCTCATCTTTAGATGCTGTGGTGCCCAGAACTTTGATCTAACACCGTCTTGAAGCACACATGCTGAGCTCCTGGTGCATCATGATTTGGGCCCTTAAAAATGCTGTTTGCTCAATCTTTGTGGAGAAAGTCTGTCACATATTCCAACTTAGTAAATTCGAACTCCTACCTTGAGACTCAGATGAAGGTTTGATTTTCCCCAGGATTCCTTTCCTCACCATTCTCCTGTGTGAGAGATGATTTGTAATTATCATCATAATCTTTTTATTATAATATTCCTCCTTCCCCAAATTATTGTGAGTTCTTCAGCTGAGAAGTTTTGCTTTATTTTCTTATCACCACTGCCTGGGCAATACCATATATTTAACACATTTTTGCTCAAACAATCGAACAGTAAAAGCTGAAGATAGCATATTAATATTCCTCCATTCAATGAGAAAGTTGAAGATGAGGGAAGAACTAAAAATATATAAGTGAATGCATCGTAAACAAAAATTTCCTGTAGTTCCAACTTCATTATGATCTGAGTAATAATGTTGTGAAATAGATTACTACATGATTTCCATTGCTTTTATATTACATATAATGTAATTAATTTTCAGAATACTTGACTAACTTTGTAAAGTGTCACACAATTTAAAAATGATATTGGCATTTAGCCCCAGATATATATTTCTGTGTTCTTTTTAAAGTTCAGTGAGATCTTCTTATACTACCTTAATTAAATTTATTTTCTAGTTCCTAAACCTTTTCCTATTTAATGTCTCTTTTCCTTTCTTTCTAAAAAGTAACTTGTTAAACTATAGCTTTATCATTTATAAAGTTTTGTCTGTTAATATTATTATTGTAGGGATAGTTGATATCATTTTTAAAATAGTTAAAACGTATTTTGTAATATAACAGTACAATAATATATGGTGTGTATGTTGTATTTTACTAAAATATTAAGATGTTTTATTTATAAACAAAAAGATTGTTAGTTCTAAACACCAGAGTATTTATTTTAAACAGTCTGCCAAGACAATAATACAAGTAACACAGCTAAGCATTTCTTTAAAAATAAAACAAGTATCTAAATGAAACTACATCTGCCTCTTGAAGGTTGATTGTTAAGATGTTATATTCACGTTGAACTTGCTAATTTTACCATAGGAATGTTAAAGAGGTAGAAGTCATAAGTGTGAAAAAATATATATATTTTTAAAAACAGATTGAGTTGGTTAATGAGACATATATTAGTAATGTTTTGTTTGGGGATGCTGAAATAACTATTTAGTGCAGGGGCATTTTGAGTCTTCAGTTGTACACAGTTGTTTTAAAGTAAAGACCATTTTAGTAAGTTCCCAAAGAAGGCATTAATTTTTCAGTTTTTGAAAGTCAGCAGATATATCTATGGCATGTATTCCATGCCATCCATGGATCATATCCTCGTCTGGCTCTCACCCCCATGCCTGAGAACCTGAGATGATAGGAAAGCATAAGCAATGTGGTCAGCCTGTGGTTGGGGTCGGGGATGACGTGAGTGTCAGAAAAGCATTGAGCATCGTGGAATTAGTGAGAGACAGTAATGGAGTCAGAATTCATTTATTAAACCAATTTTCCTTCAGAATTATTATGGTACAAGCATGGTTCAAAATAGGGCAAAGAAGAATGAATAAGTTAGAGCTTGTAGTTTAGTGGAAAATGCAACCTTAAGCAAGAATGAAGCATTGGGATCATGATGGAGAAAACAGGAGGATATCAGAGAATACAGCAAAAGAACTTAACGGTCTAGAGGTCAGAGAAAGTCTTCTTGAAATATTAACATTCAAGTACAGACCTACAGTAGGAGGATTTAACCAGGTGAAGCGCTTAAATGTCAGAAATATCTATGACTCAAACAGCTTGGCAATGAAAAATGGTAAATTCATATTTTGGGAAAGCTATTTTATATGGATGCATCAATATACAGATGCGTCAAAGTTTCTTCCAGCTCTGATGATTACAGAAAATTTATATAATATATATACATAGTTGTTGAGTTCACAAAAGTAATAGATTAGTGCTGTATGGAGGCTACAATTTATCTCCTGAATTTATGACGCATTTTTCAATTGAGTGTTGAGAATATAAAGAGCATTAGAGGAAACGCTTACATAGCCTTCTAAAAAATGTAATGAATTTTGGAAATAGAAACCTGAATTCTAGTCTATATAAATTATGAGACAGTTTTTTGTAAAGTGTATCTGTCTGTTCAGAAAACATGATGATGATTAATTTGTGTATAAATCTGTGTGTTCATTACACTGCTATATCATACATGTGAAAATACGCATACAAGCCTCAACACTGTAAAGTTTGGTACTAAAAAGTGAATTGTAATAAACCACACTTCAGTCCATCCATTAATAACAGCCTGTATAAATGAGAGCAGCAGGCAGAATAAATCGGGTTAGCCTAGTCACACGTCAATCCCTTGGATGACACTAAGAAGCCAGAAAGTGTTGTGTAACGGGACTTAGACACATCAACTACCAGATGTTACCTAGAAGCTCAAGAGACAGAGTTGTAAGATATGCTTATTGCAATGTATGGGCCAATAAAATCTAAAGAGGACTACTTGGCTATGTTTTAATTCTTTTGCAGTATTATTTAGAAGTGGTTCTTCCCGAGAGATAAACATAGGTAAATGAAATCTGTAGTGTTTATATCGCTGAGAAAAACAAACAAACAAAACTTGATCTGCATGAATGTAGTACGCATTTCTCTAATTTCAGACCAGAGACTTATTAACTGCTTTGAATAATAATGTGTTTCCCAAAATATTTGATTCATATTAAATTTTTTAGAGTATTTCTATAGAACTTTTAAATAAATTTTAGGGGGAATTTTTAATTCTACTTTTTAAGAATTACAAAGCATTTTATATGGCATCCAATTATAAGGATTAGGAAATTGGAAATTTAGCAGGAATTTTTAATATATAATCCAATTCATCTATCAGTTATTCATTTACTAATGTGCTAAGTACTAGTAAATACTAGTAAAACAAACATATGAAATTCAAATCCTATTTATATTCTATGTAGGGAGATAGGGAGTACAGTGTGATTTTGTCATAATAAAGATAAGTACATCATTTTAAGGAATTAAGGTGGCTTTAACTCAAACTATGCTGCAATATAGAACAGCACTTTCAAGACATAACACCAAAGCTTATATTGAAGCACTTACAAGCATTAGCTAAGAAGAAGGCATGACAGGGGACTTCCAAACTATTTGACTACGGTACCCAATGACAAATATCAGTATTGCTTTTCACCAGAAAAATTGTAAGTTATTTAGTTTGAGCGAAATAAAAGCTTTGCACAGAAACATAATGAGGAGTATATTTGGAAAAGTTATCTCAAGATGTGTGTTAGTGTTTTGTATGCCAATCTAATTGAGTGTAGTCTTGAAACAATGAAACCGCCAAAATAGTTTATGTATGAAAGTTACCACATTTGAGACGTGGAATCATCATGGAGCACAAGATAGAAAGTAAATTGGGAGTGGGTGGAATTGTTGATTAGTTGAGAAGCAGTAAAAGATGTCCGGATGAGTTAAAGTACTCGTGGTAGCACTGAATATGCACAGGGAGATACAGCTTCAGAATCAGAGATGTTAAAATTTATAACATATGTTGTCTGATTGTGTGAGAGAAGAGACAGTGAGTTATATTGCTACATCTTTCACTTGAGGTACCTTTGAGATATGGAAGTGGAGTAACCCAGTGTCTTTTATCTGACACGCCAGACTGTAATTCCATGAAGAAATAGATCATTTTAATGCATTGCCATGGCTTCAATTGGTGAATAGCATTTTACATGATAAGAGGATGTGGTCTGTGGATTCAGATGTGTTGGTTATTGGCATGGAGGTGGTGGTACAAGTCATGGATGTCGATGGTATTGCTCGGCTAAGAAATACCAAGAAGGATAAAGACAGCACATCTGAGTAGGTTTGCTGGTAAGGGAATAGATGGGCTGTTGTTTGAGGAGCCAGAAATAAATACTGAAATGGCTGTCCAGAAGGACATAGAGAAATAAAAGGTAGTGGGGTTGAGGGGTCTTGAAAACCAAGAGGAAGAGACATATTTAAGTCAAATTTCCTTGTGACATGTAAAATAGAATACTTTTCAATAAGATTTTGCTGTCAGAAGGCATAATTGATAACCCTATCAAGTACAGTTTTTCCTATAGTGGTACACAAAAACTCAGTGTGCAGAGAAGAAAACGGGGTATAAAAACGGAACTATCGGAGCTTGTAAATGTAGAATCCTTCGGAAGCCTTTTCCGTGAAAGGAAACTTGTGATGGAGGGATTAAGAAAGAGGAGATGGTGAATTTGAGGGAAAATGCAAAGTCAAAGTGGGGGTGGTTAAAGTTCATTTTTTGTTGCTTCTTTATGCAAGACTCAGTTCTACTAGGAAGCAGTCTTAAGACACATTTTCTTATGCTTTGCCTGTACCTGGAGCAATCCATCCCTTCCCCACCACTTCCTACCTCCACACTGAAAGCTGCTCTTGAAAAATTCCGGCAGTCTTCTGTATTACATCTGTTCATTGAGGAATTGTAAGCCAACCCTCAGCTCTTATGATCGTTGTTATTTTTGTCATTTTTACTTGGTTTTTGGACTCCTTATTTAGATGCCCTGGTCCCTCTCAGTGCCCAGCAAAGGTGATCCCACAAAGATTTTCTGAAAACACATGTGGCGCTACTGATGTCTCTGAAGTTCTGGCCTCCCTGCCAACCTGTTTCTGGGGTTTGGACGCTGTCCAGGGTGCTGAATGTGTGGCTGCAGCCTCAACAGCCTTTGCCAATTTCGTTAGCACCATGCCCACTCTTGCAAGCCGACACCAAGATAGCACTGCTGTTCCTGTCTCCTGGGAAGGCTGCTTCCTTCCCTGTGCCGCCGCTTCCTCTATGCTGTGGACGGCTTATATGCATGATCCTACGTGATGATAAAGCCATAGGTCTATTAGTACCTCTTTATTATATTTCGTCCACATAGGCAGAGCTGGACCTGCATTGAGGCTATCTCAGACACACACACTATGATCCACTCCAAATCCCTTTATCTTGAACCTTTATTTGTGCAATCAAGAGTCTATCTCTCTTTTTGTGAGTAAAGTTTATTATTTTCCCCTGTGAATACACTGTGAATATATTCAGAAGTGGGTCAGCCTACTTGGGTCAGTCCTAGGGTAATGCAGATTGTCTGAAGCCAGAAGAAAACAGTATTCGTACTTACATTTGGTGTGTTGCCTTTAGAGCTGCACTGATATGATAGAACAAGAAAGTAAGATCAGCTTTGTCTTGTGCACCCAGCTTAGAGCACCAGTGTCAACACTGTACTCCCTGTACTGAAGAGGTTCCCCAAAATATTATTTTGTTATTTAGAGTTGTTTTCTGTTCTTATTATTCCATATTCTTTCAGTTTTTTTTTTTTTTTTCGGCAAAGGAGCAGAGCTCGTATTCTAAAAATTCAACATATATTTGGGGTAAACCAAGCGTGGAACTATTTTAACAACTACTGTAGAACCTAATTTGATAAACATTTACATTTCACAGTGTTCAGATAATGCCAGGTGTGTCCAGGTAAAGGTGCTAAGATTGTAAAACTGCTATCATAGCAGTAATGATAATAATGATAGATAATGTTATAATAAGATTCACTAACGGATTGGAGTGTCCAAGATACTTTTGTCCCTTAATTCATCCACAAAACAGTTGAGAACTGTTCTTAGCTTCTTAAGTTTCATTAAGAAAATCAAGATTGAGATTTTGATTGTTCTATAGATCAGCTTTAGGGGAGTTTCCATTTTTAATATTGAGCCTTAAATTTCATGAACAAGGTGAATGGTACGATTATTCGTTTATTTAGATATTGTCTAATGCCTTGCACTACCATTTAATTCTAAGTCTTTTAAAATATCTTCTTCAATCCATTTTTTATAATGATTATGTTTTTCAATTTCTAAGTGAAATTCATTATTTTTATTTATAATTTCTAATATAAGTTGTGTCATAATGAGAGAATTGTAGAATGTTCTTTTTTCCCATTTCATTTGATCACCAAAATGGATGGCCTTTCTTGCATTTGAGACTGTTCAGGGGTAATTTTCTTTCTTAAGATTTTTTTTATAACAGTTCTCTTGGAGATAAAATTCTCCAGTGTTTGCTTATTCTCTAAATATCTTCATTTCCCTTTCAACTATAAGAAATAATTTTGCTGACTGACAATTCTAGGTTGACAGGTACTCCCAGCTCTTAGTAGACATTATTTGGCTGTCTGTTGGCTTTCATTTTTGCTGTTGAAATTTCTGCAGTCATCCTAACTGTCATTTCCTTTAATTGGCATGGCTTTTCTTTCTGTGACTTCAAGATTTTATCTTTATCTTCTGTGTTCAGCAATTCTAGTGCCTTGTGTCTAGGTATGGATTTCCTTTGGTTTATTTTTTAATAGAATATATTATACATTCTAGAACAGTGACTTCTAATTTTTAATCCCTTGTCAAAAAATGTAACTACTATTTCTTTAAATAATGCCAATTTTCATTATAGTTTTAAAAATATTTTAATGAAAATTTCACTTTTACTCTCTGTTTTTGTAGTTTCTTACTGTATTGCATTTTTGCAAATGTTTCTTTTTAAAACAATGCACATATATCTACAGAAACTATTCTGCGTTTAATAATTGCAAACTCCAAGACTCGCTGTATGTTTTTTCTGACAGCTCTCATATGTGATAATGTTGCTTCTCTGTTTTGTGAGCTCTTGATTTGCATTTTTTATTTGTTATGAGGAATAATTTTGGAAAATTTCCTCCAAATATAGCTTGTTCTGTTTCCGCAAGTAGAAAATGATAACCACTGACCAAAACCACTTCAACATACCTCATAAGTTTTGATGCAGAAAAAACCCCCAGGCCCAGCTTCCTTTGGAGTTCTTTTCCAAAGTTCGACATTTTCACAGAAGTGTTGCTACAGAGTCATAGGTCAGAGCAGCTGTCCCTTTCAACATGTCCAAGCAATGAGGACAATTTCCTGCAATATTTTTTTCTTTTTTGTGTGACAGGGTCTCACTTTGGTTGCCCAGGCTGCCTCTGGGTCTCAGCTGATTCTCTCCCTTCAGCCTCCCAAGTAACTGGGACTACAGGTGGACCTCACCATGACCAGCCAATTTTTTGTATTTTTAGTAGGGAGGCGGTTTTGCCATGCTGCCCCGGACAGTTTCCTGCAATCTTGTTTTTAAAATTTCCTCCTGCTTTGGGCCTGACTCCTTACCGTGGGTTCCACATACTGTACTGCAGGTCCCCTCCAACCCAGGCTACAGCCCTATGGAGGGGCTCCACGTATGGCCATATGGTTATTTGGTGCTGGAGGGTCATTCTGCCACTGCTGAGTGCAGGGAGGCCTGGACTGTAGAAGGACTATGGATGGGGCAGCATGTGTGTTTAGCTTCTCAGAAATTCACGGTCACTCACGTTGCATAAAGTCCTCAGTTGTTTTTACTGTGAATATACTGAACATACAGAATAAACATAGGGAGTAAACATACAATTTGGCAAACCCGCTACTGAACCTTTGAAAATATTAAAAGGTTGATATTAAACCAGGTAACTTACAGATTTGAAAAAAAAAAAAAAAAAACTCATTGAATATGACTGGACAGTGCTCTGGGGAGCTTTGGGCAGACCCAGTCTGCCCCCATTTCTCACAGTAGTTTTCAAGAATAACAGTAGAAGGTGGTGGGAGTACAACATTCTGAGATAAGAGAGACTAGCCAGAGCAGCCTGGAACTGTTCCAGCCCCACCCCAGACATGGATTGATCTTCAGTGCTTTAGCTCAGTGGGGCATACTTCACCCAAGATGTAAAGCCCAGGCTCAGAGGCTTCCCAGGGTCCTTCAGCTGTGGCACAATAGGGCACATGCAAATAAGATTCTATTCATGTCAGACAGTTTCCTGAGCCATGGGGGACCACACACCCTAGGCTTCTGTTGTCCCTTTACATCTGTGTGTTTGTAATCAACTCTCTCCAAGGAATTTGTCCCTTCATGCTTCTGTGTTTGTAATCAATTCTCTCTGTGTAACTTGTTTTTGAAAGTGTTATTGGATTAAGAAAACTGGATAACCAACAGTCAGTGAACCTGCCTCAGCGAAACATAGAAATATAGTCCATAGTTTCCAAGCCATCAGAGAATTAAAAGGAAATACAGAAATCTTTATTAATCAAATAGAAGGCAAGGAAAGGGAAATAAAGGAACTGTGGAAAAAAAGAGGTATAAGAAAAACACAGAATATGAGGGCCAAAATAACTAATAAATATATATATAAACAGAATAAATCTACCAATTTAAAAAAAATGAGAAAAGGAATACATTGAGGAAAAAATCCCAGTAACATAGTACTTACAAGCAACATTTCAACATGTTCAAATTAAAACATACATACACATATGTAGGAAGGTTGAAACTTTTAAATATGAAAAGATAGAGAGGTGTTAAGTAAAGAAAGTTACTAAAAGCTAAGCTAATATCAGACCAGTTATAATTTAGGATAAATCATTAATAATAATGGAGTAACTGCATAATGGTGATAAGAAAATATTTAAATAAAATAACAAGCTGTAAGGTACCAAAAATGTTCCCTGAAATATGTTAATTAAAACCATATTTAAAACAAGAAACTAGCAAACCACAATAATTATAGAACACTTGTCATTTCTCTAAGTGTACAAGTAAGTTATATGGAAGACTTTAAAAAGATAATGAATATATTTGGTCTAATAAATGTGTTTACAACTCTGCACTCAATAAAGGAAGCATATGTGGTTTTTAAGAATACACAAATTACATGCAAAATTTTAACCATGTATATCACAAAAAAATCTCAGCACCTACTAAATAACATAGTGTTTTAAATCACATTTTATTTTATTAAAAAGTTTAAATGAAAAGATTGTTGAAAATCCTAAGCGATTGAAAACTCAAAATTTCACTTTTAAAGATCACACAGTTACAAGGAGAAACCAAGATGAACATAACAAAATAAGAGTTTTCTGCAAACTAAAATATTAACAAAGATTTGTGTAACACATCTTTTGGCATGACACACAGTAGCTGTTAGAACCTAAACACAGTTCTCAATAAATAAGGAAAGTATTGAAGATTTAGGTATGTCCAAAAGTGAGAAACACAATAATAGAATAAATGTTTTTAAAAGCAGAGTTATAAAGAATATATAGATGAAAGCAGAAATTAATGAAATAAAACAAACTCAAAATAATAATAAAATACAGTATTTCATAAAGAATTAATAGAAATTTATCCAGAAATAAAGATGGTAAAAATAAATAATGAAATTAAAATATATGAGTACAGTTAGACTGGAAACGGTAAAGGGTTATCAACAATTTTTGCCAATATGTTTGAAAAATTAAAATAGGCCATTGTGTAGGAAAGCAGAATTAAAAATCACTTCAGAAGAAATAGCAAATCTGCATCTGCTATTATTTGATGAAGCAGAAGTCTGTGATACTTCAGGTGATGTGGAAAGCCCCCGGTGAGGGCTGTGATGTCCCATTCCAGCCTTAGAGTTTTTGCCGATTGTTTTTCTTTAAAAAGTCACTGCCTTGTCTTCTTCAGGACCAACTCTTGCTGGTCGTATATTATAACATCACATCCTAAATTGTGACAGTTCATTTTATCTCCTCTGTTCAGGATTTATCTTGCTTGTCTATTGTAATTGACATATGAGTCCATGGCTATAGATTTCTTATGTTATTTTAATTTCTACCAGAATAGTTTATAACTTCTCTTCTATTATTCTAAAATCAAGAGGAAATTTCATATTTAATCCCAAATCTCTGTATTTTTTAATTTTAATTTTTGTTTGTTTGAGATGGAGTCCCGCTCTGTCACCTAAGCTGGAGTGCAGTGGCTTCCTGCAACCTCCGCCTCCAAGGGTTCAGGGGATCCTGGTGCCTCAGCGCACGCCATCACACCCAGCTAATTTTTGTTGTTGTTGTTGTATTTTTAGTAGAGATGAGGTTTTGCCATGTTGGCCAGGCTGTTCTCAAACTCATGACCTCAGGTGATCCATCCACCTCTGCCACTCAAAGTACTGGGATTGTAGACGTGAGCCACTGTCCGTGGCCTTCAAGTCTCTTTTAGAGAAATTCAACGAGCTCTTCTAGTCTCAAAAAATGAAATAAATGTTTGGGAACTATTCTCCTGTGACGATATTCTCAACAGTTAATGAGTATTTCCCAGAACACTTTCTGTTGTTCCAAAGGGACTTTTAATTCTACTGTACTATGAACACAGAGTCAGATAATTATAAATTCAATTGGAGATGATAATTGTAAGATAGAGGCTCACAAATGTATTACAAGAAGATACATGCAACTATAGAATGCCATGTAAAGAAGACTGGAAATGAAGTTACCTGCAGCCAAGTTCCAGCAAAAGATTTGTGCGTAGTAGTCCTTTAGTAATTATTTGATAAGTACCCATTAAATTCAGAAATTCTCAGAGCTGTATTTACTGAAATCAAACAAACAAAAACCCTTATTCTCCAAGTGTGGATGTAATCCATTAGAAATTGTGGATGAGTAAACATGATTACTTTAGTACAAAGTGCTACAATACAGACATGCAGTTGTACAGTAAATCGAACTCCTGTTCCCAACACTGTTTTCCACACAGCAGCCAGAGTGATGTTTGAAAAATGCAAGTCAGGCCAAGTCACTTCTTTATAAACCCCTCCAGAGGTTTTCTATGTTGTCCTGTTGTTCTCGGACATTGCACCTCAAGAGCCGGTGAGCTTCTCTTCTGCTTAGGGGCAGAGAGTAGATATTTGAGTCTCTGTGGCCACGTGTCCCTGTGGCAACTGCTGGGCTCCATCTTTGTGGCAGGAAGGCAGAAATGAGTGCCCGTGGATGTGTTCCAGTGAAACTTCATGGACACAAATGTGTGAATTTTAGATTCTTTTCTCATGTCACCAAATATCCTTCTTTTGGCTATTTTTTTAAATATCTTGAAAAAGATAAATAACATTTTTATAGCTCATCAGCTGATACAGAATCAGGGAGTGGGTGGAAGTTTCTGAACTTGTCTCTGCATGACCCACTCTGCCCCATACCTCCATCCTTTTAACTCCTGTCTTCTCATACTACCTCAGCCACTCTGGGCTCACTGATGGCCCTTTGTTGAACACGCCTTGAGGTCTTGAAACATCCTCTGCCTGGCAGACTCTTCCCCTTGTTCTCAGGCTGGTTCTCCCTCTTCCCTTAGGTCCATGACGTGATCTCAGAAGCCTTCTCTGTCCTCTCCGCCTTTCCCTGCTCCACTCATATAAGAGTTACCTCTTTCACACCTCACACCTATTGCTTACCTACTACCTAGTGCTTCCTTAATCCTAGTTAATTTTTCCAGAGCACTCATTGCTTATCACTACATGGTATTTTTAATACTATCTCTCAACTACCAGACTATTAATGCCATGAGGTTAGGATCTTTTTTAAAAATATTGCATCCTCAGCATCTAGCATAATGTCTGGAGTATGGAAAGCAGTCAGTAAATATTTATTAAGTAATAAAAGGATGGGAAGGACATGAAAGAAGTCAGAAGACTGTGTCTAACCATGAGCAGAGGTATGAGGGACGCACTTTGGGTTTGTGTATCTTGTAAAAGTAATGTAAGCTCTTAAGAAGTCAAAACATACTGAGATGCTTGAAGAAAATTTTAAATCTCCCAACGTTTTTGTACTCCCACTCATTTGAGACATTGTAAAAATTTGGTAGGTAAATATTCACACTGTTCTTTGTGCTCAATAGATAAGAGTACAATATAAATAGACACGCGTGTATATGCCCCTCGCCACACCCTCTTTTTTCTCTTTTTTTATTTTGGAGGATTTATTGCTACTGCTTCTGCTGTTCTTGTTTTTACAGAAATATGATTCTATGTACAAACTTAACATTTTATAAACAAGATTACAGAACAGTGTCTATGGCAAGTGAAGTCTTCAGCTTTTATTCCCATGACAACCACGTTGTTTGGAAAACAGCATGACAATTGTTATATGTTTTATAATTACAAGATGCACAAAACCCCAGAATAGAAAAATGTCATTCTCTTTTGTATCTAAAATAAATTTTCTTGACTCTGAGCTCTTGATTTTGCTTGGCAGTAGGAAAGTTAAACTTCTCTAGCAAATTCTCTCCTTTTTCAAAATCAGATGTAAGCTTTGGTGAGTTGGGTTCTTTGAAACTGTCCCTGCAAATGGCTTCCACTCCCTGCTCCACCTCCCCAGATCCTGCGGGGGACAGGATGGTGGCAGTGCTCCTGACCCATCCTCCTTGTTATCTGTCCTTGTCTGACCTGTGGCCTGGTGTTGCCCAGTGCCTGCTCTCCCAGGCAGCACGTGGGACCATCTGCAACTTCCTGGCTTGGGGAGCCCGTGGGGAGTCGAGCTTCTCACCCAGTCCACCTGCCCGCCTTGTTACCAGCTGTCCCTCTCAGCCCACCGCTTCCCAGCCTCTCCAGCCTCTGAGACTTCAGTCCTAGTCAAGCTCCCAGATAACAGCTGGCATCCTTTCTGTATCCGTGGATCACACACAAATTCCCCTGCAGCTGTGAGGAAAAGTCAGGGATGATGTGAGACCTTTGTTTCTCCCTCTTCACAGAAGCCTCCAGGGCTATCTGGAGTCCCAGGCAACTGTGGCAGTGGGGTGCTTGGAAAAAATGGCCTTGAGCATCACAACCCAGAGAGGGAATAAGATGTCAGCTTCTCTGCGCCGCAGTGGCCTCACTCCCACCTCCATAGGGCAGCTTTTGAAAATTAACAGAAAGCCAAGTATTTAACCCAGATGAGTGGTGAGGAACACATATCACGAATGCCCCAAGCTTTACCCATTGTGATTCTTTTATGTTACATTTTAGAAAGACATTCTAATAGGTCAGACTGTGGCCTCTAGATTAAGGTTACCTGTATTCATACTTTAACTTTGCTACCTGCCTGCCGTGTGACCTTTACCAATTTTATTAGTCACCCAAAGTCTCACACTCTTCATTCAACTCTAAAAATTGGGATGAGAGCCACACTACCCAATGAGTGTTGTTTTGAGATTAATGAGATCATCAGGGTTAACCTTTCTGACAGAGGGCATGGCATACTTGCTAAGTAGTGCATGATTCTTCTGGAGAGGATTCCCATTTTCCTATTTATATAAAGAAGAGAAAGCTTAGAAGAAAAAAAAAAAAAAACTGCTTCAGGAGACAGAAAACAGGGCTAAGGAGAGGACAGGATGTAATTTGTCCGGCTGCAGAGGCTGTTCCAGGATTAGGAAGCTGAAAGAGCTATTCCCTGAGCAAGAGATGGGAGGAAGAGATACGCAGGGGTACATCGTGAAGGCCTTTTTGCCTTCTGTGTATTCAAGGTTAATTAGGAGATTATCTATTTGTCTATCAGTCAGTCTGTCTCTCAGTCAGTCTGTCTGTCAATCACGTATCATCAGTCTGTATCTACCTATCTATTTATCTATCTATCTATCTATCTGGAAATTCTTTATGAGAAATCGGCTCACACAATTGCAGAGACTGAGAAGACCCAAGACTGGCAGGTGATAAGCCGGAGGCCCAAAAGTATAGTTCCAGTCTGCAAATCAGCCGACTCAAGATGCAAGAAGAGCTAGTTTTTCAGTTGGAATCCAAAGGCATGAAAAGACCCGTATCCTTGCTCAAGCAAGGAGGGAAGAGGCATTCTCTCTTAGTCGTTTTGTTCTATCCAGGTCTTCAGTTGAATGGATGACACTCATTCCTCTTAGAGAAGGCCACTTACTTCATTGAGCCCACTAATTCCCACTAATTCAAATGTTAATCTCATCCGGACACACCAGTAACATTTGGGTACAGATCCAGAACCCCCCACCCCATCCCCTGCAGTGGCCTGGTCAAGTTGATGCATAAAATTAACCCTTTTAAGTTTTCAAAGCTGTAGCAAAGGAGCCTGATGGCTGTTGAATAAACAGCTCCAATAGCTGGAGAGTGAGAGGGCTAGCGTGGAGAGGGGAAGAGTTTGGTGGTGTAGTTATGTAAAGATAACGAAGGAGAATACACACTTGTGTATGTCATCATTTATTTTGCTTTCCAATCTGAATGGTTTCCAGCATGTGAATCTCTTTGTTTAATTGCTCTAAATCGCGATAACTTGTAATCAGTTGAAACTTTAGAAACGTGCTAATAAATTTTATCTGCATACATTTATTGTTAGTCTTTCCAAAAACAAGAAAAGTAAAAATCATTTATCCTTCTCTCATTGTCTATATATAAATTAAATGAACATGAAGGGACTATCCATATGTCAAAAACCATTTAAAAATTTGTTACAGTACCTTGTGAATTTGAAATTTCTAGTTGTATGGCTTTCATACAAAACACATTCTTCATTTCTTTGTGGTACAAAAACAAAATAGAAACCGTTTTATCTTTCTGGTGCCAGATGAGTGCCATCTACATGTTTGATTTTGTATTGCATGCATCTCTCACCAGCAACATAAATTTAGAAACAAATTGAGCTAATAGAAAGTAGGTCTTAGTATAATGCCTGAATGTAATATCCTGACATTAGAGGATTTTTTCCATTTCAAATATAATTTAAAAATATAATACTCATTTAAAAAGTATATATTTTTCACTTGTGCTAAGTAGCACTTTGAACTTTGTCTACATTTAGTGTTTCCTTTTGAGTTTAGCATTATTTTTTGGTGTTTTTGTCACTATGTGAAATTTTTAGACAGTTTTCAATAAGAAATTTCAGGAGAGGAATTTTAAACATGCAAATTCAAAGATGAAATTGCAATTATATTAAAAGTTTTTGTGCTATTAAATATTTCAAATCAAAGTTTCTTTAAATACAGATTCCTTTGCATACTTTAGTATTGGCATTATTAGAATTAATTAAATGCTTGATGACTAGGGGAAAACTTAGGAATGTTATGAAGCTATCTCATATTGAAATAAATCTGGTATCAATGTCAAATATTTTTGAAATCATAGAATTACCTAATTATAAAATACGAATCAGGTCTCAGATTTTCAGCATCAGAGAGCTCTTTAGAAGTCCATCATTTTTTTGTAACACTAGGAATAGCAAATATATGTAAAGGTTTGTTGTCAAAATATATACATACCGTTCCAATGAAATGTGGTACAGCTTTCCTGAATAATTAATTAGGTGGCAGCACTCCCTTATCCTGGATGTGATGCCACAGAGCAGTCAGAGGCTGTGACCGTCCATCTAAACTAAGGTGGAAGGAAGTTTGGGAGAGGAAGAGAGAAAGAGAAAAACAGAAGACAGTAAGACAGACAGAAGATGGGAAAGGAGGAGGGACAAAAGGGATGAAGACACGACTTAGATTCACCATGGCTTTGTATGTTAATGTTACATTAAAAAAAAAAATGAAAGGACAGCTCTATAGAGTTTCTTATTCAAAAACATATTCATGTAAAATTTGTGGAAAAATGTAATATATTATAAACATCTGTGTTTCAGGAGTAGAATACACATATACACCTAACTACATTTCCATTTTGATATATTTAGCTAATTTTTAATTTTTTGTGTTGTTAAAATTGGAATACTATAAATATACTTGAAATAGAACTACTGTGCGAGTTTTAAGAGAACATATTGCTTGTTTCTTGACTAATAAACAGAAAAGCTTATATAAAGTTATAATAAGTATGACATTTTATGATATACATTTTTCCCCACAAAGGCTGTATTTCAAACACTTTTATTACTAAGTCGATCATACCATCTCAATAAGCAGTGGGTCTTCTAGGATGAAAATGCCTCATGCTTGACTTTAAAATCTGAAGAAGTAAGGTTGCATAAAATCTTATTTTCTAAAGAATAGTCCTGAGAATGGTAAAGTGAATATTTTGTTCGAAAAATAAAATCAGATATGTTATGCCAGACTTCTATTCCTTTTCCACTGTGCTAGTGTGACACAGGGTTAGAATACTATGTAGCAGAATGTCCTCGGCTGCTCACTGTGCCTTAGTAGTGTTTCTTAAATACTGGAAAGCGTGTTGCCATAGGCAGAATCTGTGGTATGTGATACTGTCAATATTTTTCTTAATATCTTGAAATTGCAAGAGTAAAGCACACGAGAATTTGGAAAATTTCTACTTTCAAATGTTATTGCTTTAGGATTTTTCTTACAGCGAATAGACAGCATGGCCAGATTCATTTTATTTAGTACACTTCCAAATTCACAATTATTGCTATATGTGTAGGCATCCTTATAGCTTTATTTTTACTCAATGGGTGCATTTTTGATTAATAGTAACTAATTACTGAACGTCAAGCAGTCCAAAGGTAACAAAAGCTAATCTTATTTAATGCCAAAAAAAAAAAAAATGGATGGTTTCATGTGCAAGATCTTTATCGGTCCGAGTTGCAAACATCTAAAGGCTCAATTGGATGAGGATCCACTTTCCAGCTCATTCACACGGCTGTAGCAGGTTTCAGTGCTCATCAGCCATTGCTAAGAAAAAATATTTTCATTCTATACTGGTGTCTTCATTGGGTAGTTTACAGTATATGAATGGACTCTTTTTAGAGCATGAGCATGTTGGGTGGGAAGGAAAAAGACAGGTCTGAGAGATAGACGGACAAAGACAGACAAAGAGAACAAGACGGAAGTCACAACTTTTCTAACCAAATCCCTATCATTTAGTGGCTTAAACCATGACAATGCATTACTTATTACATCTTTGTTGGCTGACTAGTTGGTTTTTCCCCATTTGATGAGACCCTGAGCACTGGAATGGCTGTAGGACCAATGGTCTCACTCCCATGCCAGGTTGGTGTTCTTGGCCGTAGTGAGGAATTTAGCTGAGGCTGTGAGCTGGGAGACCTGGTTCTTTTTCATATGGCTTCTGCATGTGGTTGATGAAATTTCTTTACAGCATGTTTGTTAGGCTTCAAAAGGGACCATATAAATAAACAGTGAGTGTTTCAGAAGGTAGCAGCCGGAACCGCCAGGTCTAGTGTCAGAGGCTCAGCATGTTGCTCCATTCCATTGGTCAAAGCAGTCCCGGGGTAAGCTCAGGTTCCAAGGGAAGGGAAATAAACTTTACCTCTTGATGGGAAACTGTCATCCCTCTTAAGGGAGAGGAGGAATTGCTGGAGAGCATCTTTGAATATAGACCTACCAGAGGGACAGTGACCTATGGCTGTCATAATCCATACGCCTCCCACAAACTACGTACTCACCCCCTTCGAAGACTCCCAGAAGTGTCTTCTCATCACAACATCAGCTTGGAGTCTTGTAGCCATCATCCTTACTGGGTCCAAGTGCAGACGGCCTCCTTGGCAGCAGCCAATTGGTGCAGCTCTTCAATTGTGGTTTTCTGAATGCAGACTTGAGCACCAAAAAGGCAATTTACCCACCCCCACCCAGGCTGCAATGGGAAGATGGTGGGATAACCACAATAGTCACTCCTACCAGGAAGAGTTAAAATAGGCCCACAGTGCGATGGAGGCCCACCTTGATGATGCTAAAATCCATCCAGGTACGGTTGCCTTCTCCTCTGACTCTGGCGGCAGGAAATTCTTGCTGCTGCCTGGAGAGGTTCCCCATTGCCATTGGCGTTATGCCTGGAACACTTGGCTCTGCTGTCTGATTCATCCTTCCTCCCTCTTCCCGCTCCCAAATTGTCATGTTGCAGGTCAGGAGCTTTCTCAGCCCTCTTCGTGACTGTAGGAAGTGGAACGCTGGGGCTTCTATTCATTTTGAATGATCTCTGTCCTTTTGAACGAATAAAAGCTGGTGTAACAGCCTTTGAAATTTAGTGGTTTCACCAAACAACACAAACTAGTCCACTTCATCAATGTTTTCCAGCATACTTTGGGATATCTTTAAGATTTTCAAACCTACTTGAGAAGTTGCATGAGCTGCTTCTTTTTTACACCTTTTTGCAGTTTTAACAAAGTATTTTACAGATGTACCTTTGAATTCTTTGATTTGATCTTCCTCTTAAGGCTACACAGCTCACTGTCAGCACTCTTAAATTCATCTTTGTCCCAAATTCCGGGATCCAGCAATAGAGAATTGAAGAGAAACAGAGAGGGGGGCGGGGAGAGGGGGAGAGAGGGAGAGAGATCAGGACAGAGGAAGAGAGAAGAGAGAGAGGGAAAGGAAGGGGAGAGGGGAAGAGATATATAGAGAGAAAGACAGAGACACGCAAACACACACAGAGAGAGAGAGGTAAAGAGATTTGGAAAGTTTCTCTTAATTCTGATTAAAAATTCTTCTTATGTTGATCTCTGTATGAACCTTACCTCTATCTGTACCTATCTGCAACTAAGAGAAGACATTTGACACTTTCAACCTTCTGCTTAGTAATCTCATTAGTAAAATGTTGAAGTTGATTGTTGGTATTTCCTATCTTCTACCTAGGCAATAGTGTTGCCAGACTTTCTGCCACCAAATAACACAGCTGCCTGTGTTATCTTCAGTAGGATTATCTTACCTGTTCTCCCAGCCACAATTGGTAGTTTTCTCAGAAGTTTTTCAAACCCTACTCAGTCCCAAAACTGTCAAAATTCTTCCTACATATGGGTACAGTAATGTCCACGATGATCAGCGTGGACAGGAGTTTTCACTGTTGCACATACACGTGAAACTCGATGTCGTCATCTTACATCCTTTTCTGTTCTGTTGGCTGCTTAATGGGATCACACATTGTTATTGTAATTGCATGTTTATTATTAATAAGATTAAATAACTTGTATTAAATTTTCCAGAGGCTCAAATTTCCTCTTGTGTGAAATATCTGTCCAGGACTTTTGCCTGTCTTATGTTGTGTTGTACACTGATTGATAGTAGATCTGTATATATTCTAGCTATTGGTGATTTATAGTAGGTCTGTATGTATTCTAGCTATAAGTGTTAATGAGGTCTTGCAGTGTTTGGCTTACCTCTTTGGTGTCATGTGGAGGTTGGAAATTTCTAATTTTAATTTGATGCAATATATTATTTTTATTTTTCATATTATAACTTACGAATCTTCCCTTATTAAAATCATGACGTGATTTTTTGTTGTTGTCTTCTAAATGCTTTATTTGTTTACTTTTCAGATTTTGATTTTTAGTGTGGGGTATGAAGCAAGAGATTCAGTTTCATTCTTTTAAACATATGAATACCAGATTATACCAACACAAGTAATTTAAAATAGATCACCAAGATAGATGCTGCCCAAAATATGTGGACATTTTTGCCTATTAGCACAAGGATTTGAAACTATAAATATCCCTATAAGTTCTGCATTAGCAACATCAAACAAGTTGTTTTGAGGCATTTTTATAATAATTGTTTTACTAAATAATAATAATTTTGAAGTTTTTTTTTTTCCTTTGGCAAACTATCCCTATGGTGGTAGATGTTTATTTCTCTTTGAATTCTGGAAATATTTTACTGATGCAATGATAACATTGTACCTGTGCTATTAGGTACATATACATTTAAAATTCTTGTTTCTCTCAGAGAGTTGAATCTTTTGGAGTTTAAAAATAACTTAGTTTATATGTAGTATGCTTTTATCCCTAAAGTTTTTCTTTATTCCTATAATAACCATATCAGATCTCTTTGGATTTGAATTTGTATAATTCTTTTCCTAACACTTGAGACCTTTCTGTTCCCCTAAATTATAGATGTTTCTTTAGGAAAAACACATTATCAGATTTGTGTTCTGATCCAGTTTTCTGATCTTTGTTTTTCAACATTTTGTTAGTTAATGTGTATTCATGTATCTGGGTTTAGATCAGTCCTACATTTTATGCTTTCTATTTGTTCCTCCTTTCATTTATTTTTTAGTTTCTACTTTCCTTCTTACTATATGATTTCACTGTGCAATTTATCTAGCTTTATTTATTTTTGGAATTAAATGACTTATTTTCCCTGGCCTGTTAGTGGTTACTGAAGAGATTATGACATACACAATATCTGCTCAAAATCTGCATTCATTATTCCCTTGGAAAACATAGAATCTTAAAATGTCACCTTGCTTTATTCTCTCATGATTTACATGTTATTTTTGCCTTACTGTTGTTATTGGTGTCAGTGAGGTGAGTGCCCATCTGCTTACCCACAAATTTCTTGTTCTTCATTCCTTTTTGTGTCTAAAACTGGGGACCTAAAATCACTTACCTTCTTGAACTATAGCCTTCAGAGGTTCCCTGAGTGAAAATAGATTTGGCAGATAATTCTAGTTTTCACTTCAACTTCATTCTTGAAAGGGTTTGATTTGGATGTTGAAGTCTATATGAGCATAGTGTGTGTGTGTGTGTGTGTGTGTGTGTGTGTGTGTGTGTGTGTGTCTGTGTGTGTGTGTGTGTCCACTTGCTGAATACATTATTCCAGTCTCCTGGATTCCATTGAGCTCAGGCATCAACCTAATTAGTGCTCCTTTAGGAAATGTGTTATTCTTTTTCTCTGGATATTGTAATGATTATTTTTTTCTTTTTCAACAGTCTTGAAAACACTCAATAATTATCTCTTTAAATATTTCATGCCCTCCATTTTCTCCTCCCTTTCTAGAAACCTGATAAGATTAGTGTCTCACTGTGTCTTGCCTTTTCACTTCTCTTGTACTTTCTCACTCCTTATCTGTCTGTGCTATGTACTGGAGATTTCTTCTGCTTTCTTTGAGTGCATCCATTACAGTCTGCTCTTAAATCTGTCTATTGAGTTTTTATTTCAATTATTGCTATTTTCGTTTCTACATTTATTTGGTTATTTTTCAAAAATATTGGGGCCTTTTTCCTGTTCCTTGCAGATATTTTCAGTCTGGTTTGTAATTTCTTTAAACGTGATAAACATTGTTCTTTTATGGTCTGTGCATGGTAGTTCTAGTATTTGGAATCTTTCAAGATCTGTTTCTTCTCTTTGTTTTCACTGTTCCTCCCTTAGGTCTTACGTTCCTGTGCTGAACTTTTTGCTGTAAAGAACCCATTTTCTTTGGAAAATTAGTGGTGGGAATTGTTTGGGGCCTAGAATGAAGTTGCATTCCTGCAGAAAGTAGTTGTATTTATTGCAGCCCATGCATAATCCTTGTAAACCCTTGTGAGTTAAATGCATGGTTTCAGATATGTGGAAAATCCAGGTCTTATGTATTTGACCTGCAAATCTCCTGTAAGGACAAGTGTTGGTTGAAACTTCTCATGTACATTGTCATGCCTCACTCTGCTCAGCAGCAAGGCCTACTCTCTCTTTTTATTTTCCACGGCCCCTCCAGGGGAGAAGGAGCTGGACAGTCTCTCATTCATCTCACGTAAGCAGTGGTACATCTCGCTGTTTCAGCTTCATGGGGAGTGAATCTCTCATCAGATTCCTAGCCTTGGATAGACACCTGAGATCCTAAAGACAATTGTTATAAAAGTACTATATTTTCAATATCTTTATTTTGTTACTTTAAAGTAAATCCTCAAAAATTGAATTGGTAATTATACACATTTTATGTGTCATTGGGAATATGTTATGGTGATGAGGTATTTTGTCCTGACTGGGCTGTTGACTCACAGAGAAAACTTAGGAGAGGATCTTGAATGAATGTTATGAAATGTGTCTAGAACCTCAAGGTTTATGAGGTATTTACAGGACCAACTGAATATTTCTGAAGAAGCTGGCATCATCAGAAGTATATTCTAGAGAGACTGGATTGAAAAGCGTTGAGACTGAAATTAGGAAGACTAGGTGGAACAAATGATTTGCTGTAAGCATTCCTAAAAATTATACTGGGAATTCAGAAAAAAAGTATTAAAGGTCAAAACCTCCTAAAAAAGGAATTGACATGATCTTGGTCATGAGGTAGATGAAAGGAAGTGTGAAACGTGAGGACGAAACCAAAAAGTTATTAAAATCTAAAGCCTGGATCACTTAAGACTCATTGATGACGTTGACCAAAGTCATAGGGAAAATGTGGAAGAAAGATAGCAATGTAAATTTTGGACTTGTTCATCCAGAAGTGGTAAACAAATGTTCAGGCACAAATGTCAAGACAAACTATCAGTGAAGTTGCTGCCTAGTTTGGAGGTTTGATAGGTCCAGGGTCACAGCTGTGAACAACCGTGCAATCAGACAGACTCCATTCAAATACTGACTCTCCATGGACTAAATTGTGCCTTGGAGTCAGTTTTATATTCTTTTATAAACTTCCGTTTTCTTCTGCATTGAATGAGAATAATTGCACATATTTCATATAGTGTGGTGATTTCCCTATTTAAACACCATACAGTGAATCTAGGGATGCTTTTCCCACAGTAGTTCCTCAATGAAGCTGTTAGGATCACACTTGGAATTGCGGTTTTAAGGCTGCAGTCACTGTAGGAGCACCAGATCTCTTAATGATATTTATGTGTTCAGAGCTGCTTGCTTAGTTCCCACAACTGTTGAACTTAGGAGTCCTCTCCCTGGTACTGAAAGTGTGGGTGTGAATCAGACAGAGAGCAAAGAGAAAGGTCACCAAGATCCAAAAATAAAAGAAGAAAAAATGGTTTCAGAACTCCAAATCCATGAATTCATTAATGAATTACTTCTTTTTTTGGTTTCAGACAGGGTCTTACTCTGTCACCCAGGCTGGAGTAAGGTGGTATGATCCCAGCTCACTGCAGCCTTGAACAACTGGCCTTAACATCCCCCTGCTTCAGTCTCCCAGGTAGCTGGGACTACAGGTGCATGCCACCACACCTGGCTCATCTTACTTTATTTTGTAGAGAATCTGGGCCTCACTGTGTCGCTTAGGCTGGTCTCCAACTCCTGGCCTCAAGAGGTTCTCCCTTTTTGGTCTACCAGAGAGATGGGATTACAAGCATGAGCCACCACACCTGGCCCTACTTTTTGTAATAATCCATAAAAATTTTTAATCATTTAATTTGTACCAATGTCGCTAATTGAAATTACTGAGATGAATGAAAGATAGTTTGTCTTCCAAAACATCCAGAAGAAAGCCTCTCAGGAAAGAAAGAGAACAGTTAGATTATTCCAGCTAGCAGCATGGCTGATGGACGTTTCTTTTGGAATATGGAAGCTGGAGAGTTTCTAAGTTGAGGGAAGGCTGTCTGTGGTAAATGGAACTGTGAAGACAATGCAGAGAATCATTGGTAGGGTGACAGTGCAGAGATGAGTCATGGGTTTTGCATCACAGGACAGGTGGTGCCGTTAGGGTGAGTGGGCACAGAGTGAGATACTCACATCTGGATGTCAGAAAAATGGATGCCAAAGACTGTGGGATGGAGGGGCAAAGGCATGGAGACGCTGAGGATTGTGAAGCCTGCGGGTGAGGAAGGAGTGACTAAACACCACGGTGGATACAGAACGGAGGAAGGTAGTAGAGATTTCACAAAGAATAATTGCAAGCTCTTGGTATCTTTCTGATTAAAGGAAGTGTGAGGAAGTAGTCAAGTTTATTTTGTTTTTGAAGTTTCCAGCTTAGGTTAATGATGGATTGAAATGAAAAGCCTGAAAGCAATAAAGCAGAAGTAGTCCCATAAATCATACTCTCTAACAAAAGAAGAGAGACCTATTCTTTTTTCTAACATAACAGAACCTAAAAATTATGATATTGACTTACGTTGCTGTAGACCATTACTCTGGGAAAGCCTTGGATTCTTTTTCTCATCTCTTAATGAAATCACCTTCCATGCTCTTGTTCTTGAATGACAGAAAAACGAGCCAGGGACTACAGATTTAGCAGGTATCTCATAAACAGCTGTGTCTTAAGCCGAATTCTAGGACCAAGTGAACCATTTCAAAATGCTTTTATAATACAGTGCCATTTTCAAAATTACAGATTTTCTAAATGCCGTGGAAAGAAGTAGTATAGCACTGTTAAAAATCCTAAATGGTTTCCATTCTTACAGTCCTTAGGAGATGATAGGTTTGCGTGCCAAGTGTACCCTGGAAGTCTAGTTAGGTCTGGAGGTCCAGGAATAATCATTTTTCCCAATCCCCAAGTTGGAGACTACACTTTCTAGAAATAATTCTTTTTCAGAGGCAGAGGGCGTTGAGGAACTCTAGTCTAACTCAGTCAACATGTGGTCCAAAACTAGCCACCTGAGATGATTCTTTCCATTTCAAGTGGACTGCCCATTAAATCAGAGGCCCATTCAAACCAAAATTACTGCAATAATTGGGAAAACAAGTACAAAGGGGACAAAAAGAAATACAAGAAATAGAGATAGGAAGAAGGTGAATTTTTTTGGTAATCATGTACTTACTCTGTATTTAAAATGGACCAAGACTACTTGATATTGTAGAATGCAAATAAGTCCTTTAAGTTCTCAGTTGCACACTTCTGGAAGAAGGGCTCTTAAACTGCAAATTGTAACATTACAATGTTTTTGTTTGTTTGTTTGTTTATTTTTGTTTGTTTGTTTTAATATGCTTCACACATATTTAGAGTAGCTCGGTTTTAACCATTATTTATACTGAGGATATCATTTGAAAGCTAACTGGACATAAAAGGGACTTGTGCTCCTAACGTATGCTGGTATGTATTAAGGGAAAAGTGGCTATCTTGGCATGCACCAAGTGTCTATCATTATTTTGATATTTGCAATATGAAGAAATAAACTATGTTAGGAAATTTTCTGAAGGCATTTTCCTACTGATCTCAGGCATTTGAAGCAATAAAGTTAACTTCACTTTTGTCTCAACATTAAATGCTATCTAATAGAAATAAGTACAGTGTTCAGAACAGCCAGTGAGGCAGCAATAGTGTTTGATTTGTAGATAAAGTTTAAAGGGCAGTAATCGTATTTGAGGTATTCTTTGAATTAAGATAATTTTATTGATTTATCACATAGTTCAAAATCTGAATTGTGCATGCATAGGATAATTTATATTTACATAACATTTTCTACTTTAACAAATCCATATTCCCTCCGTTAACTAGTTGATATTTGCAACTACTACTGCTTTGTATAGTTGCAGTATCAAGCCCAGTTGATATTTTTTACCCCAGTCTTTTAGAAATCAGGCAGTTGATGTCTTAGAAGGTAGAATTCTGTCAATAAGTGTTATTTACATACAGGTTCAGCTTATTAAATTTTTCTCATGAATCGCTTTTTAAGAAATTAAGTATTTGACTTACCTTTTGATAGGTTTCATTTAGCTTTCGAGTCCATTTTGTTTAACATAATATCACTACGAAAGCTTTTTATCATTTATTTATTCTTATCTGGCTTGTAATTTTTTGTCTTTTTAATTCCAGCCTTTCTACATCAGTATATCCCTTATGTGTGGCTTTTATAAAAAGTGGGTGTCTGGATTTTCTGGATATGATGAGCAGAGTGATGGCTAGAACTCAAAGATTCTGACCTTGGTAAAGGGATGAGAATCATAACTTAAAAGAACACATTTATTTTTACAGAATATGGTAACTTTACCTCTTTTTCGGACTGGCAGCAATTCATGCAGCTGAAACAGCTTCTCCAGGATTGATCAAAGAGTGCCTCATGCATGCACCCATGCCAGGCTCCTGGCAAGGCACCACTTGGCATTTCCCATTTGCTCTCTTGGCCCCATGATCACTCCTCCACTTGCCATGTGTCCCACTGCTGCCTGGCATAAAAACTCCAGTGTCCTTGCCAAGGGCACCAACAGAGAACATTTCTAAAGTTTCCAATAAGAGGCTGCTCCAACTCTATTTAGAAGGGTCTAATGTTCATCAAATTCACTGGAAGCACAAAAGGCCTTGTCTTGATGCTACATTAGCATGGCTTGTACAGCTTTACTGTATCCTTAACATATTTATGTGGCTGCAACACACAAGGCTTCATCATGATGCTTATACTTACATCTTTAAGATTGAGAAAGTATAACTTTCCTTGTAAAATATTTTGCTTCTTGATTTTCATTGACATAAGTTATTTAGTTTACAGAGGCATAGTGGAGATGGAAGAGGACAACATGAGATTAATGCCATTTCCTCACCACACACACACACACACACACACACACACACCTGTGTGCCACCACTGCTCCCAACCTGTGTGTGTCAGAGACAGCATTCTCTTCCTCTGCAACTTATGCCACGCTTAAAAGCCTGGGTCCCGAAGACTGCAGTTAGTTATTCCTAGACATTCATGTAGCTCTAAGGAGAAGTTATGGAGGTATGGCTTCCTCTCCCTTTTCTGGGCATAAAAGTTCAGCTCCAGTTCAGTACCAGTTGCCTTGGCATCATTGCCAGACCCTTCTGTAGCCTGCGGTTCCTCCCTTGTCCTGATTAATTGCCAGTGCTTTCTGTGCTTATCAATAAGCTGGAATTGGCATTGGGTAAACTCTAAATGTGGCATAATTGAGAAAGAGGATGATGATGGAGGTGTTTTATTCACCAATAACATTGGCACCATAGTTCTGCTAACAAGAAATGCCCTATTAAACCAGCTCTAGTGAAAAGGATGGCTCAGGAGATGGGCTCATTGTGTGACTTAGGAGGAGCGATGAGGGAATTCTGAGAGAATTAAGAGGTTCTTCTGAGAGGTTATATTGCTAATAACCAATCAGGAAGCTCCCTGGTTGCCCTTGGACAGAAACACAAACAACAACAAAAACAAGAAGAACAACAAAACTTGTTCTATGACAGCTAATTCGAATGTGCAGACTCCATTGTTTGGACAGTATAGGTTTGTGTATGTGTGTGTTTTGTTTTGTTTTTGCCTTTCTTTTTCTGTTTCTGGCCATTTTTGACCTTCTGATGGTTTCTTCTTTCCTCTATCCCACACATCTTTCCAAGATCATGTATAGTAAATGCAAATTTTCTCTGTAGAACAGTAGTATTGCCTTGTTACTATCTATCAAAAGTAAACATTGTAAAAGCCTACTTAATGTGAATACAAATAAAATCCAGCTTCTGTGCACTCATGATATAAGAAAGAGTTATGTATTCTCAAGTTGTTTAAAAATGTGAATACAGGCACCATGAGGAAACTTCATATTACAGCTAAATAAATAAGGGAACAAAAAAGCTGTACAAGCCATGCACATATCAATAATATTTTAAAGCACTTAAAAACTTTATTCCTATAAATCTTGTAAGTTTTGATTTCTTAAATTTATATATGAATATAATTTATGTTAAACTAGAAAAAAAAGTCATGATATATATGCTCTGTGCCCACATGAAAACCATTAGGTAGAGAGCTTCTCATTTTGAGTTTGTCTACCTAACGGTTTTCATGTGGGCAATACATAGCTAGAGAAAACGCTATACCATTAAAAGAAGTTTAAAACGTGGTGTTATGAATTTTATACTAGAGCAATGCTGCTTCTAGACAAGAGCAAACTAAATCAGTATTAAAATAATATGATTATTCAAGCCATTTTAGTACTGTGCTGTTAAGTTTTTTGCCATTGATTTTTAAAATGGTGCTTTAAGTTTGGTCAAATGATTTAAAAACTACAACACCCTGGTTTTAAACCTTGATTAAAAAGCAAGAGGTCAACACTGTATGAGGAGTTGCAGACAAGCAAGGAAGGATGGAGTAAGAAAGTCACCATTGAAGGGTGAGGTTAAATTCAAGTCAATAGTTGTTTCAATAAAGATGTGTACACAAACATGATGGGGCTTTCAAAAGTGAGTAGGCGATGTGGATGTGAAGATTGATCATGGATCTCAAGTCTAAGAAATGGAAGCCAATCATCTGGGGTTTGAATGAGAACAGGAAAGAATGAGGACAGTGGGAAACAAGGTAAAGAAGGAGTTTGCAGTTTCTTATTAGTTAAGGAGGGACTTGAGCGATTTATTGTTTGAAAAGATGTAGATAATAGAAGGTAGGATAAAAATTGGAGGAAGATAATTGATGTACTAACTACTATGAGTAGGAGTGAATAGAAAATCCAGAAGATAGGTGGAAAAAGATTTAGAGAAAAGAAAATTTCTGAGGCAAAGAGTAGATAGGTGGTGATGACAGTGGATCTAGGTGAGTTTATAGATTGAGAGTGGCAAGTTGTGTAACTTCCCAGCTCGTGGAGTCTCTGTTCATGGAAATGAGAAAACGAAACATTTTCCCTGATTATTTTTTCCTTCACTTCCCACACTCAGTCTATCAGTAAATCTAAAATAGGTGATTGCTCACTGAATATTTACTGCAGAGTTTGTAAATTTGACCAAACTTGCTTTGAACCCAAATATAGTCATATATATAGAAGAACTAATCAACTGCCTAATTCTGCTTTCAACCCCTACCATCAACAGCTACATTCTTAGGCTAGTTACTTAATCTCTCTGTGCTGCCTGTTTTCCTCAACTATAAAACAAGCATAATACTGTTATCTACCTCATATAATGTTAAGTAATAAAGGATTTACTATATTTAAATTCATTATAATAATATCTGGTACATATTGATTATTGCAATGGTATTAGCTATTTTCATGAATCTAACTAAATGAAAATAACTTAAGAATTAAAATGAGAAAAACAAAATAACTTTTTGCTATGTAGATATATTTCAAATGTATTTTTACTTTTCATTTTCTTCATGGTGGTCAGGCTGGTTTCAAACTCCAGACCTCAGGTAATCTGTCTTCCTTGGTTACCCAAAGTGCTGGGATTACAGGCTTGAGCCACCGTGCCAGCCAGGAAAGAGTATCTTAATAGGCTTTTAAGATAATGGTGGTTATTCTTTTCTACTACACCAAAGCTCAACAAGTGATAGCTTCTTACAGTTAATTGCCACAGGGAATGTGAAACTGTATCAATGGATTTCTTTGTATTCTGTTACATTAACATCCATTAGTGTATTCTTCTTCTCAAAGGGCTCTGCTTGTTTAACTTTATGCATTATTTATTTGACAGCTATTGGATTACTATTATGCAAAACTGCTAAATGTTGACACAAATCAAAAATCACATTTGTTCACATCAACAACCATCTCATTTAAAAAAAAATCTCTCAGTGTTGGGAAGCTGTCAAGTGCACAGTGGCAAATACATCTTCCCTTGAAGCTTAAATTTTAACATTGGCAACAAATGTTGTCAGTTGTTTTTCTTAAAATCAACAGATTCATTTTGTTCATTTTCAAGAAAATGTCTGCCAAATATCCAAATCTAAATAACTGTAATATGCTTGTCAAGCAAAAATGATGCTCCATGAAAAAATGGGTAATTCACACATTTGAACAACTGCATTGTGCTTGTTCTTAAGAAAATCGTGAAACAATTCCGTCTGCAGCAAAAGTGCCTTATCCATACTTAACATTTCCTCTTACAAAATATTAAAACATTTACTTTGGATTTTAGGATTTAAAAAATAGTTTTTAATACTTCATCATGACAATTTTAAGTAAAATTCCTTTTTGTTTTCCTGCTGTGAAATTTCATGGCAGCGAATTAATGCAGTGAATACTAGCTGCTAAGGTTTGGTACCACAGTTCTGATTCATTGCTAAGACACCAGCAGTTTTATCCACCACTGCTTTTGCACCATCAATGCAAATGTCAACCCAGATGTCCCAGTATAAACCGTAGGATTTGAAAGTTATCCAAAAATTTGAATATTTCAACACTACTTCCATTTGTTGTCAAGCATTCACATAAAAGATGATCCTTGATCACTGGCCCATGCTGACATTGGGCAAATTCAAGCAAAATCAGGAAGCCCAGCCAAGTCTGTACATCCATTCATTTTTTAGACAAAAGTAAAGTTCTCCAGACAAGATATTAACTCCACTTGTCTGAGCTGAAACTTTAATCAGCGAGTGACTGTAGGATGGGGAGTGGCAGTGTCCTGGTTTTTTTTACTTTTTTTCATCCAGTAGACATTCAGCAATGGCAGGTGTAAACGACTTTATTAGTCACCTGTGAGCTTCTTGGCCAAGGTCACACAATAACTGTGAGACATTGCAGTGAGTTCACTATTGTGAGTTTGAAAAGTGAGACTTGGCTTTTAAAGAGCTAATGATGCCTATGTTTAAAACATACGTTTTTCTTTTAGAATTCTTATTTGTCTCAGTGCTTCAATCAAACATTCAGAATAAAATCGTTCAAAAATGCCTGCTTTTCTAAGTCCCAATAAATTATTAACACCTATAAAGTGGAGGACAAGGTAGTTGTTCTCATATTTTCATTTTTATCTATAAGTTTGTTTGATTTTATTTGGAATACATTCTTCCCTTCTGTAAGGCACCTGTTCGAAACATCAGTTTCATCTTTTTTCATAACTTTAGAAATAGATGGTGCCACTGTGGTGACACAGTAGGTCTTTTAATCTCTCCTTATATGGTATAACTATATTTTCTTTTATTTAAGAGGAAATTTTACTAAGTTCTATAATTGTTATATCTATAGATAAAATTTAAATATTTATATAAGGCTTCAAATTAGATAACTAAATAGATTTACAAAATATAGCAGCAAACATACTTAATTCTTGCTGTACTTCCATGTAAGCTCAATAAACATTTTGAAGTATAAAAATAACATTGTACTGGACAAAAGTCAGGTTACTGGGTTTGTAATAAGAAGAACTGAAAATAGCCAGTAAATGTCCAGTAAAATCACTGACCACAAACTTAGCTAATCTCTGAAGATGTACATCATTTACATTCAAACCTTGGAATATTTGAAAACACAAGTACATACTTTATTAGCCATAGTAATGTTAATGCCATGTCATGTAATATCTGCAAAACTCTTCCATATTTTTTAAAAAATGAGAGTTCAAAAAGATAAATAGCATTTTAGTATTATTATGAAAATAGTAACCTTTGAATCCCAATAAAGGAACACCCCTGAACTCGAGGAATAATAATTACAAAAACATTTTTAAAAAACTTTAGTAATTTCACATTTGAAGTATATTATTTGCTGAGGAAAAGTCTAATCAGGGTCAAGGAAAAGGCTGTCTGTGCTCCACATACTCATTTATAAAATGAAGCTGAAGGAGTTTTGCATTTTCAATGCATGGCTTTTGAGGTAGACCATGGAAGAAAGACAGAGTCTGGAGGATTTTTTAAAGAAGATTGTAAGCACTCAGCCTGTGTGTAAAGTTAACTTTTGTGCCAAAGCTCAGTTCCATGGCCACCTATAATTGCAAGGGAGGCTGGGAAACATAGTCTAGATGTGAGCCTAGAAAGAAAAAGGGAGAGGTTTGTTAAACAAAACACTGTTCTCTAATAGAGTGTCTAATGTGATATACTTACTATGAGAACCTGCAGATTGGAAAAGTGTTACAGCCTTGCAAATACAGTCAACATAAAATCAAGTTGGTGTTAAGTTACTCTGTTTTTTATAGGAGGAGACATGTGATAAATTCTGTCCTGAGTATGGTCACTTGCTATGCCCAAGCACTGTTCTAAGTCCTGGGTAGAGTGTCAAGAGACACAAAATCCCTTACAGCACATTTTTAGCACCAGGGACCAATTTTGTTGGAGACAGTTTTTCCATGGGCTGGGGTTGGGATGGTTTCCAGATGATTGAAGTGTGTTACACTTATTGTGCACTTTATTTCTATCATTAGTGCATAGTAATATGTGATGAAATAATTACATGACTCACCATCACATAGAATCGTTGGGACCCCTGAGCCTGTTTTCTGCAACTAGACGTTCCTATCTGGGGGTTATGGGAGACAGCGACATCAGAAGTGTGTTGCTTATGTCCAGTCTACTCTGTGATCTTGTTTCAGTTACTGTCACTGTGGAAAGCCCTCCTTCACAAAGGATGTAGGAAATGGAAGCAGGCTTTTCAGTGTTTTCTGTGGCAGTCTCCAGATATTCTGCCTTGATTTTAATCCACAATGTACAGAGATTTGAGGTGGTCTCAAACATACTTGTAAGGCCAACGTCATTTGCAGTCTCAAGGACTAGATCCTCTTCTAGCATGGATGAAGTCCGTTCACCTGGCTTATTCACAGATGGGCCACAAACCCATTCCTTCCCAGTTCTGGGGTCTTTTTGGGTTGGGAAGTAATGTTTAAGCTCTTCTGAAAGCTGAGATAGGTGCCCATGCACCAGCAGTGAGAAAGAAGGCCCTGGCTCAGCCTCTTTCAAAATCTCTGCTGTTTGAGAGATGTCAGAAATCCTCATGTTCATGGTCACCCCGTAATTCCTGTGTGGCTTTGGATGCAGCCGCTTTATTTGCTGACCTGAACACAGTTGTTCTCCCTTGAAATGACAGATTGAATTAATTCAGCAGGTTGAATATGTTACACAAGTAAGCAAGTTTTGCAACGTATTCTGTGTTACTGAAATGTGCTTCCAGGGATGACCATTTTTCTACAAGAAATCTCTGGAGTGGTTCTCTTAACTCAAAAACTCTGGCCAGTGATCTACGTTTAGAAAGCCATCTCACTTCTGTGTATAAGAGAAGACATGGTGTGCTCTGCCTCCAACTCCTCAGAGCTACACAAACAGATGTGAGTTAAGGGCATGTACTTTAATGTGGTTGATAATTTCAGTCACACCCTGAAAACTGTTAAGTACAGGTGACATTTTTTGGCTAGCCAGCGTAGCATTTCTATATGGTAACACAATGCATAGACACATTCAGAAGCAACCTCTTTGACCCAAGTAGGGAAACCAGAAAGCCAGTCCGTCATGGCAGCCACTCCATTAGTGTGTATACGGACACAAAAATGACTAACTCAGTTTTCTTGATTTGTAGTCATTCAAAGACGTGTAGTTCTACAGCTGTGATGTTGATTGACAATAAGAGTGCATATAACATATCCTCATGCACATCCTTCTGAAAAATACATCACACAAAAACAAATATTGTTGCCTCATTGGCAGTATTGGTAGACTTGTCGACCTGGATTGCATACGTTGGTGACTTGTTAATCCTGACAATTGTTCATCGATATCCTCTGCTACTTCATCAGTTCAACTAGTTACGGTGCTAGCTGAAAGAGGAACACATGCCGTCTTTTGAACTGTTGAATCGCAGCCTCTCCTAAAAGATCATGACAGATGTCCTTAGCAGCAGGCAGGATCAATAAGGGCTCCTTAGCTTTAGCAATGAAGTTAGCCACTAAGAATGATGCTCTCAGTGCAGACACATTTCATGAAGTGGTAGTCTTCAGCAATTTCTTCTGTTCAGTAGGTTTACTTTTTTTTTTTTTCTTTTGGAAAACTCTAAAGCCGTGTCTTTTAATGCAAGGTGCTTGGTCACCACGTGGCAAAGCAGTTTTGAAGGTTTTCATGGCCTCCTTGGATAGCTGATCTCCACCCGTTGTAAGAGTGGTCTTGGAGAATGTGAACCACCACTTGCAATGAACCTGTAATTTAAGTAGGACTCTTGATATTCTCTTTAGCTGCAGCTTTCTTTTTGTTGGCATTCTTGAGGTCTTCTGCTGTCTCATCATTGGGTCTTTCCCCTTTTCAAAGAAGTTCTCCAATGACATGTATTTTTTACTCATTTTGACTAGGCCTAGCTTGTGGGCTTACCAAAACTGTCACTGAAACAAGTGTGCAGTACGGGGAATAGGCATGGATAGATGCATTAAATAAAAGCATGGATGTGCTGTATGTGGACTAAAATAAGTAGCAGATTTTCACTTAAAACCTGCCACCAGATGCAGCAGCCCAACTGAAGAAAATCAACTTACTTGTCACTATAAAGCCTGCCACCAGATTCAGCTTGTCACTTGCCACTCACTGATAGGGTTTTGATATGCATCTGCAAGCGATTGATTTATTATGACCTCTGTGTAGTCAAACCTCTTTGCTAATGTTAATCTATATTTGCAGCTGCTCCACAGTGCTAGCATCACCACCCCAGATCGTCAGGCATTAGATTCTCAAAGGGAGCGTGCAACCTAGATCCCTCAAAGGCACAGTTCACAGCTGAAGCTCCTGGGAGAATTTAATGCTGCTGCTGATCTGACGGGAGGAGGAGCTCAGGTGGTGATGTGAATGATGGGGAGCTGCTGTAAATACAGATGACGCTTCCTTTGCTAGCCTGCCTCTGCTCATCGGCTGTGCAATCCACAGCTGGTTGGGGAACCCAGACTTACAGAGTTTCTTGGTTATGGAGCAGTGGAAGTGGATGGTTAGTAAAAAAAAATAAACAGACGGACAGGTGCTGTGGCTTACGCCAGTATTCCCAGCACTTTGGGAGGCTTAGGAGGGTGGACCATGAGGTCAAGAGATCCAGGCCATCCTGGCCAACGTGGTGAATCCGTGTCTACTAAAAATACCAAAATTAGCTGGGTGTAGTGGTGTGCGCCTATAGTCCCAGGTACTCAGAAGGCTGAGGCAGGAGAATCGCTTGAACCTGGGGGGCGGAGGTTGCAGTGAGCCGAGATTGAGCCACTGCACTCCAGCCTGGTGACAGAAGAAGAATATATAAATAAGTAAAATTGTTAAATAATTGTAAATTATAATAACATGAGGAAAGTAAAACGCGAGACAGTGCTACTTTAGAGAGGATTGTCAAGCAAGGTGTTTCTGAGAATATAATATTTGAGTCAAAAACCAAAGAATGAGAAAGATCCACCTCTCCAAAGCCAGGAGGAAGGCATTGCAGAGAGACAAAAGAACAAGTTCCTAGTACAGAGCATGGGAACAGCCAGGGGTGTTGGAGAAATGGGCTAGTGTGATCAGGGAGGAGAGAGTGGGACCAGCAGCATGGAGCCAGGGCAAGAACTCACAGGGCGTTAAGATCCATGAAGAGTGATGCTTTTACTCTACAGGCAGTGGAAAGCCAGGAGAGTTCCACGATTTGATTTCCATGTGTAATAGCTTAGGTTGCTAGGTAGAGAACAGACTTAGGGATAGATACAGAGTAGAAGACTAGTTACCAAGTCCAGCTTTATCATGCATCTGCCTAATAATTCATGATCTCACCCACCAGCAACTTTAACCAATCAGTCTCTTAATCTTAAATTCAATTTAGGCTGTTTCAAAAAGAGAATATTGTTTATTGGTTTGCTTTTGTGGGTCACATGGCCCATCTGTTATTGTGATATTAATACAAATGGACTTGTGAAAACAATTTTTTCCTAAAGTTTTGGTTTTTAAACTATCCGTGCTATCACTGTTAATACAAAGACAAAAATAAATTTTCAGTTCCTAGAACTGACATTTCTCTCAACATTGTCTGGCATGAGTCATAAAAATGACAAATGTTAGCCTTCAAACTAGAAAACAGAATATCAACTACATTCCACAAAAATTGTAGAAAGCGGCACATAGGGCTGAAACATTCTAATCAAAAAGGAGATAATGAGTATTAATTATAAGTATAATTAAGCATTATTCTTAGTAGTAAGACGGCTACAATGAATAACAAAATGTCTAGATAACAAGTCATCAAAGCTGATGGAAAAATAAGGAAGATATGGGGTACCTTCATCAATACCAGTGAAACGGCTTGATGAGAACAACCAATTTCAGCAATGCTATACAAAACATAGCTTTAATTACAAAATAGGTGTTAAATACATATGTATTGAAATAATAACTACATATCTATTGATTTAGATGAAGAAATAAATTACTAATAGGAGATATCTTGATCCAAATGGTCTATGATGTCTCCATATTTTGAGTAGAAATTGCTTTCACTTTTTTTCCCTTTTTTCTAAAAATATTTTTTAAATCGATTTTTTAAAACAGATTTTTTTATAATCGATTTTTCAAAATAGCTTTGCAAAGGAACCTGTATCTTGTTTCAAAATGCATTAGCCATTTTAAATAGTGTCTATAATAAAATAAATCTAAATAGTTCATATGATCAGATTGTAGCATGGCCAATCCAAGCCTCTCAGTTTCCACAGATCAGTTCATGTAACTGTTTGACAAAACAGGAAAAAACAAGACCAACAACAAAATCTTTAATGAAGATAACCAAACTAACAATCAGACTGTAGTTACAGGTTTTGCATATCCAGGCACACAGACATAGAAAGAAACGCACTTAGATACACACATACATACCAGCACCCGTGGTCTTAATATCCATAACTAATCTCTTCCAGGAAGATGCTACTTTTTATATTGTAGTCCTGAGTTGTTGTTGCGCAGCGTCTCATAAAATATTTCTAACTCTAAAAGACTTTAACTTACAGATGATACCATGATAGTGAGAACAAATTACATTTCCCAATCATCTTTTAAATTGTATGCCAAGTTCCTTTAACATATAGTCATTGATGCCTTCACCCACTCATAAGTCAAAGAAAGCTCAACTCAGGGTGACAAAGGCTACAAGTATACGTATTATTTGAAAAAGCAAAAAGCCCAATTTCAGGTAGACAGAAGGAATACGTTCAAGAAGTCACCATGATAGCTGTAGTTAGTAACAATATGTTCTATAATATACTTGAAAATTGCCAGAGTGTAGATTTTAAGTGTTCTTACTATGCAAGAAAATGATGGTTACATGAATTAAGACATGTGAATTAGCATGATTTAGCCATTCGACAATGTACACATATATCAAAACATCACATACCAAAACATCACATTGTACACTATAAATGTAAATAATTTTTACTTGTCAAATGGAAAAAAAGGATAAATCTTGGAGAAATACAACTCCAGAATAAGTTACTCAATAAGTATATGCAATGACTATGTGTTTATTATGTAATAATTATATGTACATAATATATACTTATGTAATCATCAAAATTTTAAATTTTTTAAAAAATAGGAATATATGTATATCAAATAAGATAATACAGTGTCTCAGTGACATCATTAATGACTTGTGGGTCTCCACCTTTCCATTCTGCTCATCATCACAGTTAGCATTTTCAACATTGTAAGTTGGCTACTTCATGATTTCACAATGTCTCGTACAAGCATGACTGCAATGTAAGCCAGAAAAAGTGGTATACACCTTGTCTGTGTTACAAGGAAGACTTTCTCAGAAACTCTCTAAAAGACTCATCCTTGTATTTCACTGGCTGCATACCTACCTCAAAATCAATTCCAGAAATGAGAATGAGATCCCCAATTTGCCTTTTAATCATTAGAAAACATCTGAGACTCATGATACAGCAGGCTTCCCCAGAAATACACAAATAAGCAGAGGACAGGTGGCTGAGCCTGGGCTTGACTGGGAGGAAGATGGGAAGAGTGGGTGTTGAGTAGACAAACTAGAATACTGAGGAATGCTTTGAAAGCTAGCATGGTATGAAATGCTGCAGATAAAGATTTGATGAAAACAGGATTGTTCAGCCAAAAAAGAGGAGTTCTAGATTTTACATCTTAATTTGTGCTTCAGATATTCTGGTTAAAAATTTTGTTACAACACGTTACAGAATATTTTGAATCAGCAAAGAGGATAGTATCTAGAAGACAGGGAAATTGCCCCAAACCTTGAATTACCTGTGGATACATTTTGCGAAAACGTCTATTCTGTGGTTATGGAGAACAGATAACATAGTTAATTTAATTATTCTACCTATGGAGTTATAGGTAATGAGTAAGCTTTTTTATTTGATAATTAGATGTAAACATGGCATTAGAAACTTCTTTAAATAGTGTTTTTTTTTTTTTTGTATTGAGAAAAACCTTCTAGTAATACTAAATTAACATTTCAGTCCCAACGTCATTATACACTTTTTATTTCACCATTTGCTCTCCCCTAATGTGCTTTTTAAGGCAGATTTCTGGATAATTTAATGATATGTAACTCAAAATCACTGTAAGTAACAAATGTGGAATGGGACTAATTGTCTTTTTCTCAATTTTTAAGATCCTGACTTTAAGGACCTTGGAGCTTTGAAACCATTACCAGGTTGGTAAAATAGATATTTAATACTGTTCTGAAGACTTTGTTTTCTGCTATGAAATACACTTTTGGTTTATTATTCAAGCTCTATTTTTGTGTGTTTATTTGGCATTTTGTTATTTAGTGTGTGAGTTTGAGATGGGCGGTCCCGAAGGAATTGTGGAGTCTGTACAGATTATGAAGGAAGGCAAAGCCACGGCCAGCGAGGCTGTTGATTGCAAGTGGTACATCCGAGCACCTCCACGGTCCAAGGTCAGTCTTAAGATGAAACGGACACTTGACAGCTGACATGAGAAGCGTCTATAACGTGCATTGCTTTGAAGCAACTGGACTTGTCTAATCCATTTCAGAGTGCAGTCATCATAGGCTATGATTTCATTTTGGTTTTTGAGATGTAACTTGTCTTCTCTTGTCCAATCTAAATTTGATGTCATAAATAGCAATCTAGAGAGTGTGTTGAAGAAATCATGTGAAAACCTAGACATGAGACTTTAAGGTAAGTTGACCTCTCTGAAATATGGATTGAAGTGGTATGTGAGATCCATGGCTCTAAGTATAATTACACTTATGCTCTTATTGTCAATATCTGTACTTGGTTTATTTTGTAAACAAAATTATATCTGTAGAAGTTGCCTGGGGCCTACAAAGTCATGAATATCTGGTATGTAAAATACAAATGCAGCAAGGGCTGATAGCAATGGTAAGAGGGCCAGGGAGATCCTGTGATGACTTGAAGGAGACAGGCATGACTTAGCTACCCATGAAGCTCCTTGGGATTGCTGCTATGAGAAAATGTGGGTCCAGCATTATCAAGTCCTCCATTATTTCTCATAACTTTCCAAAAATCTAGATTTTATGTTGAGCACCCTGATTTTTGTGGGTTGGTTTTAATTACAAAAATTAAAAGTATTGGTGGGGCATGGTGGCTCATTCCTGTAATTACAGCACTTTGAGAGGCCAAGGCAGGCAGATCATGAAGTCAGGAGATCAAGACCATCCTGACCAACATGGTGAACCCCTGTCTCTACTAAAAATACAAAAATTTGCTGAGTATGGTGGCACACGCCTGTAGTTCTAGCTAGTTGAGAGGCTGAGGCAGGAGAATCACTTGAACCCAGGAGGTGGAGGTTGCAGTGAGCCAACATTGTGTCATTCCACTCCAGCCTGGTGACAGAGTGAGACTGTCTCAAAAAATAAAATAAAATAAAATAAAATATTACATGTATTAAACTAAATCTATTGTGGGCTAGATTTGGACTCAGGCCCCCATTTTTGAAACACTTCCATAGAACAACTATGTTGATCCTGTTTATGGAAATATTTTTCAGAACGCAGAGGATGAGTCATTTTGTGCTAGCAGGTGTCATAGGTCTAAGGTGTTATTTGTTCATTCTCCTGTTTTCATTTTTATTCCTCAGTTACAAACTTATAGGCAAAACAATGGACTTACTAGATTTGTAGTCATCTATTTATTGAGGTTGAAACAGTGAGTTATTAATTTAATTGGTTTTGTGACTCCATAATAAAGTCTCAAGCACTCTGCCAGAGACATGGAAAAGCATGCCAGGCCCTGTGCTCAGATGTTTCAGTTTAGTTCTCAGACAAATATGTAACAGAATAATTTAAGCAGTAAGGTTAGATACAACAGAGAGAGAAAAGACCCCTTATACAAGATAGGGTAAGTCAAAGGTAGAAGGGTACAGCTGTCAGGGTCCTGGTGAATCTTAATAAGAAGTATTGTGCCAGGTAGACAAGGTGAGAAGGCGCTCCAGGCAGAGGGAATAACGTCTATAAAGTCATGGAATCACAAGAGAGAAGAGAGTAAGTTTTTTCAGGAATTAATATAATTGCACGTGACCAAATGAAAGCATGGATAGGGAGGTGGTGTCGATTCCTTAACCTAAAGTGTTCTCTAAGCCTCTTTAAAGAACTCAGACTTCATTCTGAGTGCTTTTGTGATATATGGAAAAACAAAGCAGAAAAGTGATATGAACAGGTTTGCATTTTAGGAACATTGCTTTTTCCTGCAAAGAAGCGACTGAGGAGTGAACACTGCAAGGAGAAGAGCAAGTGGGAAGCTGTGGCTGTAATCCCAGTGCTGGAAACTAGGCCATGGTGAGCAAACATGAGTGAAATACTAGAGAGAGAGAGGATAAAATTTGGTGACTGGATATTTAGGCCGAGGGAAAAAGAAGAGCCGCTTTTTTTTCTTTTTAGAGACAGAGTCTCATTCTTTCTCCCAGGTTGTAGTGCAGTGGCGCAGTCTTGGCTCACTGCAACTTCTGCCTCCCGGATTCAAGCAATTCTCCAGCCTCAGGAATTACAGGTGTCTGCCACCATACCTGGCTAATTTTTTTTTTTTCATACTTTTAGTAGAGACAGGGTTTTGCCATCTTGGCCAGGCTAGTCTCGAACTCCTATCTCAGGTGGTCTGCGGTCTGCCCTCTTCGGCCTCTCAGAGTGCTAGGATTGCAGGCATGATTCATCACTCCCAGTGAAGAGCTATTTTTGAGGGCACTGGTCTTTCTTCACTTGATTTTTCCTTGAATATGTCTCCAGAGTTTGCATATGAAATGGAAATGTGGCACCTTTCCCCCAACTTTCAGTTACAGAGATTCAGAGATATTGCTCGAGCTTCCAGCCTTGTTGCTTGCATTTCTCTTTGCCTCTGAACAAATCTTAGAGAAAGTTAATTGCATTATGAAGAAAGACAGTTATTTTTCTTTTTTTTTTTAAGTGAAAATCGATTGCTCACACAAAACCGTAAAAATCCACTACCTGTATAACAAGAGAGCTAGATTGAAGTTTATTTTGCTGTTTTCATAAAACGTGGATTCACATGCAAGGGCTATTTATTTTTCTTAAACTCTATGAATGAAAGATTTTTAAAGACATTTTAAAAAATAGATTGATATGTGCCACACCTTACTGTCATAACTGGTACTTTTGTCACTACAATCTTAAAGAGAAGGGTTTCATGATAGTGTAAATGCACACCCTTTTCTTCCAGCTGGTAAATAGACTGTCTTTGTACAATCTCAGAGCAACAATAAACAATGTACCTGTCTGTTATAGAATTTGGCATTCTGTGACCCAAAGGGGAAGCTGCCTGCAGAGCTGGACAAAGATGGCTCTATTGTAACAGGCTTTCTCTGTTAAATTAAAGGTTAGGGAATAGGAAGTGGCTTTGAATACTGTGGAGAAAAGCAAGAACTGGAGATTACTGCCTATGTGGACATTCTATTTTTACAGAGTTCCTAGCAGCTTATGAGAATAGACTATCAAAGCGCAAGTTATACTTGAAATAGCTCGTGGTGAACATTTGAATGACACCTGCTGACTAAACCATATTGCACAAGGAAAGTGCTGAATAGTTTACTTGTGCTCTATTAACATGTATACACATTATTTACTGCTTTTCAGGCTTTTGACAAACAGAAAATATAATATCCGATGTCTCCTTTATTAAAGGATATTAATCTAGATGGTCCCCTTTAATTAGAATGTGATTAATCCAGATTTTTTAGAATTTGGAAAACCAGAGGCAGAAAGAAACTTGTTCCTGACTAGATCATTTAAAAGATGAATAAACTGAGTCAGGATAATGAAATTCAATATGAGTTAACAAGGAAATGTAGATATATGCCTCTCTGAGCAAATATTATGAGGTCTAATTCAGATTCTGGTCTGGAAAACAGCCATCAGAATGAAATGATGGGAGAGAGAATCATGGTAACTATTAATTTCACGAAGCCTGGACCAGATTTATCTCCAGCTATCCAGTGCCAAGCACAATGTCTGTTAATCAGTTAAAAGTCATGGAATAAATAGATTATTTCTAAAAGAAAGGAGACGGTAGCAATCTTCAAACATTTGTCACATGAAACAGGAATAACACTTAATCTGCAGGAGTAAGGCCTTTAAGTACTGCAGTTTATTTGAACATTTGAAACTAGAGAAACAGCTTTTAATGTAACACAGAGAAAAGCCTTTTATTTTAATGACAAAGATTGAATGAGATTTTACAGGGGGAATCCAAGCAAAGTCTGGCAGAGATTTTGTATAACAGTTAAAAGTCAAGTAATATTTTGGCACAAATAACATGAAAGTCCTCTGAAAACCAAAATTTAATGCATCTATGATAAGTGACTTGCCCACAAGCTTGGCTATTTAGCAGCAGATCTTGAGCAAGATTAGCATTTCCCAATTCCTGGTCCCGTTTCCTCTCACAAAACCACATTCTTTGAGGAAATGATCACAGTTTTTAAAAATTAATTTTAAAATCTTTAGAAATTTTATTTAAATTGACCAATAGTACTTGTTTATGTTTATCAAGTACAGCATGATGTTTCCATTATGGAATGACTAAATCAAGCTAATTAACAAATGTCACTTCATATTTTTATTATTTGCTAGGACAGGATAAGGGACAGAGTCAAAAGATGTATGAAAATACATAAATGAAGGTAATTCAATGTTGAATGTTTTGGGATAATAAAACTATAGGTTCTACTGTTTGCCCATCATTTCATGCTTAAAGTTGGCTCTTAATTTGTTGTTAACTAATTCAAAAATATTTTTGTTCAAATTAAAATAAAAATATAAAAATTTGACAAAAATAAGTCTTTTATAGTAAAGTTGTGATAAAAGTGTTGAAGTTATTTATATGATAAACATAAATTTTCAGCTACAATTCTTGGGATTGTGAATATGATAAATTTGCCTATGTGATTAAGGTTACCAGTCAGGTGACTTTGAATTAATAAAAAGATAGATTATCCAGGTCATCTTAATGTAATCACACGAGCCCTTTAAAAGCAGAGCAGATTCTTTGGATGTGAATGAAAAGGGGAAGAGAATCAGGGGACTAAGAAATGTGTTCTGGGAGTGAGGGTGACCCCAGTAAGCAGTCTTCCTGAAAATGGAGACCTTTGTCCTAGAACTGTGGGAAACTGGATTTTTAGCCTCATCTGCCCTCACCAAAGAACCCACTACTTTCACCGTACAAGACTATTAACAGTAGATGGTAATCGGGTGTCATTTAAAGCTGCTAAAATTGTGGTGATTTGTATGGAAAAATAGAATATTAAAGCAATAAACCAAGTGTAATAACTTTAATTGACTACAAAGATAAGCATTAAGGTGTCTGAAGATTGAGTCTGCTTTTATCTCCAAAAAGTAAGAATAAAATTTGGAACACAAAGTAAAAATTTTAAATAGCTAACTACCAAAAAAATTGTTCACTTTAATTTTTTTAAATGTGTCAATTTTTTACTCTCATATTTTAGACAGCTACTCAAGTGGACTTGTTTATATGGGCCAGAAAATCATTTTTTGTTATATCAGGAATTGGTTGTGCTGTGGACATGCGTGTGTGTGTGTGTGTGCCTGTGTGTTATTATTTCATAAAGCATTAAGATGTTCTGGTTCCTTCTCCAAACTGATACCCTCCAAATGGAATATTCTACATAAGTTTATAAACCTGACATGTCTGGTCAATAAAATAGAAATTGTGAAGTCCTTGGCTATATACTTTATAGAATATGATTTTATTTACAAAAGTGTCTAGTCCTATTGAAACCATGTACAGCATTTCTCAGACTGTGACATATTTAATTTTTACTTATTATGGAGAAAACTGTTCTGGCAAGTCTTAAATAATTGCCTCAAATAATGTGTATTTTCTGTATATCATTTTGATATGAGGGGACAGACCTGGTTGAGCAGTTGGTATTAAATTTTGTTTGTGAATATATTACTTAGTAAATTGTTAGCTAGATTTATTTGCTTTGCATATAAAAAGGGGTTCTGCTTTCCATGTTATTTGAAAAATAGATATTACTAGAAATTATTTACGTGTTCTGAAGTTTTCCATGTCCTGGTCACTAAATTATCTTGTCAGCCCCAACTCTTTATGATAGATTAAAAAGAATGCATCAAAATGATTCACTGAGAAGTGATGATAATCTATTTTACTAGAGTTATATATTATGTTTATCGTTTTCTCTTTTTTCAATAAGTGACTAGAGAGCTTTCTGTAGTTTGCTACATTAAATAATTCTTTCTGTTAGTATTGTTGTGGTACTAGATTTAAGCTAATGAGACAGTCATTCAAATCATACTGTATAGAGAGATTTTATTTGACATATACTAGAGTTAGTATGGGAAAACTTGATCACTTTTTCTGGATAAAGGAATTTGGCTTTTGTACTGAAAGCTCTGGATCCAGTAAAGTATATTTTCTTTTTCTATATGGTAAAAAATCATTGCAGTCACTAGATCTTAGGTGAGCATTACTGAATGCTTCAGAAGTAATTACTTAGGATCTAATGACTGCAATGATTAACTTACTCTCTAAATAGTGTTCTATTTAATAAGAATGTCCTTTAAATATAGAAGATACTTAGGTAACAGTGATTACACTTCACGTACAAATGCAAGTCCATCATCTCATATGGAAAAAATGGAACTGTTAAATGTAAAAAAAAATAGGGCCAATATGCAAATTGACTTCATAACTATAACAGTATTCTTATATAAAATATTTCTATTTTTAAAGAATTTTAAACAGCCATTTATTTCTGAGGGACACGTTTATTTTCTATAAACTTTATTTATATCTTGATAGTCAACATCTTTTCTAACTCATTTAGGAAACAGGAATAGTTTTGCTCTGCGTTCTTATTGATTACTCATTTTGTTTTAGTTTGTTTTCTTTAAGATTATAATGTTCTTTCTGGGCTATAAGTCTGTGAGCATTTAAGAACATTACATAAGGCTGCATAATGTGGTGAGTATCCAAGTGTTAGGCAGATCTGACTTCAGTAGCAGTCCATTACTTAAATGACATTACTGTATCACTTGAAGAAAGTTACCTAATTTTTATAAACTTCAGTTCTCTTCTTCTTAAATGATTTTAACAAGTATCTATTGTTGTTGAGAGATTTGAAATAATGTGTTAGCAGTGTCTTAAGCTATGGTTGGTAAAACACACAAATTTTCTTTTCCTAACAGTCAGTTAGTATTTTAAGGTGTGTTTCTACATGCAGTGTTAAATATTTTTTTTATTGTACTTTAGGTTCTGGAGTACATGTGCAGACCATGCAGGATTGTTGCATAGGTACATACATGGCAATGTGGTTTGCTGCCTACATCCCCCCGTCACCTAGATCTGGAATTTCTCCCCATGTTTTGTTGAAAGACGCTGAGCCACTGAAACGTTTCAACCTGAAAATATCAAGTGGTCAAACAGGTTTTTGAGTTGGCCAAACAACCATTTAAATATTTTTCATTCTGTGGGCTTAGTACCTGGTTTCTATAACTTTGTAAGGATATTGGGAGAGAGGCATCATTTTGTATTACACACCCTAATTTGTGTTCTCCTGCATGTGGCAATGTTTATTTCCAATTATAATTTCATATTTTTTGAGAGCTGATAAACTTGTTTAATTTATTGCATAGCATTTTAGAGTGTAAGTATATATTTGACTTCTTGCTCTATTTAACAAATTTGTATAATACGTAGATTTTAGCTTTTATTTTTATAGTGTTTTCAGCTTGTTTACTTTTAGTCAAAACCGAGCAATGTGACCTAGTGAAAAGAACCTTAAAACTAGAGTTTAAAGTTTAATCTTTTTTAAGATTAATTCACATTAATTAACTTATGATCCTGGAGCAAGTTATTTCTTTTTCTTCTTTACTCCAGCTTTCAATAAAGGTCACCTGAAAAAGAAATTTCTTTTAAAAAAAGTCTTGTTGACATTTAAAAAACAAATAAGTTAGTGTAAATTTGGAAGTTTAACATTTTTAGATGCATATATACCTTCTTAAACTGGATATTTCTAAAGTTCTCTGAATAATTTTAGAAATGTAATATTGTGTTGGGAGGAGGAATCACAGATGGACCGCATGAGTAATATCTGAGTTTTTGATAAAATAAAGCAATAACCTGGGCTTACAGAAAATGAAGGCTTCGTTGGGGCATATGTCTCTCATCAGGCTGTAGCAATGACAGGTAATTTAAATCAGTGTCAAAGTATTTGGAAATTTTAGAATGGCTTCCAACTACAATGCTACAAATTGCTCGTATATGAAAATTTGCACTACCATACAAAGTATCCTACAACTCAAGTGTTTTCCACTGTGGTTCAGTTTTATTCCTTTGTCCGTATTTCTCTAATTCATTTTGTTCTTTCTCATCAAATTATGTCAAGATTTCCTCATTTAGAACTTCACATTTTATTTTTAGCATCTTACAGATCTGCAGCATTTTGTCTTATCCTTTTATGTCATAAGTTAGATCTATATTATATCTTGTTTTGAGAATTATTGCATGTAATTTCCTCTGTATATAACAAAATAGGACTATTTTATGTAATTATTATTTATAACACGTAAATGTCTGTCATATAGGTGCCCAATAAATATTTCATGAATGCTAAACAAATGAAGTCAATAAAAAAATGAAACTACCAGTTAATCATCCACAAATATTTCTGGAGCATTTACTATGTATAAAATATGTGTTAATGCTTAGAATACAAAAATATATACCACTGCTTCAGCTTTTCAGGAACATAAGTTTATTAGAAGGGTTATATAACCTGAAACTATAGCTTTACGTGTGTTCAAAATCAGATGGGCGTGGTGGCTTATGCCTGTATCTCAGCACTTTGGGAGGCCAAGGCAGGCGGATCACAAGGTCAGGAGTTCCAGACCAGACTGGCCTATATGGTGAAACTCTGTCTCTACTAAAAACAAAAAACAAAAAGTAGCCAGGCATGGCACCTGGCACCTGTAGTCCCAGCTACTTATGAGATGAAGCAGGAGAATCGCTTGAATGCAGGAGGCAGAGGTTGCAGCGAGCCAAGATTGTGACACTGCACTCCAGCCTGGGTGACAGAGCAAGACTCTGTCTCAGGAAAAAAAAAAAAGTTCAAAATAACATAGAGGCTATAGAGATTGGCGAGTGGGAGCAGTGAAAACGTTTCACTGAACATGTAACAGTTGAACTAACTCTTGACAAATTAGGAAAAAAGTTCCTAGACAGAAGTTAGAGAATAAAGATAATGTCATGTTCATAAAAGGTAACGTTTTTGTAAATAATTATAGTGTTGACAGATAAGGAAGATGTAAATTTCCTATTTGATGTTTTTAGACTTTAAAAAAAATTATATACCACTTACAAATTTTAGCTAAAATACTGTGATTATTAGATTTGTTTCTTAGAAATATAACTTTGGCAGGAGTAAACTAGTTTTTATTAGAGTACACTTTGGGGGTGTGAGGAGAATCTGTACCTTGCAACTACCCAAGCTGGGCAGGAGACTGTTGAAATATTATATATGTGTGAATGGAAGTGGAAAACAACTTGCTTAAAGGTGAAATTGTCAGGAACTGGTACCCCATTGAGTAAGAACATTGAGGACATGAAATACATTTTCACTAATTTAAATAGTGAAATTATAAAATTTAGTGTAGACATATGGATCTGGAAGAAGTTGTCTTAATGAGTTTCACATTTTATGAAATAAGAAAAAATTAATACAGAATGATGAAAGAGATGGATGTTTGATTGAATGCCATGTCTTTAGTTTATATTCATGCTAAATTAAGAGCAGTGCATTTAAGAGGAAATAGCGTATAGACATCCGTATTAAAATAAAATGTAATCTGTATGAATGATGTGTCTTCATGAGGAAATCACTCTAGGTATCCATCTCACAGTGCGTGGGTCCTTTTGCTTTATATAATTTCCACTCTTTGACGTTGTATCCTTAGTGTTATGGTTTAATTGACACACATTTTCAGCACTGGCCGTCACTTTTTTTCGTTCTCCGTGATATCCACAGTGCCTTGAATAGTGTCTGCAGCAATCACAGGCCAACCTGTGGATGCCACTGAATCGATGGATGCATGAGCAAATGATTTCTTTATAGACTTTTATTTGGTTGAATGAATTACTTGTGGTTTTCAATGCACATTAGTGAAGAGTCGAATGATGTCTGTTGATTGAAAAATAGTACACCTAAAGCAGCATAACATTGTGAAAGAATTGTGGACTAGGAAGTTAGAGGATCCTCACATTTAATTTTCCATTTATACCATTCGAGTTTCTTCATCTGAATATGACAATAAAATAGGCCACTTTATAGAGCTGTTGGAAGTATTACAAAATAACATACAAAGCAGGTCGCACGGTACTTTTTACCCGTTAAATCCTTATTTTTATTTATGTAACTTAGCTAAACAGCTTGTCTATGTGTGGCATGAATGGTCAGAGACTAGCTTGGCCCTTTTTATAAAAAAGTTATACTTCACCTCAAAAATGAATCTGTGTATTTATGTTAAATAATTTAGTTAAACAAATCAGAGGCTGTCTTTCAGTATCATTTTTGCTTTTCCTTGTTATTAATAAAAGTTGTGTATTTTTGTACATTTTTGGAAGTAAAAGGAAGCCATGGAACAGAAAGGTATCAGGCATATTTAAAATGCATTTTGCTAAAAAAAAAAAAAAAAAAAAACAAAACAAAACAGTGTATAAGCAGGGAAAACTAAAAACTGATTTCAAGTAAGTTATGAGGAAACATAAAGCTCATTTGGATGAAAATACTCAGCTCTAGAAAACGGTGCATTTAAGTAAAGAAAGGATAATAGCATTTGAAAAAAATATGAAACACAATTTGTTCTTATTGTACATCTTCCTTCTATTCACAAGGAAAAAATAATAAGATTGATTGCAATCAAGATTGTCTTGTGAGACTGAAAAAGAGAAAAGAAGCTCTGGTACTTACTGATGTACATTCACATTTTGATACGGGGAAATATTTTATTTTTGTTTTATAGATTTACTTGCGATTCTTGGATTATGAGATGCAGAATTCAAATGAATGCAAGAGAAATTTTGTGGCTGTGTATGATGGAAGCAGTTCCGTGGAGGATTTGAAAGCTAAGTTCTGTAGCACCGTGGCTAATGATGTCATGCTACGCACAGGTCTTGGGGTGATCCGCATGTGGGCAGATGAGGGCAGTCGAAACAGCCGATTTCAGATGCTCTTCACATCCTTTCAAGAACGTAAGATTCTCTGCACTTGACTGTTTGTCCTTCATATATGCCATATGCCAGTTTCACAAGCCGTTAATGGTATTTTCTTCACACTGTTTGAGCACAGCAGGCTATTCTCTAATACATTGTTTAAACCACTACGATTCCCTTTTCTCATTTTGATCCATTGATGGGAGAGAGTTACATATTACATTTTGCTTACTTATTTCAACGTATGCATCATAGCCTTAAGATAGTTCCCACTATTCAGCTGGGAAATGATGAATTTTGTTTGTCTTTGGTTTAGCTCTTAGGAAGCATATGGAACTGACGCAGCAGCTTCTGATGAAGTTTGGGTTTAAATTAAAAAAAAAAAAATCCTGCATAAAAATATTTGGTAGGTTCTTTTTAGTAAGCTTCTCTTACAGTCCCATTCATTTCAAGTAGGTTTGTGACTTCGGAGTTCCAATTAAAGTAGGTACGGAGAGAGAATTGCTTTGGTGGGCAGTAAATAGGAAAAGTTTCTGAAAATATTTAAAACAGCACAATCGGTGATATCCACAGTCAAGTGCAAATCACAGAAACTTTAAAAAATTATATTATAATAAATTATGAGTTGTATTAACAGATATATTTTGAATATTTGTTAGAAACCCTGAATATTTCGTTTGTTACAAATGTATGCAAATAAAAAATAATTCTGAGAAATTTAGCTTTAAGAAATAAGTGCCTTGTGACATGAACAGACACTTTGAAAAGAAGAACAGACACTTTGAAAAGAAACATTCATGTGGCCAACACACATATAAAAATGTTCAACATCACTAATTATTAGAGAAATCCAAGTCAAAACCGCAGTGAGAAACCATCTCACACCAGTCAGAATACCTGTTAGTGAAAGTCAAACAATAACAGATGCTGGTGAGGTTGAAGAAAAAAGGGGAATACTTAGGTACTGCAGGTGGGAATGTAAACTAGTTCAGCCACTATGGAAAGCAGTTTGGCAATTTTTCAGAGAACTTAAAACAGAATCATCATTTGACCCAACAATCTCAATACTGAGTATAAATTGTTCTGCCATAAAGACACTTGCATGTGTGTGTTCATCACAGCACTGTTACCAAATTATTCCCATAGCAGAGGAATGGAATGAAATGAGATGCCGATCCATGTTAGACTGCACAAAGAAAATGTGATACATATATACTGGTGAATACCATGTAGCCATAGAAAAAAAAATGATATCATGCACTTTTCAGCAACATGGATGGATCTGGAGGCCATTATCCTTAGCAGCCTAATATAGTAACATAAAATTAAATACCACATTTTCTCAACTATAAATGAGAGCTAAACATTGAGTACATATGGACACAAAAAAGGGAACAACAGGCTTCAGAACCTACTTGAGGGTGGAGGTTGGGAAAAGGGTGAGAATCATAGTATTTCTATTGGATATTATGCTTATTACATGGATGATGAAATGATTTTTTAGACCAATCTCCCATGACACACGTTTTACCTATATAATAAATCTGCACATGTATTCCTGAACCTGAAGTAAAAGTTAAAAAGAAAAACTTTAAATGAAAAGCAATAAGTACCTCTCATTTCACAAATATTTTTTAATTATTAGAAAACACAATACACTATTTTTGAAATTTCAACGACTTTTCTTATTTTCAGCAGCAGAACAGCCAATGCTATTTTAAATTCACAAATGTTAAACGTGTTAGACAGTTATTTTGTATGACAAATAAGTAGTTTGGGCTTTAAATTCCCTTTTAATTACCTAGTTGGGGAATTTTAGGACACCAGAAATGCTGAATGTCACTCAGGCTTTCTAAATCTTGACACCATCTTCCAGTGTGTCAAATATCTCTCTCAGCTTTATGTTGGATTTAAACAGTATGCTGCTATGTCTTTGATTCAGTGGTTAATTAAAATGTTAGAGGTACTGCATTCTTATCTCAGCAAAATATTTGAACAAAATGTTTCCATTGTATTGACAAGCATATGAAACTCAGGCTACAAGACAACACCTTTGGTTGTTGATTACTCTACTTCAGTGAGGGTATCTCAGGGTTCTGTATTTAACTCAGTATTCTTATCAATCTTGGGTAATAACATACTGAGAACTCATATTGTCAATTTAAATGACAAAACTATGGAAGGGAAAGAAAGCTAATTTATTAAATGATATAGTCAAGACTTCCAAAAAATAACAAAAATCTGCAATTTTTATCAAAAGTATAGTATAAAATATAATATAGATGTATGAAAAAATTATATTTCCAAAATCCATAGCATAGAGAAACCTCTGACTCCTAGGACTTTCCTGTGGTCTTATTTCAAACTCAACATGAGTCAATACTTTATGACTGACAAAATAATCTTTTTTTTTTTTTTTTTTTTTTTTTTTTTTTTTTTTTTTTTGGGACGGAGTTTCACTCTCGTTACCCAGGCTGGAGTGCAATGGCGCGAGCTCGGCTCACCGCAGCCTCTGCCTCCTGGGTTCAGGCAATTCTCCTGCCTCAGCCTCCTGAGTAGCTGGTGACAAAATAATCTTATATGGTATTAGCCTATATTAAAGTTAGTAGAGTAACAATGCAAAAAAGATTTTAGCCTCATGGGAAGCTGCACCAATCAAAGTGTAAAAGGCACAGTCTGTTTTTTCCTGACTGTTATTAATGAGGAGATTGATCACCTAGAGGAGGCTGACAAAGATTTAATGCCAAATATGAAGAAATGTTTAATTCAGGATTTGTTGTTGTTGTTGTTGTTGTTGTTCAAAATGTGATAACTACCTCAGACCTATGTCTCATGGGTCTCAAAGACGAGATTTATGTTTAAAAGATATATGGAAAGTTTTGAGTGCAGTTTAGGGGGGAAATGTTTATGTTATGAGTTGTGATATTCAAAATTTGGATAGATGCCTATGAAGGATATGAAATATGGATAGATGGGTGATTGGATCTCAAAATGGATTATGACCTGGCATGAACGGTATAGGGGAAACATCTATGTAAGATAGGTGAAAAGACTGGCTGACATCAAAGATCCCTTTCAACTGTTAAAATAGATTAAGTTCTATGAGCCTTTAAAAATCTGCATAGGTAAGAAATGATGAACTGTATATATGGTGCATATATTATTATAAATATGTCTATTTGAGATGATTAAAAATAGAGTTTCAATGCATGTGATGAAATTATCTCTGGAAGTCATTGAAGTGGGTTGACTTTTCAATGAGTAATCCAAAAGACACAGGGTGTTCTTCCTACAGAGGCACCCAACCCACTATGTTCTCGCACACTGGACAAATGATCACACTCTTCAAATGATGAGTATTACAACATTCTCTGTGATCTTCTCATACATCAGAGTAAGTTTCCACTGAAAACATCAGGTTTATCCTTAATGTCATGTTACCTTCTATGTTGGTCTGAATGGTTGCGTGACACCCCTTCAAAAATTCATATTTAAAAATTCTGTTGCCAAGATGAGGGTATAAGGAGGTGGGGCATTTGAGAGGTGATTAGCTCATAAGGAGAGTGCTCATCATAGGCGTTAGTCCTCTAATAATAAAGAGGGCCAGAGAGCAGCCTTGACCTTTACAGGTGAGAACACAGCTAGAAAGTTTGATCCATGAACCAGGAGATGGGCCCTAACCAGACACCAAACCTGCCAGCACCTTGATCTTGGACTTCTAAAATCTAGAACTGGGAGAAACAAAATCCTGTTTTTTATAAGCCCCTAATTTATTGTAGTTTGCCATAGTAACTCACACAGACTAAGACGTTGCTGGTGTGTATTTGTCATAATGTTTTACTTTTACTGCATTGGCTAAAATTGTGCAGAATTCTACCATTATTTATACCTAATATCAAAGTCATCCTGCGATGAAGTATGTGGGTATAGACTGTATTCACTGAAGTGAAAGTATTCCAGATAAGAGACGAAGACCTCAAAACAATAGAAAGTGGACATCAATCAGTGCTGCTGCTTGGAAATGGGTGGATGAGAATCATTTTAAGAGGAAGCACAGAGACTTTGTTTAGGAAGTTTCAAGTTCCTCAGATGGCATTGCCTTATTCAAATACTAGTGCCTGAGAGAGAATTTTGACTTACATTTTTGTCTGGCAGATGATTTTGGTACTTGTAGATGGTGATAGTTACACAAACTATTTATGTATGTTTTATATATGGCTAATATATACAATTACATTAATGGAATGCATATTAATATACATATTACCTAATATATAATTATACATCTAACATGTAACTTTATATGTCTAGCATATAATTATGTACATCCAATATATATTTAACGTATATATGTGTGTGTGTATATATACACACACATATATATATATAATTACAGATATTATCTAATATTTACTCCACTCACACACACACATGCAGTAAAGGTTGGAGATGTAAAATCAGTGATCAACCTTGGTCTTATTCAAGTAATAAAAAACTACCTGGATATTTTTCCTGGTGCCTACGCATAATTATAAAATAGTATCCCCAGTTCAGTGGTGAAATGCTTAGCGCATGCTAGGGCCTGAATGTTTATGTCCCTTCACAACTAAGAGTTTGGAATTTTTAATGTTGTTTACAAGCCATCGGTCTCTGGTATTTTGTTCTAGCGGCCTAAGTGGACATAGACAGAAAATTCGCCCTGATACATGGGGGTGCTGCTATAACAAATACCTCAAAATATGTGGCAATGGCTTTGGAACTGAGTAAGGAGGAGAGGCTGGAAGAGCTTTTGGGTGCATGCTAGAAAACATTTATGTTGTCATGAACAGATCGTTAAGGATGATCCTGGTCTGGGCTCAGTAGGAGAGGAGAATCTTGTTAGAGAATACCTAAGTTATTTTGAACAGAATGTTTATAGAACTATAAATAGTAAGGGCCATTTTGATGTTCTTTCAAATGGAAATGAGGAATGTGTTTTTAGACAATGGAGTAAAGGTCATCCTTATTATAAACTGGCAAAGAATTTGGCAGATTTGCGTGTGTGCTTTTGTGCTTTGTGGAAGGTTTTTGCTTGTGAGGGATGAAATTGGATATTTTGCTGAGAAAATAGGCAAAATATTGAAAGAACGTTTGGCCCCTGACTGCCTGTCATAGAATCAAAGAAGAAATAAAATTTTCAGAGATGGAATTATTAATCAAAATGGAAGCTGAAACTAAAGATTTGGACTTTTCTCAGCCTATTCGTATTGTAAAGAATGAGAAAACATGCTTGCAAGTAAACACCAAAGGTATGGCCAGGCAGGCACCTGATGAGTGTGGACTGGCCATCTTGGTGGAAGTCAGGACCTACTGCTGAAGACAGTGGAAAGATGACGCTGAAGGCATGTCAGAGATCACTGCGGCTGCCTCTCAGCTCGGGTCCAGAGTGCCAGAGTCTAAGGGGACCAGAATGAGTTGAGGGAGGGCAACCACTGTCCAGCACCACCCCGTGTCCCAAACTTTTCCCCCTGTAGTTTCCGGCAGCAGTCTTCCTCACTGCATCAAGTGGAGCATGCACATTTTGATCAACAAAGCTGTGGCATAGCTGCCTTCACCTAGATTTCAAAGAATACTTGGAACCCAGGCACAGGGCCCCCCACTAACAATGCCAAGCAGAATCATGGGGTGTGGCCACCCCTGAGGTCAAGACCTTTAGAACCAAGGACATGTGACTCCAACCTATGAAGACTGTGGTTGTTCCCAGAAAAGCAGTTCGGTAGACCTCTACCCCAGTGCGTTTAAAGGATAGAGAACTAAGATAAAATTTTTATCCTCCTCCCCTCTCCCCACAACCTATCCCTTTCTCCTCCCCTCCTCCCCCTCCTTCCCTTCTTCTTCTTATTCCTCCTCCTCCTCTTCTTCTTCTTCTCTTCTTCCTCCCCCTCCCCCTTACTCCTCCTCCTCCTTTCTCCTCCTCTTTCTCTTGGTGGAGTTTCATTATTGTTGCCCAGGCTGGAGTGCAGTGGTGCTCACTGTAACCTCCCTCTCCCGGATTCAAGCAATTCTCCTGTCTCAGCCTCCCAAGTAGCTGGGATTACTGGTATGCACCATTATACCCAGCTAACTTTTTTGTATTTAGTAGAGACAGGGTTTCACCATGTTGGTCAAGCTGATCTTGAACTCTTGACCTCAGGTGATCTACCTGCCTTGACCTTGGGATTACAGGCATGAGCCGCTGCTCCTGGTCCAGAAAATTTTTCTTGAGCCTCAACATTTTGTGCTTGCTGGGGACCTGCTACTTCTTTCTGATGTCTCCCTTCTGGACTGGGACATCACTGTCCTATGCCTGTCTCATCGTTTATTTTGGAAGGATATAACACATTTTAATTCACAGATTTACAACTTAAGAGCAATCGGCCTCAGAATGTATCTAAAGCCTTACTCATATCTGCTTTAGATGAGATTTTGGATTTAGATTTTTAATTTGACACTGAAACAAGTTAAGACTTTTAGGGCTATTGGGATAAAATGAATATATTTTGCATGTGAGAAGGTCATGGATTTTGGATAGAATGCTACGGTCTGAAGGTTATGCCACCTCAAACTATATATGGTGAGATCTGCACCTACCCAAGATGATGATATTAGGAGGTTAGACCTTTGTGAAGTGATTACATCATGGAGCACAGCCCTCATAAGTGCGATTAGTGCCCTTATAAGTGAGGCCTGAGGGAAACCCTTCACCTCTTCTGCCATGTGAGATTCTAAGGTAGTTGTCTATGAAGAATCAAATCCTCCCAGCTTCCACATCTGCTGATGCCACTTAATTGTAAACTCCCCAGTCTTCAGAACCGTGAAAAGTAAGTTTCTGATTGTTCATAAGCTGCTCCCTTTATGGCATTTTTTTTTTTTTTGAGACTGAGTTTCACTCTTGTTGCCCAGGCTTCAGTGCAATGATGCAATCTCAGCTCACTGCAACCTCCATCTCCCAGGTTCAAGCGATTCTCCTGCCTCAGCCTCCCAAGTAGCTGGATTATAGGCATACGTCACTACACCTGGCTAATTTTGTATTTTTAGTAGAGACGCTGTTTCTCCATGTTGGTCAGGTTGGTCTTGAACTCCCAACCTCAGGTGATCCGCCCGCCTCAGCCTCCCAAAGTTCTGGGTTAACAGGCATGAGCCACTGTGCCTGGACTATGGCATTTTTATAGCAGCACAAATGAACTAAGAGCATGCTGTGGTTGGGTTTCTTTGTCCCGACCAAAACTCCTGTAGAAATTAGACCCCCCGTGTGGTGGTATTCAGAGGGGTGGCCTTGTGGAATGTATTTAGGTTGGGACAAATACCTAATGGCTTGATGTTGTTCTGGTAACGAGTGAGTTCCCACTCTCAAAAGGCTGAATTTATCTGCTCAGGAGTGGTTTAGTTCCTACAAGTATGGGTTATGATAGAGCCAGGACGTCCTGAGGTTTTTCAGCTCCTGTTTGCACATGGCCACTTCCCCTTGGAAATTCTTCACTTTGTTGCAACACAGCATGAAATCTCTCACCCAAAGCCAGGGTCATGCCCTTGAACTTCTCAGCCTGTAGAACTCTGAGCTAAATAGATCTTTTTTAAAAAATAACCTACGCAACTATGCCTTTATAGCAACACAAATTGAAACAAAAAAGAACATGATAATATCCTAATATCTGTCAAATCTTCTAGTGCTTGGACCATAGGATATTTGTAGGGCTTAGAAGAGAGCTTAGAGATCATCTGTTTCAATTTTTCACATATTCTGAATTCAAACAGAAAAAAAAAAGGTTCACTGAAATTAATTGACTTTCCCCACACATACTCAACCCCATGGTTAATGATTTGTTAACAGAAATTAGGCAAGAATTAAAGACCTGACTCCTAATCTCATGATTTGTCGTTTGAATATCTTTGCTACTTTTGAGGCACTTCTGAGACAGACCTAGGATTTTCTAAAGAGGATGATGATGATAATGATTATTAAAATAGGTAACAGTTATTCTCAGATGTTAGCATTGTTTTAAGTGATTACAGACTGAATTTTAACTCTTCTCTCCTCTCGACTGCATTTTATCACTGCATACTGTGCTTTCACACCATAATCATATAGCATGCTGTGTTCACATGGCTCTCAAATATCAGACAAAAGTATGCTATAATGAGGGGTTTCTATTCTGAAACATGCTAATTTGGGGACTAATGGATTCCAATATGAATATATTAATATATTTTTAGCCATCGTGTTTTTACATTTGTATCTGAATAAATTACAGGAAAAGGAAATAATGAGTGTATAAAGGAGGTGTGAAATTCTTACTAAAAATTCATCAAACTGTTAACTTACAAGTGCACATTAGAAGAATTCTATAAAACGTGTTAAATGTCAATATTTTTAACAAAATGTGTCTAAAACTGGTAATGGGGTAAGCATAAGGGCACTGACAAGGCTAAGTATTTACTTGAAACTAGGCTTGATAATCCCCACCTCTGCAGCCTACTCCCATAGGTATAATACTGCCGCATGGACTGACCTTGCTAACTCTTCACCTCTGCCTTTTTCAGTTTTGCCAATGATTGTTACCCTGATTTATGGCATCACAAGGCTGTTGGCTGCCCAGCTAATTTTTTTTTTCTTCAGAAAAATCATCTACAGACTTTATCCTGTAAAGCAATTTTGAAACCCAGGGGCAAGTCAAAAAAAAATTAATATTTTCACCAAAAGAGAACTCTCTTCTTGACTAGCCTTAGTAATATGCAAAATGGCACTTTGCACTTGAATCACACAAAATGTTTAGTCCACTCTTAAACAGTTTATCCCATGGAGAAGAGGACATACATGAGTAGTCAAAAAAGAAGACAAAACATTTAACTATTATCGTTAGCTTATATTCTTTAAGAAAGAGGATTTGTTTAACATTAAAATATTTTTGAGGCTTAACAGTAAAGATAATTAATCAGTAATTAATTTAGTTTCATAGATGAAGAAGCCACAAATATCAAGAAACATATTTGCAGTTAAATAATTCATCTAATTTAGATATGCCATATTGGAAAATTCTTACATGGATTATTGAAAGTGTGCTGTATTTTGCTTTATGGACTCAATTTAAGATTTCTTATATTATTGCAACTTTATACCTTGACATCCTTTTTTTAAAGTCATTGACCCTAAAGAATCACTAATATTAAATGAATGATTATATTTAAAATACTTTTAATTTTGAATATACTTATAGTTAAAAATTTATAACCAATTACGATAGACTTGTGTATTTGAAAAACTATCCAATATGAAAAAAATAGAGACCTTAATGGAATATGCTTATTCAAGTAAATTACCTGCTAAGTTTTCTGAGTCAATCTTATTCTGTGTTTGGAATATGAATTTGCAGTACCTGGAATGGATGAATGAGTAGTACCTAGTTTTGACTTCTGAAGTTCCACATTTAGCTGCTCTTCTGCTCTTTTTTACAACTTTTGCACCATAAAATATGAATCACTTAGTATTTGATTGAAGAATAGCATATTTCTGTTAAAAACAGACATATAAAGTAGAATAGGTGGAAAAATAAATTGTCTACTTTATGGTTGTACGGAAATTGTTTACAATAATTTGCTAACATGTGATAACACATTTAGTTTTGTGTTAACTCGTTACAAAAGACTAGTAAGTCTAAGCTATAGATTTATTTATAATAAAGAAATATACATACAGTAACATTAAGTTCCAAGAACTGAGTTGAAATATTCTGTGAAAGGAAGATTCTGAGATGAACTGAGACATTCTCCATTTGTATTAGTCTGTTCTCATGCTGCTATGAAGAAATACCCAAGACTGGTTCATTAGTAAAGAAAAGAGGTTAAATTGACTCACAGTTCCACATTGTTGGGGAGGCCTTAGAAAACTTATAATCATGGCAGAAGGCATCTCTTCATGGGGCAGCAGAAGAGAGAATGCATGCCAGCCAGCTAAACAGGAGATGCCTGTAAAGCCATCAGATCTCCTGAGAACTCACTATCACAAGAACAGCATGGGGGAAACTGACCCCATGATTCATTTACCTCCACCTGGTCCTGCCCTTGGCATGTGGGGATTATTATAATTCAAAATGATATTTGGGTGGGGACACAGAGCCATACAATATACAACTCTTGGTGTAGAAGGTACATAGAATCCACTCCCCTTGAGACAGTCATAAGGTGAATAGTCTGGGATATCATTTGCTAATTAACTTACATTTTTTTCTGTGAAAAGTTATTTTGCAGATGTATATAAAGGCTTTAATGAATTGACTTTGATTTAATAAAAAGAAGGGAGGTTATCTTAGGTTGACACGACCTAATCAGATGAACTCTCTAAAATTGAAGAACTTGAGAGTAAAACACCTAAGCTTCCTTGGACAGGTGGTTAGTAGAAATCTGGATTTGGAGAACTACAGGTGATGACTCAGATGCGAGTGAGGAGGAATATGTTATTTGGAACTGAGAGAGGGGGAAATCCCTGTTTCGTAGTGGCAGAAAGACTAGAAAAATTGTGTTCTGCAGGTATGTGGCAAGCAGAATTTGTAAGTTACAAATATAGGCTATGTAGCTAAGTAAATTACTGAGATAAATATTAAAGGTGTAGACTAATTTCCTCAGCAGAAATGTGTCAGCTTGGACAGGAAGACACAGAAAGAGTACCCAGTGAAGTAGTCAGAATGCCAAAATTCTGATAGTGTGATCAGTCTGATAAAGCTATATATGTGTGTGCATCTGTATATATGTGTATGTGTGTGTTTGTATATATATATATATATATATATGTGTGTGTGTGTGTGTGTGTGTGTATACATATACATATATATATACACACACATTGATTGGCACTAAAAGTTGAGTAACCACTAGCCTAATGTGTGTGTGTGTGTGTGTGTGTGTGTGTGTGTGTGTCTATGTGTATATATATATATGCCACCTTTCATGAGAAAGAAAGGCTGTCTCAGAGAACAGAACCAAGGGCAACAGAGTAGTCAAGAAAAATTTGACGTTACCCTGATGAACTTCCAAACTATTATGGATTTATTACTCCTGTTTATTCTCCATTCATCCTTTTTTGAACTGGAATCCTATGCCTGTTCCACCACTGTATTGGAGCCAGATGGCTTGTCACTAGTTTCATGAACCCATACATGGAGAGAAACTGTACCTCCAGGATCTGCACAAGATTTAGATGATTCAAACAAGAAGACTCTAGAGTGTGAACCGATGAGATTTAGATGAGATTTGAACTTTATGTCATGGAGCCATGGGGTGATACTCGTGGGATTCTTATAATCACAGTCCCTTATCAGTTGACTTTGAGTTAATCGAAAAGGAACCTATCCTAGTGGATCTGACCTAATTTAATTAAAGATCTAATGGTTAGGGACGAAAGAAATCTGAGATTTTTAACTGTAGTGAACGCTCCTGCTGGCCATAAAGAAGCAGCCTGCTGTATTATACAGAGGACTATGTGGCAGGGAATGTTGAGCAATCTTTAAAGCTGGGAATGTCCTCAGATTGCCAGTCAGCAAGAAAGCGGAGACCTCAGTTTTATCCCAGCACTCTGAAATATTCCAACAACCTGAACAAACTTGGAAGAGGCCTCCACATTTTTCATGAGAACCCAATCCAGACAGCCTTCTTGATTTTAGCCTTCAGAGACTCTAAGGAAAGAATCCAATTGAGCCCTGCCTGGACTTCTGGCATACAGAACAGTGAGATAATAAAAAGGTATTGATTTAAGCTGTAGGTAAATTCATGATAATTTGTGACTCAGCAATAGAAAATACTACATTGTATTCCTATTGCAATGATATGGGATTTTTTTAATGTAATGGATGATCTAAATCTCAATTTTAACATATTACTTAAAAGCATTTATTAACATACTGCTTTTTATTAGTATAATACTGGTCTTAATTTTGGTAGTTCAGGAGATGTGTCAAAAATGCTGTAATTGTAGGAAACAAATACACTTCTGCATCAGACCGACACTAAAAGTTGAGTAACCAGTAGCCTAATCATCAGTTACTTTTCAATTTGATTCATGTTTACATTCCTCCTTTTATTCTTTTATTTCTTCACTAAACTTTTAAGCACCAGGCATGGATGGCTCAAAGATGAATATATGATGGCTGCTTCTCTTTAGGCACCTCACTTCCACACTAACTCAGATTCAACCCAAGTGTGTGACTCACTTCAGATGTTCATTTATATCTGGTATTCTGTGCCACACTCCCACCACATACTTCCTCATTTATTTTAGTAAATTACCCACGGAAGGTTGTACTCTAAGAAGCTCAATTCTCTGTGTGTGTAGTTTTCTCTGCAGTGTTTGTTTATGTTAGCTGGGTCTTTGCTCTTCTGACACAGTGATTGATTTTATTTCACTGTTCAGTTTTATTATCTTTTCCTGTCTAGAACAAGATACAGCCTGCCATCTGTCTCTTGTTCACACAGTTTGCATTCTGTCTTGGATAATGAAATTCCTAATTTTGTAATAACTAAGCAAAATTGTCATATAATCTCAGTAACAAAATTTAATTGATCCTAAGGGGGAAAAATTATAGATTATAACTCAATAACTCCATGAGATTATGCACCAAAATATCTTCAGAATAATCAACTTACTTTAATCTTTTTTAAGTTCTTTCAGATTTAAATGGAAGATGACTTTCAATAACTTTGTTAGTTATGGAAAAATGAATTAACATGTTTTCCAATTTAGAGTTATTTTAAAGCATCAAAGAGAAGAGGGAGTCAAAAATGTAAATCTTCTCACTTAATAATTCACAACATTGTTTAATTTTTCCTCTAGACTAAGCAAGGCCAAACACAGTTTACAAGTTTAGCATAAACACTAAGATTAAAAGACATTTTATTCACTATGTATTTCACCCCAAAAGAAAATGGTATGTGTCAGAGAAAGTAGTGTTATCAATCATACATTGCCCAAGCGTAAACTAAAGTCCTACTATAAATCTTATGCCACCTCCTTGTGAGTCGATGTCTCTTAAAAAGATTAAGAGCTCTTTAATTATGTAGGAAATATTTACTTATGTATATCATTTAGCAGCATAAATACCAGATGATATAGATTTAAATACAAACAATACGCAAAATATGCTGAGAAAGTTGCTGAATGTGTATTCAGATATTGGCAGTTCTTCCTAAAATATACATAAAGTACACTATAGGTAAGAAAAAACATCACCATATTCAAATACATATAAACGTCAAATATATTTTAATATAGAAAATCATAATCAAAATAAATATGGAAAAGTGGACCTAGAGAATAATTGGTAAGATAAACAACAGGAAATAGGTACATATTTGTATCTTATAAAAAGTAAAGATTATATTCAAAAATAAGAAAAACATAAGCATTCTAATAGAAAATAGGGCCAAATGTGTATAATTAACTACTAAGAGAAGCATAAATGTTCTGTATGTATAAGAAGCAAACATGTAAACATATTAGTCAACAAAGATATAAATTCAAAATTTAATGAGACACCATTATCACCTATCAAAATGCTAAAAGTATGAAATAATGTTGGAGATGGAATGTTGAAATAAAAGCATATGCACGGCTTATGGGAAACAAAATTTTCTTGAAGGACAATTTAGCAGTATATATCAAAATTCCAACATAGGGAACAAAGATAGACTATCACCTTTTAACCAGAAATATTAACCTCTAGGAATATATACTGATCTGCGTCCGTACTTGTAAGCATGGAAAGTGCTTATGTAGACTGGTTAAATGGTTCTGGGAATGTACACACACTTTTTACTGAGATGATGTGGTAGATTGATATTGACATTGGACTATGTTAACAAACAAGATGTTAGAAGCAAGTAGCAAACAAAACAATTGTACATTACATAAATACTCTTGGACCTATATAGGATAAACATTTACTATATGTCATCTATTATATATGTAATACATATATGTAAAAGTCAATGAGATTAAGATATGAATAGTTATATTTGGGTGATATTTTTTGCCTGTGTTTTCTGATTTTCTACAATAGATAGGTATTGGTTTGGTAAACACTTTTTTATAAAGCGAGAAATAGGACTTTCTGAAAAGATTTATTAAGTCTAGGAAAGCAACAGTGTATACATTATTTTCTATGTTAGGATAATTGACTCATCTACAATTTCACAAAAGAACTCATCAGTAGGATTTTAATATGCCAACTGTTGAGGATACCACATTGCCATATACTGACATGTTGTTTTCAGTCTAAATAATAACTCTGTTCTGCAATAGAATCTCTCCACCGTTTGTCTTCTGAGACACACCCAGCTGACAACTGACTTACTGCATGACAGATCCTGACGGTGAGCCTGAATTTTTGACATGTCTTAGAATACCAAATGTAGTATTGGTCTTTCTCTCCCCTTGATATGAGTGTGTACACCCTTGAATTCACTTTAATAACTTAAAGACACAGATAATTTGTAAAATGTAGCCTTGGATTCCTTCAGAGACTAATTATGACAGGAGTTGTCAGGGTGTTCTGGCTGGTAACTGCCACTTTCCATCAGTGGCTTCATCTTCACTTTTCTCATCACTGTCCTCTCTTGTCCCTGGTTGGTGTGCTGTACAGAGATGACCGCTTTTGCCTGAGAAGTCTGATACTTGTTCTAGACAGGCATCCTAGTTTCCCGCTGCTGCTGGAACAAATGAGCATACATTTAGCAGCATCCAAAAACGCAACTTTATTACCTCAAGCTTCTGGAGGTCAGATGCCTAAAATAGGCCTCACTGGTCTGAGACCAGGTTGCCAGCAAGGGTGCTGTCCCATAAGAGGCTCCAACGGAGAGTACATTTCCTTCCTTTTCCAGTTTCTAGAGCAGTATTTCTTGTCTCATAGCCCTTCTCTTCCATCACAGCCACCAGTGTAGCATCTTCATGTGCCTTTCTGCTTTGCTGTTATATCATCTCTGTTCCTTCGGTCTCTATGTCTCTTCACTTGTTACTGCCTTGGGCTCAACTGGATAATCCAAATAATCCTTCATCTGGAAATCCTTAATCACACTTGTGAAGTCCCTTTTTCCATATAAAGTAATATTCACAGGATGTGAGATTAAGATGTGGACAATTTGGAGAACCATTATTTATTTGACCACAATAGAATTGATATTTCTAGGTTGGTTTTGCTTGTCTTTATTAAGCTGATGGGTTCTTTGTCTGAAATTTTAAAAAGCAATGATTACACCTTTGGTATATTTTAACACAAGTCTGCCTTCGCACCTTGCTATTGAATAAGTACTCTTTTTTATAAAGAATTTATTTTTAAATTAAATATTTTATTACTATAGAGAACATAAAAGAAGTTAATGTGTCCTAAAGATAAAAATATAACTTTGGGCAAGTATAGATGTGTTTCAAATTTTAAAATAAAAGACAAACCGTTTTAGACACAAAATCACAAATCAGCCACTTAAAAAATTGTTTTACTTTTGAAAAAGATCCAAAATGGAATTACAGAGTGTAAGAACACATGTTCAGTGTCAGTCACTTCTGCCGCTTTCTTATGTGTGATGCCTGGACTTGTATTCTCAATTTCCTTTCTGTAAAACAGAGAAAAGATTACAGGGCAGCAGAAAGTTTTAAATATATGTCTGGAACATAGTAAATGGTCGGTCAGCAGAGGGTGGCTAGTATCCTATCTGTTAGTGAGACAACAACATACTGAAGCTTTGATAGTTAACACTTTCAAATACAATGAGGGCATTAAGCAAAGGAAAATGAAATAAAGTTGTATTATCTGTCTGAAGACCTCTGCCCCTCCCTCTCTCCCTCCCTCCTGTCATGTCCTGCTTCCTTCCTCCCTTCCTCTTGCCTCCCTTCCTTCCTGTTTTCTTTTAAAGCTTTTGATTAAGTTCAAATGTACGATAAAGAAAACAGCTGTCTAAAATATTATAACATTTCAAAGAATTATTGGTGGACTTTTATTACTGACTTGGTTACTTAACTCATTGAAAAAGTATTCTGTACAGACGTGGAGTTTGATGAAATACCTAAAATTCAAAGTAGATTTCTTAAGTAATTTGACTAAAACAAATATCTTAAATAATTTTGCTTCTTTGCTTATTCATTGAGTTACTGAGAAAATATTGCAGAATTTTCATTGAACCATCTAGAAGAATTTTTTTTTTAAATAAAGTGAGTGGGTCTATAAGGAATCACTTGGACAAGAATAAAGGCAGGAAATTTCCTATAATTTTTAGTAGAATCCTTGGGAATAATCTATCTTAATCTCTCTGAATCTAGTTTTACAATTACTGTAGTTTATGTCTGTCCCTGAAAGTATACAACGTATGTTTGTTATATGGAAACATAAAATTATTATTTTTAATTGATAGCCTTTGAACTGGCGGATGCCTAGACTTGAGGTCACGGTGATGTTTTTAGGCTTGGCCCTAATCTTTGTTTACGGCAGGTCCCCTTTTTGGGACTTGGCATGTTCAATGAGAGCAAGTATTGCACCTTTATAAAAGAATAGTGTGTCTAAACTAGCCAACTGCTGCAGACATGTATATATCATGAAAACCAACTCTGGCCCATATGTTCTGGGCCTAATAGTAACCAGCATGTAGCCTCTTAAGAAATTTAATACCCTCCTTATTGTAACTGTAATTACTAATTATACACATTGAAGAAATCATTGTGGGGCTGAATCAAGGTAGACATAATGGCTGTATAAAAATATATAATAATTTCTTGGGATGATAAAATAATGGATGAATTATGATGTGGTTCACATCATATAAAGGAAAGAAAGAGTTTTTATATGTGGAATGTAAGTTTTCAATGAAGAAGTGTTTCTTAATATAATAGCTTTCAGACAGTAAGAATATGCAATTTTAGCACAAAGATTGGGGAGGAGTCTAATAAATATGTGTGAGATCAAATTGAAATTGCAGAATTTCTTGTCTAAAAAACATTAATATATACACAACTTACTTGATAATACTGGATATTTTCAAACTGTGACTTATGTTAGAACAGAGTTTTGAAAACAGATATTGATTTTTCAAAACAACTATGAAGATGATAAAGGATATGAAGTGAAGATACACAAATCTATTTCTGGCCTCAAGTCTGGTCAGCATTTTTCAAATAAAATGTCATATCCTCTAATTGCATAGCCTATGGGCCATTTTAAGTTTCAATGTGGTGACAAGGGAAATTTTTCCATTTGTTTTGGAAAAAAATTGTTCTGTGGGAAGTTTTGATGGCCAAATATATTTCAAATATATATATATATATATATATATACATATATATATATATATATATTTACATTTCTGTTTGTGTAATTCAAATACCACAATTAAAAATGATTAGTAGCAAGTTATGTATATGGTGATTTTATACATATATATATAAAGAAAAAATTATATATGGAAAATGATTATCACCATATATTATATATATATTATACGTATATATATGTATTATCACTATATATATTATATATATGTATATATGTATTATATATATATATTATATATGGTGATAATCATTTTCCATATATATAATTTTTTTCTTTTTTTTTTCGTGAGATGGAGGCTCACTCTGGTGCCTAGGCTGGAGTGCAGTGGCACAATCTTGGCTGACTGTTACCTCCACCTCCTGGGTTTGGGCAATTCTCCTACCTCAGCTTCCTGAGTAGCTGGGATTACAGACACACACTGCTGCACCAGGCTAGTTTTTGTATTTTTAGTAGAGATGGGGTCTTACCATGTTGACCAAGCAGTTATCAAACTTTTGACCTCAAATGATCCACCCACCTGGATCTCCTGAAGTGCCGGCATTACAGGTGAACCACTGTACCCAGCCAAACTGTATATATTTAATCACATTTTTGAAGTTTTTAAAAATTTCCATCTTTAGTTGACTAGTCATAATTGATATCTCTAATGTCTTATTTATTTTCTTTCAAGTTTATTTTTAAAGTTTTGCTGTTTTTTAAAAAATTTAAATCATTGTCAGACATTAATGAGAAGACATTCAATATCAATTGTGTTGCTAAAAGAATTTTTATTCTGGCCTGGCGCTGTGGCTCATGCTTGTAATGCCAGCACTTTGGGAGACCGAGGCGGGTGGATCATGAGGTCAGAAGCTCAAGATCAGCCCGGCCAAGATGGTGAAACCCTGTCTCTACTAAAAATACAAAAATTAGCTGGGTGCGATGACATGACAGATGCTTGTAATCCCAGCTACTTGGGAGGCTGAGGCAGGAGAATCACTTGAACTCAGGCAGCAGAGGTTGCAGTGAGCAGAGATTGTGCCACTGCACTCCAGCCTGGGCAACAGAGTGAGAATCCGTCTCAAAAAAAAAAAAAAAAAAGAACTTTTATTCTTATATATGGTCTGTCACCAAATGTTTATGGAGCATCTACAAAGCGGTACATCTGGTTACCAGGCTTTCTTATAAGAGGAAGCAACAAGGCACAGGTAAGTTAACTCAAAGAGATTAGCCCAAGCCCTAGTAAGTGTTGTGAAAAAAAACAATATGAGTCGTGTGGTGGGAAGGATGAGGGCGTGGTGACCTGGTTATGGTGGGTGACATCTGAGGTTAGGAAGAATTTTATAAATGTTTAGAGTGTGCAGAGGCTTTGAGAATATAAATCACTTACTGTGTATGATGGGGCACAAGGAGCTTGGAAATTAACATTATTGGAAGGTGTTTTGGGGTATCTTAAAGTGAAATGTGGCCTGATTTACACTTTCGAATGACCAAGGTCCCCATGGCTTCTGTGTCCCAGAACTCCATGTAAGATTGCTGTGAGTGAGTTGTGGCCCGGCTCAGTCACAGCAGTGGAGACTTGACCAAGAGTTTGGAGTTGAGATAGAGCCACTCAAGTGATGGTCACTGGCTCAAGAGTATCAGGGAAGAAAGGACCCAAGCATGGTGCTGAGCCTTCAGCCTGAATACCTGAGGGGATGGCCGTGCCCTTTGTCAATGCCAGGAAGGTGTGGGAGGTGAGAATTAAAGGGGAAAACGTGGATAAGAGGAGTAGGGTGATAATCATTTTCCTTAAGCCCATCAGCAATATTCCATTTGGGATAGTAATTACAGTTCCAAATGGAGATGATAAGTAGGAATTTCAATGTGCAGAGTAAGTCTAGATCTCACATAAATGTCAGAGTGGGGGTATAAGTCCCCTCGTTAGTGTGGTCTCTGTGTCTGATGAAAATAGCCCAGAGAGAGGACAGAGGAAATAAGGGACCTGTGACAGCCTCAGGGGTCTTGGCTGCAGGGGTCTGTAGACACTTGCATAGCGGTCTGATAAGGCAGGGGGGAAATCACCTTAGTTACCTGAGCAGATAAGAATTAGTAATGAATAAAAGCAAGTATGCTAGATTTTGCTGTTCAGTGTGAATCCATGACCTAACTATATAATGCTGATATGTGTCACATTTACATATTCATGTGTTAAGATTTGTTTCTAGCCCTCACCAAACAGAGTAATGGATTCTAGACCATCCTGAATATCAGAAAGTTTTAATTTAAAAAAGTAAGCTTTAGTAAATCTTCCAGGCTGATAAAAATGGAACCCATGAAATAAAGCAAGAAGATGTAAATGTACTCTGCTATGGCTTGGTTCTGTGTTCCCACCCAAATCTCACCTGAATTTTAGTAATCCCCACTTGTCAATGGCTGGACCAGGTGGAGATAATATAATCATGGGGGTAGTTTCCCCCCATGGTGTTCTCATGATAGTGAGTTCTCATGAGATCTGATGAATTTATAAGGGGTTTTCTCCTTCGCTGCTTGTCACTTCTCTCACCTGCCCACATGTAGGAAGTGCCTGTGTTACCTTCCACCATGAAGGCACTGTAAGTGTGCTGAGGCCTCCCTAGGCGTGTGGAACTGTGAACCAATTAAACCTCTTTTCTTTACGAATTACCAGTCTTGGGTATTTCTTCACAGCAGCCTAATAACGGATTAATACATACTCGAAGCTGTTTCTTCACCCAGCAGCTTCTCCTGTGGACATTCCCATTCAAATTAAAGATCAGGGAATGATGAAGAATAAAAAAAGAGCAGAAGTAGAAGACCTAGAGGTGTGACTGTGACTGTGTGGGTGTGCTGTGTGTATGAACATGTTTGAATGTGTGAGAGTGTGTGCGTGGTGTCTCTGTGTGTGTGTGTGTGTGGTAAATGAGTGTGTGTGACTCTGTGTGAGACAGCCTGTGGCTGTGCCCACACAGGCCAGCACAGAGCTGGGTAAGCCTTAGACAAAGCTGAAAATTAGAGTTAAAAGAATTTGAGGAAAACAAGAAGCAAGAATGTGTGAAGAGAACAAGATGAGCAGACTGGAGAGGGGAGGTGAAGAGAACCAGACTGGAAGTCCAAAGAACATGTGTTCCAGTGAAAATGAGTCTTTAGGATAATATGATCAAGTATCACTTCTTTTTCCAATTTTTCATGATATAATATGATGACTTATTTGACTTTGAACAAATTACCAATGATTTATTAATAAATCATGGATAGTTGAAATATCAGTGTCTCAGAAATAAATCTGCCAGGTTTTATTTCAATTTTGTTTTAACGTTTCCTGAATAGTATTTAGTGGATTTCTGGATTTCGAAAAGGAAAAGAAAAAAAAAAAAGGAAATAAATAATCTTAATAGAATAAACTTAGTGGCTTCAACATTAAAGTAGCTTTTATAAATTAAAAACCTTCAAGTTACAAAATTAAAACAGTGTATATCCACATGAGGTAAACATTAAAATCAAAGGTATATCTCTGACTAGACCTTTCACATTAAAACATATGTTCTATAGTTCTTTATTAAATAAATCATGTAAAACTTCCTTTATTTTGAGTGTTGTTGCTTTCTTTTGTCTTCTCTTACATGATTCAAATATGTAAGAGATTTGTTGTCCCCTGCTAAATAATTTGTTTATTTAAAGAATTAGGAATGTATAGGTTTAGGTGTTGTTGCAGGTGCTTTCATGGTTTATTTTAGCCATCCCCATGAGGGATAAAAATGCTCTTTCACTGAAGTCTGATGTAAGCTCGCCACCTTGCGGTAACAGTGGGAACAGATGAGGATTTAAAAAACAAGAGTACCGAAGCAATATAGCAGATGTTATGTAAAAACTACTTTCCTGATTTAAAAATCTGAAAGTGAAAATCGACTTTTTCTGGATGAACGTCTGGTATTTTTTCATGAAAACTTAGGAGTTTTTCGTTAATTATAAAACTGTGTTTTTTGTGTATGTTCTTAATGTATATATACATATATTTATACATAAAATTATATATGGAAAATTTCTCCAAAAAAGGGAAATATAATTTCAGTAAATCCTAGATATAATCATTGCCAATATTTTGGCTTTTGCATTTCTGAAAAAATATCCATAAGTTCATTGGTATGTGAGTTTTCATGCATTGAAAAAGGTGTATTCTTATTTTTTACCCAACTTTACATGTTAATAATCTCCCATCTCATTCAATGTTCTCTTAAGAATTAAGAATTCTATCACTATAATGATTGCTGGAAACTGATGAAACACTTCGCAAAGTTATATATTTTTTAAATTTTGTTTTCATTTTACCTATTAAGTGGCAAACAAGATTGGAAATACTTGGATTAAACAAAGTTAAACAGATATATTTTGCCTCATGACATCTCTGAATCTTTCAGTGGGTACAAGGCCCTGAGAATCACTGAAAGTAACATACCATATTTCTCAGTCTTAAGGGCCTTCTCCTCAGCAAAATATTATACTAAATTTTATGTTTCCAAAGAATTTATTATTAAATATTCGAATAAACGTTAACTTGAGATAATTTATATTGGAATTTTAAAATTAGAGTTAATGCACCCATAGATAACATCAAAATCAGGATATAGCTAACAAATTAATATGAACGTTTTGTTACTAAAATTATAAGATGATATTGTCACTTTTATCCAAGTCTCATTCTATAAAATCATTAACATGTCTGCAAAAACATTTATTTTAGAATGGAACCAAAAGGCCGAGAGCTATTCTGTTCTACATATGGCCTGGCTTGATTTTCCAAGATGGGATCTGAATGTCTGTCTTTACAGCTGGATGTTAGAAAATACCTGTTATTCTGATGGTCTCATTGAACTGTTACATAATCAAATATCTTACACAGTTCAACCTTCCTCCTCTTAAGTAGTACAAACACATTCAGATATGCTTTTGCTATTTTATTTAATATGCATAATTTCTGTTTTCTGCTTTTCTTTTAAAATTCGATCATAATTATATTTTACACTAAACATGGTGTAGCAAAGGCATATATTCTCATATAAGGCAACTAGGAGGTCTTAGTTTCAGAAAAGTCCTCGATGTGACTTTGAAATATGCATTCTGATGTAGTGTGAACAAGGGATCTGCGAATGACTTTCTTCACTTTACAAACTAAAAATTTAATATCAATTAAGTCACTTTTATATCATCTTAACATTGCAAGTGTTTGTTTCACTTGCTTTTGTTTTGGTAGCTATGGTAGTAATTCAAGAACAGATAACATTCGTGTATCATACCATATGATAGCATCTGTTAGGGTTTTTAAAGCTTTATCACATCGAATTCTGACAATTTTATGTAATAGTTATAATTATCCCCATTATATAGATATAGACAGAAACTGAAAAAGGTGGTGAATTTGCTCAAGATCACATAACTCACATTTGAAAATCAGACATATTGACTCCACAGCCTCTGCACAATACTCACCTAAAACGGATTGCAATTTTATCTTGGAATATTTGCAACCAGGCTGCTGACACTATACTGCATTCCATGCATAGTTAAATTGCTTGGGTAAGATCTTTATCCCCATTATGCAGATGTGGTAACTGAGTAGCTGACAGGTTAATCAGCTCAAGAGCAAAGAGCATGAAAGAGGCAACCGTGGGATTTGGGGACCTGGTGGCCAGGCTGCAAGGGACTTAATCACTGTGATCTACTGATCTACCATCTCTTATAAACCTGCTTTTGCTCACAGAGGAAGCAACCTGCCCTTAAGGATTATCATTCCTGACAGCCCAAACCACAGTTCAGCCCTCTGTCCTGTTGGCAGGACTCTTCAATCGCAGACTCATGTGTCTGGAGAAGTACTCTCCTAGCTTTGTTTAATCTACAGTCTATTGCATAGCCAAAAATGAACGCTTTGCACAAATGCATATGTATTGGTGTATGCGGGAGGAGGAAACAGTGAAGATAGATTCATTTTGAAGTGTTGTAGTGTCTGCTTTCTATGTGAGTGCTTTAAATCAAGGGCAATGATATGCTTATACATGATATGATTTTGGCTGACTAGAATATTTTACTTCATAAACATAAGTCAGTTTCCATCTTTGGATTGTTAGATCTGGATGATAAAATGGTGATGTCAATAAACCCAATAAAGTGAAATCACATTAATTGGAGGGTCTCATGTCTAAATGCACTTTCAAATAGTCAGTGACAAAAAGCAATGGCAAATTGTTTTATCTATGGCAAATTGTTTCATCTATGTTCTTAGTGTTTTAACATCAATATGAAGCTCTAGTTGCTATTCTGATAGAAACAAGTATAAAGTTGTGTGTTCACTCTTGTGACCCTGGAAACTGTGTGAGGTACTTGCCATTTGGAGTGTGACTTCTTTGGCTGCTACTTTATAATAAATAAACCTTGAGTTTCCTTTAGATTACTAGAAAATAAGGCAGCTGGTCCATAAGAGAGAATAGCTTTAATGATGAACGTTGAGTCTCATACATAGAATAAGTCTTCTGTAAATGTGCTTTGTCAGAAATAGTAAAAGAAAAAGACCTGGTACTGAGGTTTAGTTTCTGAGAATACATGCTGTCCATAATCCACTCCATGCTACACTGGAAGACCGCGGCCTGGAAGGTTAGTTATCCACCAATAAACACAGTTATTAGAGTCTTCCACCCTCTGGAATACTGAGGTATGTGGCCCAGTCAGAGTTAACCTTTTGGTAAGTAATATTAATCAATTTAAAATATCTGTTGAATATTTACTACAAGCCAAGTAAGCCTAAGCCATTATGAGAAGTTAAACATAAACTGTCTTTTTTTTTTTTTTTTTAAACAAAGCATGGTCACAAGCCTAGAACAAATGTATACAAAAAAGATAAACATATACTGTTAAAACTTAAAAATTACACGTGAAGTGGGATTTAAGGAACGGCTAAGTTTTCTGGCAGGTTGGAGTAATATTTTACAACTGTACGAATAATAGAGTTTTGATGTGATTTGGATGGCAGAACTGAGAAGGGGTATCTGGGGCAGGTAGAAGGAGGGAGTGGTGTGTGGACATGGTGGTGCTGGAGATGTCAGGAGTGTGCTGGGAGCAACGGGCTACAGGCGTTGGTGCACTGAGTGCATGTGAGTCTTTGAAAGAGCAGTAAAAACGTAGGCTTGATTTAGTCTGCAGGCGGCAGTGCCATTGTAGTTCTTAACCATAAGAGAAATGAGAATCTTTAATGTATGATGGCATACATGAGAGAAATATTCAGACAAACAATATAAAGGAAATTCAGAACCGAATATAATGCTAAATTTTGGATGTCTATAAAACAAAATTTATTTTTGTCCAAGGTAGGTAAAATTTTACACTTTGCTACTTTTTTTTTTTTTTTTTTGAGACGGGGTCTTACTCTGTCACCCAGGCTGGAGTGCAGTGGCACAATTTCTGTCTCACTGAAACCTCCACCTCCCAGGTTCAAGTGATTCTCTTGCCTCAGCCTCCCGAGTAGCCGGAATTACAGGTGTGCGCCATCACGCCCAACTAGTTTCTATATTTTTAGTAGAGACAGGTTTCGCCATGTTGGCCAGGATGGTCTGAAACTCCTGGCCTCAGGTGATAAACCTGCCTCAGCGTCCCAAAGTGCTGGGATTACAGGCGTGAGCCACCACGCCCGGCCTATACATAGCTTCTTAACCATGTAAGGATTTGCTTGTTTTTATTTTTCATTTCCACAGCAATTCTGTAACTATTAGCAAAAGTAAGGAAGAAAATTCATAGAGAAATACCTAGAATAATACCAAAAAAACCCACAGAAAACACCATAAACAAAAGAGAGGCCTACTCCCAATTAACCAGCACATTTGCATAATTATTTAATGCAATGAAGCGTGTTAAAATTTGATTTCTTGACATCCCTAGGTTACCTATTGCATTCTTGATAAAATCATTAATATTTAATAACTGACCCTGAACATTGATAGTTTCACAACTACTAAGCAGCAGAAACAAACACAATCACATTTGGATTATTTGGAATTCAAATTTCAGTGCTCTTACCAACATAAAATTGCACTTCACTCACCAGAATGCAGCGTTATTTTTATTTTGTTTAAATTTTTAAACTATCCGATCCTATTTAATAATAATTGTAATAATTTTTCCTACTCATTATAGAAGGTCAGTAAATATTTATCTTCTTTTTAATGGTATTTCTTACTTGGTGGGTAATTGTACTTTCAAAACTACTACAATTTGTTAGGTAATAAGTATTTTAAGCATTTTTACAAAAGCATTTTGCAGCCATTCTAATATAAAATTTGCCAAAATCTCCATTATACGCAGTGTACAAATTTTGACAACGTTCACTATCTGCTTAACAGACTTTATCAGTTCTGCAAAAGCCATTATGATCAGCTGCAGAAATTCAAGTTTAGTTGATCACTAAGCAGCAGGTCTTTGCAATAATATATTGGATGATTAAATTTTACATTATGAAAGGTTTATACAGAACAGTACTTAACAAATCAGTAGCACAATAAAATTTTAAGCGTGATAGTTTTTTCCAAAATGACTACTACATGTTTTCTACTCTAATTTTCATTTTTCAAAATTACTGTTACATGCTTTTTACTCTTTAACCAGGAAGGTGAAGTCAAAATGAACAAAGAGGAAACTCTTTTGGGTTGGGGAGGAGGTAGGGATGAAGAACCAGGAATTCACGTTGCTTGAATTAGCTATGTGTTTGCCTTACTTTTCGTTTTCAGAATTTGAGTGTTGTTTTTTTAAAAGGATTTCTCTGGGAGTATTAAAATATAGAAAGTTGCCTTAAGTATATGAAGTTGTAAAGTACTGTTTTGATAGTTTTGATTAGTAAAGAAGCTAACTTTCTAAAACTTATGTGGTATACAGTTTTGAAAGGGAAAAAAACTCATTACAACATGACTGCAGTGGCTAAATAGTACTGATCATTAATAAATCTTCATTGACTACTTACTGGAAGTTAATGGGTTTCATGTGTAGATTTTGCTAGAATGCCTATCCTTAAAAGGATTGTAAACCCATTGTTGAAAGAGAAACACTCAAACTGCATTTTATCTGATATGTGGAGTGAATACAAAGGTAAAAACAAAAGTTAGCTTTAAGAGCACTTTCTGTACCCCGTAATCCACAATGCAGTATTACTGTAGAGACTGATCACTTAAAATATTCTGTCGCTCTGATAAACAAATGTATTTTTCCTAATATTGAAATCATACCTAACATTTTACATTGCTATATTAAACTCACATTTTTCTTATTATTATTTAGCCATATTTTATACCTTGTTGAAATTCTTACTTTACCTCCCAGTCCCCTCACTGTGCATTGTAATCTGGAGATAATGATCATTGTACATCACATCACTAGAATGTCTGAAATACACAGATAGTAAGCTAATTTTATCACCATATATATCAAATGTGGTAAGCATAACTTTATGTTCAGGATTAATTTTTTGATGATTTTCAATTTCCATGGCATTTTTCTATTAAGTAATGTCACAGGGTTTGCATTAGCATATTTTATTTGTTAGTGTTTGGTTAAGTATGCATTCTTCAAAATTATTTTAATATTTCAATTAAGTGTTTTTGCACAATAAAACTAAATGTATACATCCTTAATTTCTGTATGAAGTATAATTTATGCACATGGTAGATGCTTCAGGTTTGCTAAATAAATATGCCTACTTAAAAAATGTGGGTAATGCACCTCATTTTAATGATGGAAAATACCCTACAGCATTTTTTTAAACTGAGTCTCTCTGGAGGAATGCCAGCACTTTTAGTAACACAGGAAATAATTACCACTACCACACCATTTTTGAAATCACACGGCAGATCATTTATCTCAGTTTGTGGCAAATTATCAGTCTAATATTTTTATTTTTAGACCTGTAATGTGAGTGATTTAGTGCTGAACAGTTATAACTTTCTTCCTTTGTCTTGTTCTTGTTTTTAGCTCCTTGTGAAGGCAATACATTCTTCTGCCATAGTAACATGTGTATTAATAATACTTTGGTCTGCAATGGACTCCAAAACTGTGTGTATCCTTGGGATGAAAATCACTGTAAAGGTAATGATGAGTCCCTGAAATTTGAAAACATCTCCTCCCTGTGGATTGAGGTAGAAGTTTATATACGTCAGACAGTCTTTAAAATAAGAGTATCTAGTGCGTTTTATGAGCTCTGCATATGTCTTATAAGCAATTTGGAAGCATTTTTCTTAGCCTTTACTCATGTTGTGTCCAGATGTTTCTTTATTCATGGACTAACCTTAGCACTTGAATTCTCATTAAAGACATCGCCTGATTAGAGCCTGCAAAGCTATGAAAAGAAAACGGAAGCTTTCAGGGGCACACACTACTTTCCTATCACGTGTGATATCATCTATTTTTGGCTACACCTCTCATTCATTCCAGTTTGACTTCATTGGACGTTATGTACATACTGTAGAGATAAAATATATTGAAGGAGCATTTGTACTTTCAAATACTTTCAGCTACTTCACTCCACTTGTTTTGCTACAAAAATGCTCTTCTTTCCAGTGAACATAGCTCCCAGTGCCCTTGCCTTCTTCCCTTGTCTGTACATAAAGGCTTGTTTATGTAGACAGGGATCCTTGGCTAGATGATAGATATTGTATGTTTTAGTTAAGATGAAACTGCCATGTAAAGCCTTTTACTGAGATCCAATATTAAACAATTGGCAAAAGAAAATAGGCAAATAACTCTTCCATGCTTGAAGTCCAGTATTATCTACTAAAATGCCTTCTGTGCATAGAAGCAGAGAAACAATACTACAGTATTCTATGCTTCTTACAGTCAGTAAGAAAGACAGTTACACTATCAACTATTTTGATGTTGGGATGTTTTTGATTACTTTCGTGTCTACTTCTGAATGGATTAGAAATTACTTTCTGAGTGATCTTATTGCATACCTGTTAATAAGTAGTCACCATTGGCTGTGTCCTCTGTAAATTTGTTTCTATATATGTTAAGAAATGTTTGACATGTGATGGCAATCAACAAATGTGAGTGGATGTGCATTATGAAACTCCGTATTTGTTTTTTTTTTCAGAAAGAAAAATGATTCTTCTAACTTTTAATTCATTTTCCTGTGATAGGAGAAAAAAATTTTATTATTGCAGTCATTTCTAATTTTTGGAGGTTATATCAACGACAAGCATGCGGTGTAGCCTAAAGTTTGTTCTATGTACCCTTGAAAAGAATACGTATTTGCTATTGTTGGATAGTGTTCTGTAGATGCCTGTTGTGTGTATTAGGTTTACAGCATTGTTCAAACCTTCTGTTTGCCTTTTGATTTTCTGCTATGTTTTATTCGTTATTGAAAGTGTGTGTTAAATGCTTCAGCTATCATAGTTGAATTGTCTACTACTTTCTCCACTTCTGTAAAATTTTTATTTCATGTAATTTCAAGCTTGGTCACTAAACTCATATATGTGTGTAATTGTTATATCTTCCTCAGGACCCTTTTATCACTAAAAAACAATCTTGTAGATTTAGTGCATTTTTTTTCTTTAGTTTTATTTGGTCTAAGATTAGTATAGCTACTCCTCCTTTCTTATGATTTGCTTTCCATTCTTTTACACGCTTTTACTTTCAGACTATCTGTATGTGCGACTATAAGGTGTTTCTTTTGCAGACAGTTCATATTTGTATCTTTTATTTTATCCAGTCTAAGAATCTCTGCCTTTTCATTGGGTTGTTTTATACATTCACATTTAGTACTGTCTTTGATATAGTTGGACTTACATATTCCATTATCCTTTTTGTTTCTAAATGTCTCATGTATTTTTTTCTGTTTTCTTTCTTTTTCATTAGGTTAGTATATTCTAGTGCAATATTTTAATTCTTTTACAGTTGTTAATAAATTTGTTTTTACTTATTTTCTTAGTTGCTTTAGGACTTATAACATACAACTTAACTTCTCATAATGTAGTTTAGATTTATACTAACTTGAGTAAATTGAGAAACAGTAACATTTTTCCTATATAGTTCTATTCTCTCTTTTTTTCCAATTATATTTGTACATATTACATTTTAAATGTTACAAACCCAACAAAAAATACATTGCAATAATTACTACTTTATAAAACTCTCTTTTAAAGTGGTTGGTAAAAGAAGGGACAGCAAGTATATATTAGTGTAATTTTTAAACACAATCCTTCTTATTTACTATTTCTGATTTTTGTAGATTTGCATTACCCTGGTGTCATTTGCATTTGTTTTTGTATATTTGCATTACCCTGGTGTCATTTCCTTACTCAGTAACAGTTTTGTTGCCACCTTGTTTATACCATATTGTCACTACGTATATTGCACTTATGTAAGTTATAGTCCAACCTTACGATTATATACACAGAACATTGCTTTTTTAAAAAGTTAAGTGAAGACTGAAGAAGAAAGATGCCACTCGACTGTCCTTTGCAATTATTTCCATAATCACTGTTATAGACTGTATTTACTTGCCTGTTTAATTTATTAGTTGTTCAGTTTTTTCATATGGATTTGAGTTACTGTCTGAGGTCGCTTGTATTCAACATGAACTCTCTTCAGTATTTATTTTAAGGAAGCTCTTTTGTCTTTGAATTGTCTTCATTTTTGTCCCTCTTACAATGTCTATTTCATTTTTGAAGGTACGTCTGCTGGATAGTAGGTTCTGGGTTGACAGGTTTCTGTTGGTTTTTTTGGTAGTTGTTGTTTGGTTTTGTTTTGCTTTGCTTTTGCTTCAGCACGGAATGTGTCATCCTGTTGCTTTCTGGCCTCTACTGAGGATAACTCAGCTGTTAATCTGATTGGGGCTTCTTTCTATGATGAGGTTTTTTCTCGTTTTTTCTCTGTTGCTTTCAAGATTAAAATAAAAACAAACAAACATTTTTAGAGTCATATGTCTTTGCATGGATATCTTTGCATTTCTCCTGCTTGGAGCTTGTTGAAGTTGGATGTGAGTTTTCTACTTAAGTTTGGGAAGCTTTAGCGCTTCTGGTTTTTCTTGTTGTTGTTCCTGTTACTTTCCATCTCACTTTGTTTCTTATACTCCCATTACATTATGTTAGCATGCTTGTCGATTTGCCACATTTCTTTTTTTCTGAGGCTCTGTTATAGTTCTGCATTCTTGTCTTAAAATCATTTTCCTATTGCACCATTCTCATTCCTTTATCTTTATAAAGTAAGCTAACACTTTCTTCTTCCAGCTGAAATGCACTGTTGAGGCTCCAGAATATTATCATATTAGTAATTGCACTGTTCAATTCCAGATTTTCCATTTTTGTATGATTTATATTTCTTCATTAATATTTTCTATTTGATGAGCACCTTCTTTAGCTTATTCACTCATAGTTCCTTAGACATGTTGATTACAGCTGCTCGGAAATCTTTGTCTGCTGTCTCTGATATCTGGCTTCCCAAGGGTCCTTTCATTGCCTGTTTTTTTTTTTTTTTTTTTTTTTTTTTTTTTTTTTTTTTTTTTTTTTTTTTTTTTTTTTTTTTTTTTTTTTTTATACATTTCACATTCCTGTTTCTTTACATGCCTTACAATGATTTGTTGAAAATCACGTGTTAGATTTGTAGCATCTCTGGATACTCATTCTGTAGTTTTCTTGTTTGTTTCTAAATGTAGACTTGGCTGGACCATTTCAGTGATGTTTCTAATGTTGCACCACAGAGGCCACTGCCTTGAGCTTTGCACCATCACCCTTGGGCAGCATGGTTTTATCAGGGCTCTCTGCGCCTCATTTCCTGTCCTCTCTATTTAGCTATCATCTCTGTTGGCATTGCAGCCAGTTGTTAGTCTCCATCAATTGCCAACTGATGGCTCTACTGCTTTCAGCAATGCCCAAGATTATAAATTGTTTTATAGTCTTGTCAATTAAATGTTATTAATTGCAAGGGTAGTCCTTGAGTCTAGCCTTTGTGAGTTGTTATAACCCAGGAGGACTCTCCTTAGCTGTTACTCTCCTAACTTGTTCTGTTAAACTTCTAGATGTTCTAAGATTTGTCTTATTGCTCTTAATGCACTAACTGCCTTTTAATTGCATACCAAAAAATTTCCATAGTTTTTGAAATTATCTTTAGGCTTGAGCTTCTCCACACACCATTTCAAGTTAACTTTATTTAGGGGAAGCTCTAATGTTTTCTGTACTTGTATCCTGACTCTCTTTCTGGGCACAACTTCACCGCTAGTGTTCTGGGTAGGGGCAGAAATAGAGATGCAGGTCTGTTTATGCACAGAGGACTTGGGTGTGGTTGCTACTATGTGGTCTTGTCAGCTTGCCACTCCACCAGTTCTTCTGTGTCAGTGAACTGGGGTAAGCATGATCCAGTCCTGGCATTCTACACTGGAGGCACCTGGTGTTGAGCTCCTGCCCTCCAAGTGGAGACTGAGAGGAGGAACCTTGGGAGCCCCATACATCTCAGCCACTCAGACTGGAAAAGAGCATATCCAACATGGATCTGGTTGGGCATTGAGAAATAATGGTAGCTTTCCCCTCCTTAGGAGATGCCATAACTCCCTTAACTGAGAGCGGCGGGGAGAGGGTGCCCTATATTGTCCATAGCTCCCTGGGTAGGGCTCCCATCATGGTGAATCAAGAGTGGAGGAAGCAAGTCAAGGCTCAAATGCCACAGACTTTCACTGTTCCTAAGGGCATTTAATAGATTGATTTGTATAAATTTATTTCCACTTGATGTACACCATTCGGACAATTTCCTGAGTTTCATTAAACTAGGCTTTAATTGGTTGAGTTTTTAAAATAATTTATTTACCAGTTGTGATTATTTCATTTGGGAAAAAGTCCATGCCATCGTTCCAAAAGTGTGTGTCTTCAGATTGAATTGAATTATCCTTTATATCAGAATATTGTTGTTATTTTATAGATTGTGTGTATGTGTGTGTGCGCGTGTGTGCATGTGTGTATTTTAAGCTGAAATGCTGAGCAATGGGTGGAGGGGGCTATTTGTAAGGCTGGGCAGTGGATTTTTTGTGAAAAATGAGACCCTGCATTTATTTTTAAATATTTTCTTAAGCTATGACAAGCCTGTAAAAATTCTGTGCTCAGCTTGTTTTAAGTTTTTAATACACATTTTGACTGTAATGTTAATGTTTACTGTGTTGCTTCTTGTTCTGTCCGTTTGTTGTTTTCACTCTCTCCAACCTACAGAGAAGAGGAAAACCAGCCTGCTGGACCAGCTGACCAACACCAGTGGGACTGTCATTGGCGTGACTTCCTGCATCGTGATCATCCTCATTATCATCTCTGTCATTGTACAGATCAAACAGCCTCGTAAAAAATATGTCCAAAGGAAATCAGACTTTGACCAGACAGTTTTCCAGGAGGTATTTGAACCTCCTCATTATGAGTTATGTACTCTCAGAGGGACGGGAGCTACAGTTGACTTTGCAGATGTGGCAGATGACTTTGAAAATTACCATAAACTGCGGAGGTCATCTTCCAAATGCATTCATGACCATCACTGTGGATCACAGCTGTCCAGCACGAAAGGCAGCCGCAGTAACCTCAGCACAAGAGATGCTTCTATCTTGACAGAGATGCCCACACAGCCAGGAAAACCCCTCATCCCACCCATGAACAGAAGAAATATCCTTGTCATGAAACACAACTACTCGCAAGATGCTGCAGATGCCTGTGACATAGATGAAATCGAAGAGGTGCCGACCACCAGTCACAGGCTGTCCAGACACGATAAAGCCGTCCAGCGGTCAGTATCAATAGATTTTTTGATGACAACTATAACCTGAGGACTGAAATCCTTCCAGAATGTTGTCTTCTATTTTGTCTTCATATTTCAGTTTCCCTTTAATTAATGATTTAAACCATAGTTTTCCAATATTTTCCTCTTCTTTTTTCCTTACTGCTATCCATATTCTTCCTAAACCTCATATATGTGCATGGTATGTATATTTGTGTGAACACATATGTACACAGAGACCAAAGATACTTTATTTCTAAACATATACACATTTATTAAATTATGGCTTTTAATTTATAATACAGATTTATATTGCACACTTGCTTCCATGTGATCATTAATATTTCTCTCATCAATATTTATATATTTTGAGATATTAAATGATATTTGGAAGCAATTGCCTTACCAAGATGGCTTACCCATCTTGATAAACAATTTTAATCCCCAAATAACATATTTTTCAATATAATGTATTTATTTTTGGTAGAAACACAAAAATTCTTTTCTTTCACATGTAACATTATATTTATATTAGGAATTGCATAGTATAGTATGATATACTCATCATTTACATCTAAATGTTGTAAGAAATAGTAGAAACATTTGATTTTTTTTTCCTTTTACTATAAATACAATATTTTCTGTGTTGTAATATTAGCCTTAAAATGAGTGAAAGTTTTGAGTAAAAAAATTTAAATTTAGGAAATATTATTTTAAATTCAGAACTCTTATCAACTTATATTTTGTTTTGCATGTTTACTAGCATTTAGTTTATTTTATAAATTGTGACCTACTTTCTCCCTTCATTACACATCCTTAAAACCTAAAATATATAGTTGATTTGATACGTTTTGCATGCTGACATAAGTCTATTTCCACAGTTTTCTGAATTTTAAAAATGCTTTTAAGTAAATATTTGTATACATATATTTTTTTGTGCAAATAGTACTTTGTTGAGTGAAATAGCCATAACATTCCAGGTTCTGCCTCATTGGGTCTCTAAGCAAACATGAATCTGAATACAACACAACTAGGGTCTAAAAAGACAATTCAAGGTAAGCAAATGCCCTTGGTTCCTTCTCCTACTTTGTCGTATTCTGTTTTGTTGCAACTGTCTTGTAGTTTTTTAGGGAATGTGCTATTTATCCATTATTTCTTGAGATATGTGTTTCATGACATTTCATTATTAGAAATACGATGGGTTCAGTGTTTATAGGAGAGATGATTCTCAGGATACATACCTTTAAAACAAATGTTAGTATTCTTACCATCAAGCATTGTACTGAAATATAATTTAGAAAGATATCAAATTAATAATCTATATTTTACGTGTTTTAAGGTAAAGATACTACAATTGATGAACTTTCTCCAAAGAAATACTAGAAGAAACCCAAGGTTTTCAAATTAAGAAAATAGAATAGATATTCAGTCTCAGTATAGCTGAAGTTAATATTTAAAACTGGTAACTACTTTCTTTATGTAATTTGGCAACATTCTACTCAAAATTTATACACTAAATATTGTTGGTACTTACACAATTTATGAACTCTTTTTGCATGAATATGTAGCTCATCTCATCAAAATTAATTGCAGCATGTTATGTCAAATTTTATACTATAAAATTTGAATGCAAAAGGTTTCATTAACACCAGTTGTCCATGTGTACATCGATTTTGTCATCAGATATCACAATGGCTTTACGTTTTGCACTTGATAGCCTATATCTATATTAGCCTAATTTGTCTCCAGTTGAATTTGCTTGACAGCTAATCTCTTCTAAACTCCTCAAGCCTATCAACTATTTTTGAACTAGGTGAATGCATTTCCATGCTCTATATTACCTTAATAAATTGGTGTATTTGTATGCATTTTTCATTGGGAGAAAATGTTTTAACTGTTTTTTATTTTCAGAGAAGAACTATTTATACAAACATGGGGACTGTGAAAAGAAAATTCTATAGTGAATTGTGAAAAGTGGACATATTTCTAAATTCATTCCACTGCCTTTATCCAAACTTAAGAATTACAGACATTTGTTATTCCTTCGGCAAGACATCCCCGCTGCACAATGATATGTTCATTTCGTAATTTGGTTGCTGGCCACCAAGTGCTCCTTAGTTTTTAAATACATTTTGAGATTTACTGGAAACTTGAAGAAGAAATTAGTTCCCGATTAAGACTATCCCAACTTTATTTTTATTGTCAGTTTCACTTTTGTTTCTATGTTGTTTTATGTCTTTGTTATATAATTGTACATTGTGTGATATGTGGAAAAAAAAAACACAAATTTGGATGAACCTTGTGTTACATGTACATTGTTTTCATTATATAGACTGCTTGAGAATAGTGCGTTCCTGAATGATTTTGAACATGCTACAGTGAAAAGTGACTGTGGACCATGGAATCACCAGCTAGAGGTTATGGACTATACACACCTGTTACTATATTCTGATTAAATGCAGCAAAAAGTAACAAGTAAAATTACTAGATTGCAATAAAAAATTTCATTTTTGGTCTTTCCTATATATCCCCGATTTTTCCTTTTTGTTTATATTAAAGAAGGTATTGAGTTTCAGAAATCCTTTTTGAAATCAGGTATTTTACCATTCATACTCTACAGTGAAATGTTTTTGATTAAGCAGTTAGCAATATGACCAAATTGACAGTTTGAGAAAACACCATGCATGTCAGTACTGGATATTTGAGCTGGGAAAATATCCTTTTTGTTAGACACATTGTAAAAAGCATGCATTGTCAAATACTGTTGTTACTCTTCCATTTCTTTATGTCATATGCTTGCTACTTATGACTTTTTATATAAATATATATAAAATGTATAATAATTTCCTAATTTGAGTTAAGAGAAATATTTTCTTCCACTAGAGTGATAAAAAACTGACTTACATAAATACACATTTTATACCAACCCTTTCCACCTTTTAGTACAGGATATCCTTCAGTACTGAGGCTTACTTCCCCAAATATTTGGCTTCTAAAAGTTTAGGGGAATGTGTTCTTCTTTTAGAACAGGAAAGT